>NC_134582.1:41327773-41665273 GCF_037038515.1 Microtus pennsylvanicus
ACACACGCATACACACACATACACACAAAGGGAAATATTTGATTGTGATAAGTACTATGAAGAAAGCAAAATCCCTGAGGAATTCTGAAATGTCTCTGGAAATGATTGATAGAACAGAATCCACACCATGTAAAGAAACTCTGATGATTTGGGAAAGACACAGTTCAGGAAGAAGAAACAATACCAAGGATCTAACATATATGTCCATCAACATATGTGTCTAAGAAAACATGGCTTTTACACATAATATGTTTTGAATTATATACAGAAAATGAAACCATGTTATCTTCAGCAGAAACCTGGACCTAAGGATATTACCTTAAATAAAATAAGCCACACTCAGAAAGACAAGTATGTGCTCTCCTCTTTATAAAAGATTTACTTATTTACTTAGTCACCTGGGAATCATGTGAAGGAGATTTGTTGTTTGCTATCCTCAGCTTTGAGGCCCCAGGACTAAGGTAGGTTGGTTGTGATATGTACAATGCATTCCAACCAGACTTGCCCTGAGCTCTATCTGTTTTGAGCTTTCTTTAAAAATAGTCTTGTGGGCTAAAGAGATTGCTCATCAGTTGAGAGCATTTGTTGCTCATGCAGGGGACACAGGCTTGGTTTCAGACAACCACATGGTGGCTCATGAATGTCTGGACCTTGCAGGGAAGTAACTTCCTTCTTCTTATTTCTGTAGCCATCGAGCCTACATACACACATGCCTACTGGCAAACAGGCAAACACGCAAAAATGAACAAATACATCCTTAAAAAGAATTACATTTCCTCCTCCCTTCTCTCCTCCCACTCTTCCTCACCTATTCTCCCAACCCCCATCCACTCCTTGGAGAGGGTAAGGCCTCCCCTGGGAAGTCAACTAAGTCTGTCCCATCACCTCTGTGAGGCAGGACCAAGGCCTTCCTCCCCCTGCCTAGGCTGAGCAAGGTATCTCCCATAAAGAAGAGGCTCCACAAAGTCAGTTCATAGAGGAACTGCGATTGGTAATAATAAAAGAAATAAATGAATAAATAAATATAATTAATTGTTAAAAATTATATTTTTATTTTTCTTTAGTTTTATGTTTCATGCATGTACACAATGAAATATGCTTATATATAAGCCCTTTCCCCCATTCCACCTCCTCCCATATCTGCCTCAACATTCCCTCCCCAACTTTATGTTGGCTTGCTGTTTTGATGACCTACTCAGTCCAGTTAGTGCTACCCTTACGTGCTTGGATAAGGGACCATCCATCAGAATGGGAAAGCTCATGCTGGCCACACCTTCCAAAATCAGTGGTTTTCTCTCTTCCAGCCACTCTCTACTGCTGATAGCCACTCAGTAAGGAGTGGGGTCTAGAGTGCATCTACCCTACCTATGCTCAATCTTGGCAAAAAGTAAAGTTCAAAAGACAGGGAAGATTTATATAGGAGTTTATATAAAATCGCCTTCATAATTCTAGCATACATAATTATGTATTATATGTATTACATGTAAGAATTCTATGTATATTCAAATGAGTGATAAGCTGATAGATCATACAAATAAATAGTGTGCAAAACGCAATATCCTTACATCAATTGTACAAAATAAATTGTAAATGGAATTAACATTCTAACACAAAACAAGAGTATAAATACTTAAAGCAAACATGAATGCATGTGTGTGACTTTAGGGTAGGAAATAATTTTCTAAACATGAAGCACCTATATGAAATAAAAAGTAAAACAGAAAATGTGAGCAATAAATATGCCAATGCATATGAAGCTCATAAAACAAAATGGAGACAAACTAACTCTATAGGAAGATGGCAAAAACAGGGACAGATGAGACACCGACTCTGTAGGAAGATGGCAAAGACAGGGATGATGTCTTACAATAGGGTGGATACTGAAGTTAGGGAAACATTTTAAAACTTGCTAGAAATAAGGTGAATTTTATAGAGAAGAAAAAAGCCATATTTTTTTTCTGCTATAGTAGTTGAGAAAAAATGATTCTATGCAAGGCTGCTGCTGTGTGACACGGCCAGGTTCAGGGCTTCTTGTGTGACGAATCCTCTTGTAACCTTTCATCTTTATTTTTGGAGGCTACATTGAAAATATTAAATTAAAGCGTGCCTGTGTGAGGGAAACTTTACATCTAGGAATCTTTTTAAAGTGAGCAGAGATGGGGATAAAGGTTCAAATGGAGGTACATATATCACACTCTAAATCTTTGGCACCGGGTAGGAGCACAGAGCTGAGACTGTAACCACTGGAGATCACACTTCCGCAGACTTTACTGGATAAGGGGAATTGCTTGTACTACAATGCTAGGCATAAAATCCAGAACCTTCAATCTTTTGTAAGTAAGGATTTTGAGCAAAGACATTAATTTTGTGTTTATATTGCCAGCCACAGCTCATTTGCTCTGGATCTTCCTCTCTGGAAGAAAATACAAGCAACCATTGACATGGGGGTAAACTCGAGCTAAGTTTATAGATGATTTTATTTTCTCATCTTCTGAATATTTTATACTAAGTGTATATTACTTTTACAGTCAGTAGACAATCACTACTATTTTTAAAACAAATGCATCCCTTGAAAGACAACTTTGTTCATTTTAACAGTTCTTATATTGTTATGTGTTCATTTCCTCCTATACCTGACTGCTGTTGGTCATGTATTATAAAAATGGATATGAAGGAATTATTATTATTATATTGCAGATAATATTTTAGGTTATCTGGGGGCTCCATGTCAGGGAAAGGAGTGAGTGAAGGTGTAAGAAGTATCGTTCTGTGGAAGCTGAACAAGATGTGGGTGTCCTGGGGTCACCTGTCACGTCAATTCATTTTAGCACATGCATAACTTTATTTACTCATTTAATCATCTTAATGCCACTTTATTGCATTGCTTAAAATTCTGAAAGAGATTAATTCTGGATAATAATCTTCTGTATATAAGCACTAGCACAAATCCAAGAACAGTTTCTGGGTAGACTGGGGAGCTACTGAGTCATCATGCTTTAGTATGTTCTAGGACTGAAGCAGTCATATTGAATATTTACATGTTATGGGATAGGGGCTTCCTTCGTGTGTGTGTGGGGGGGGAGGCACTGATTGTGCCATATCGTGTTCTTTGTCAATGGGAGCCCAGAGGGATGTGTGCTGTCTAACAGGGCCTATGGCAACATGAATACAAGGGAAAGTTGCTTGAATTTCCTTGCTTGTGCCATGGAAAATGGGAAATGCATTCATCTGTAGGACACTGCATGCCTATAGGACACTGTCCCATTCAATAGGTAGTGTCACCAGAGATGCTGCTGCTAATATTGCAGTTGACTGGGAGAGCAGTTTCAAGTAAGTGGAAAGGTATTTGCCATCAGTAACCTGCTGGACAAGACATGGGATGTTCCCATTATTCCACGTGGCAACCAAGCTTCCGATTGTTACCCATTTGTTATCATGCTTCAGAGTAAATTACTCGGTGGTGCTTCAGGGACCTGGAAAAATTTAACTTCAAAGAGTTTCCATCCACAGAGTAACTGAGTCATCTGAGAAAAAATCTGAGTTAATTACTAAGGAATCAAGGAAATGGAAATGATACTTTACAGTTAGGTTGCATCTGATTAAGGAAGACTTGATTGGGCTATTTGTAAAGTTTGCCTGCTGTACCTTATTATTATGTAATAGAAACCCAGAAAAAAAGATAATAAGCTTTGATATAAAGTATCATGTTTTTGCAAAGTGCTCCAGAAAAGCTAAATGTTACTATTGATGATCCTATGGAAATATCATTAAGACTAGATTCTGTATTGCCCCAAAGATATATTTTAGTATCTCCTGCAGAATTAGAGCTGAATTTTATGGCCCTCTTTTCATGGGTATTTGCTCTGTCAGCAGATGCTAACTGAAGATGCATGAAGAGGAGAAAGTCAGACTGGCATCATCGTCTCTCTAATGCCAGCTCATGTATAAAGCATTCCATCCCCCAGAGCTGCAAGGCTAGAAGTGAGTGCATTGCCACAGGGTGCAGTGTCATTCTCCCAACACTAAGCAGAACTGTTGCCACAAATGCATCATACCCCAAACACTTACCTCCCAGATGCAAGGTACCAGGGAGTGACTATATTTACGTTCCCAAAAGCAGAGCTGATTGCTTATGGTCATAAATGGGATGTGGCTAGATCTATGTTTCCTTGCGTTGCCTGGCTCAGTGCCGTGTCTTCCTTTTATTGACCACAATTACTCAACCATGGGCAATGACTCTACATTCATTCACAATGCTAACACGATGCTCTGAGCCAGAGTGTACTGAGGATGACTCATCCTTTACAGTTACTGATGCTCAAGATTGAGTAGTGTATGCACAGGGGTATATAGTGTAAAAGATAAAGGTAGTTCTTTCCTTCTCTGACCTACCTTCTGCGCAGAAAAGTAGGGTCTGGAAAAGACAGCAGAAGGCTCACAGGGAGCTTATATTCTTTTTGAGAGTGGAAGGACTAATTAAACAACAAACCCAGTTCTATACAGCTAAAGTGAGTGTTCATGATTTGGCAGCAGTTTTGAAGTGATACATTAGACACCGAGCTGAGGACTCTTTAAATAATGATGTTAATGAATGGAGTCATCAGGGAAGGGCAAGTTATTATGAGCTCTGCTGGTGGGGAACATGTCTGGCAGAAAGAATGATTTATATAGCTAGATATATGATGGGCATACAGGCTGGAGTGACAGTGGCCTTCTTTTCAGAAGACTCACTGGGAGCAAACATGGGAACACAGGATGGTCACGGTGGACTTGGTTTTTGTCTACCTTTCTGTGATACATTCTCCAATGGTCTTGTTTTATTTACAGACCACCAAATATTATTCCACTGTGTATATGTACCACATTTTCATCAATCATTCATCAGTTGAAAGATATTTAGGTCGTTTCCATTTTCTAGCTATTGTGAATAAGGAAGCTAAGAATATTGCTTATATGTGTAGGGTAGGAGGTTAAGCCCTTTGGGTATATGTCAAGGACTGGTATAGTTGAGTCATGTGATAATGTTTTTTATTTTCTGAGGATTCTTCATACTGATTTCAAGTGTTGCCATGCCAATTTGCAATCCCACCAAGAGTGAATGAAAATTTCCTTTTCTCCACAATTTTGCCAACATTTATAGTCAGTTTTTTTGTTTGCTTATTTTTGTTTGTTTTTGATCATAGCAATTTTAACTTAGGTAATATTATTGCAGAAATGGGACAGATTGTAAGAGCCAGAATACCAGGAAGTCTGCTGTGAAACAGTTTCTCTTAGAAATGCTTACACAAGACCAGAAACATGACAATATCAATGAACACATTAACTTTAAAGGGGAAAATGCATGGGGTCCCATTCTTACAGCTAATTAATGCTGGGAGAGAGGAAATTAACCTCTCCCAGTGATTAGTCTGGATACACAACTTTATTCACAAATAACAAAAGCAGACTGAATGTGTTGTATTTATACCTATTTGTGCAAGCACACATATGTAAAAATAAGCAAAGAAAAAAGGCTATCACCTTAAGAATGGGGGGGAGGGAGAAGTTAAGAGGTGGGTGGAGAGAGGCTGGAGGGAGAAAATGGAGGGGAGAGTTGTGTGATTGTATTAAATTTTAGAGCATATTTAAAAATAGCATCCACCATCCTTAGCCACCAGGGAAATGAAGATGAAAGCTATTTGATATCCCATCTCTCCCTAGTCAGAATGGCCATGTCATTAAGAATACAAATGGTAACAAATGGGGGTGAGGGTGTAGAGTAAGGAGAACTTACTACTGGTATGAGTGTAAACTGGTGCAACCAGTGTGCGTATCAGTCTAAATTTCCTCCAGAAAGACTAAAAAGAATATTGTCATATGACCCAGCTACACTGCTCTTTGGCAAACACACGGAGATCTTTATATCCTACTATGGAGAGCGTGCCTCTGCCATGTTAATCTCATCCCACTCTGTTCACAATAGTGAGGAATGGAGCCAGCCTAGATACCCATCAGCTGATAAGTGCACACTGAAAATGTGGCACCTACACAAGAGAATTTTAATCAGCCTCAAGAAATAGGGAAATATGAAATTTTCAGGAAAATAGAAGGATTTGGAAATGTTCTACTGGATGAAGTAACCCAATCCCAGAATAACAAATGTCTCATGTTTCTCTTGTATGTGGATCACTGCTTTGATTTGTTAGATTTATGTGTTTGTCTTGGATTGTCTGTAAAGACCATGGAATTACAAGGGCCAGGAAGGCGTTGAGAATGAAAGTAGGAGAGAGTAATACTGGGAGGTTTAAATGGGGACAAGAGCATGGGAACAGGACAGAGGAGAGTAGGTGGGGGGTGACGGACACTAAAGATGCTTGGATAAATCATTGGAAAACCTACTACTCTATAAGCTAATTTTAAGAAGTGTTTGAATGGAGATACGCTGCATAGATGTTAATGTCAGAGGCTAGGAGTGATTAAACAGATATCTCAGTGCTGGGCAAGGCATACCACCCTATGAGTATTTTGCTGCAAAGGGCACAGGGGTTCCCAAAATAACATAACTAATTACTTTCTACTTGAATTTGAAGTCTGTTCCACAGGAGGAAATTCATGCTTGGTACTTTAAGCCTGATCTGGGGATGTTCTATCGGGAACTCATCAAGGCCAACTGGACTGGGGCTGAAAAAGCATGGGATAAAACCGGACTCGCTGAACATAGCGGACAATGAGGACTGCTGAGAACTCAAGAACAATGGCACTGGGTTTTGATTCTACTGCACATACTGGCTTTGTGGGAGCCTAGGCAGTTTGGATGCTCACCTTACTAGACCTGGAAGGAGGTGGGAGGTCCTTGGACTCCCCACAGGGCAGGGAACCCTGACTGCTCTTCAGGCTGATGAGGGAGGGAGAGTTGATTGGGGAAGGGGGAGGGAAATGGGAGGCGGTGGCGGGGAGGAGGTAGAAATCTATAATAAATAAATAAATAAATAAAGTCTATGGAAGGGGAGATCATAAGCCCTAGGGGCCTCTTACTACTGTTGCTTTGCTAAATAAACATGGTGTCATGATGCCATTTAAATATCTATGTTTAGCATCAGTGAGATGGTTCAGTGGGCACAGGTGCTTTCTGCCAACCCTGAAATCTTGAATTTGATCCCTAAGACCCACAAGGTAGGGAGAACTTACTCCTTCCAGGTGCACTGTGAATTCCAGATACATGCATGTATGCAAATTCACAAATAAATAAAAAGTTAAAAGAATATGTTTCTCTGGGTTTTGATCAGAGACGCTTCCTTCTTTAGTTGATGATGGTGAATGCAGAGACTCCCAGCTGTTCAAGGAGCTGAGGAAAGCAACAGCCGAATGCTCAGCCTTGGCTCAAGGCACAGGGTACACAGCTGAAGATGGTCAGAAAGAACTTAAGAGAAGGGAGATGGGAAGGAAGGATGTGCCACACTATCCTCTGGGCATGATGTGGTGTTGGAATTATGAAGTCACAAAAATGGTGGCTCTGTGTATTGGGCCTGCACAGTGCTAAACCTGACAATATTAAGTCACAGATAGAGGAGGTCCCTACTTCTCTCTGGGGAACTATTGGCTGTTGTTGGGTGTGGGAGGAGGAAGAGTCATTGACATTAGTGATATAACCACAGGTTCATCCCCCACGCCCAGTGGACAGCTTCGTATACTCACACATATAATAGTATTATTGGTTAAACTCAGTGGATCACAAAGAAAATCAAAACAAAATGACAAGAAAACAAGAGGGAGACGTAAGGGGGGATTAATAGGTGTAGGTGGGCAATAGGAAGATTGGGGATAGGTGGAATCAGAATGCACTATGTGCTTGTGTGAAATTGCCAAGGAATGCATTTAATTAAATAAAAAAGATTCTTCTGCTGGCATTAACCATCAAACTATTTTCAGTTAGGAATAAGATGAGTTTCATCTATTTTGTGTTTTGTGTGTGTCTGGTAGAGTCTATAATGTAAGCATCTAAGAACCCCAGAAGGTGGGCACAATTATAACACCTCCATAGGATTGTCCCTGTATATACTTTGCATGGACTGATATCTTTAAACTATAAAACTATGTTGTGACCACCATTTTCCAAATAAGGAAACAGTCTGAGACACAGAGGGCTGTACATGTCATTTCCTGCCATAAGTGGAAAAGCTGGAACCTGAATCCAGTTTTCACGTTCGAGAGACTATGTCCTTAGCTATTATGATCAGAATTAAAAAAAAAAAACATACCTGAAGTGTCTCTCAGCACTGGTTCTGACTCAAAAATAGAGCTATCTCTGTGGCTGAGAGATTGTTTTTGTGATGTCTTTTAAGTTTCACTGAATATGCCTAATTTTAATCAGCCAATTTTGGGAGAAAAAAAAGATAACTGGCAAGATGAGGGCACTCATGACGTGCTGAGCAGCCACATTCATTGCTTGGAATAATGACGAGAATAATGATGTTTTCCCTGCGTAAGTTGTGCCTAACTGGCCCACAATTTATCATGTGCAGAACACAGGTGATGCACTTGGGTTTGATAGGAGCTCTTAGGCTAATATAAAATCACAAGAGGGCTGATTCCAAGTGACCTCAGGCTCCACCAGCTGGTTAGGTGCCCTAGGCCATGCAGGCAGAATAATTAACATATCTTTTGATTAAGTATTTTCAACCAAAATGTTGGGGTTAACCTAACTGGTTAACCCAGGTAGAATTAGGGATTCTACCACTTACTGGTATATGTATTTAGGGAGGAAGGAGGATATGACGTGGTAGGCAGCAAATACCCAGGTATGTAATAAAGGGGTCACAGGGTGGACTTGAGGAGATTAAAATAAAACAAGAGACTCTTCGTACTCCATTAAGGCAGAACGCTGCCTTATGAATAGAGATGCAGCTTCTGCTCATCTCTTTGTCCAATGTAAGTGCCAACCTGGAACAAAATATACCTGTATGATGAAGTGAGACATGTAATTGGTAAATTTCCATTTAGAGTTTAAAAAGTAGTAAACATTATGCTAGACATTAGGAAAAGTTGAGAGAGAAGACGCAATGAGTTTCTGGAAAAACTAGGATGGCCTTGCCAGTGTGTGTTAACTGGATAGGATATTATGTCAATGCTTAGCAGAGAATGGCACAGGGGTTGCTGAGGACCAATCTCAGAATGGAAATCTATATTCAAACTGAGACTTGTGTGAGAAGTTGCCCAGCGATAGAGAGTTGGGAGCTATGTGTTAGCCAGAGGGAAGAGATATGTAAAAATAGTATTGGTGGCTTGTTAGTGCAATTGGCGTGTCGGGAGCTGAAAATGGGTAAAGGCAGGAAAAGAAGTGTAGTCTGTGAGCAGGCAGGGGTAGGTTATAGAAAGGTTTGAATGTTTTCTAGGCACATGGAGATTGTATTCGGATAGGGTTGGAAGACACTGGAAGGTTTCAAGCAGGTGCTTAGCCAAGCACATTTTATTTGGAGGTTGGAAAACAAGGGGGTACTAAAAGCTTTTTCCAGCAACCCAAGCCCAGAGTTCATTATCTCTCAGTGGGTTTTCTGGATCATCTACCTGTGCTCCCCATTTTCTGCTATTATAGAACACTTCACATTTGGGATGGTAGCTGGGGTTCCAGTTCATAGCTCCATGTTGGAATCTAGCAAGTTCTAGTGATTGGAACATGTTCTTACTAAGACTGGGGGACTGCTTTCCATATAGTCTGGGCATTTTCAATGTCTTCTGATACCTGAGTTCTTAGTCTGAGAGATTAATTCTCTTGTTCCTCATAAAAACAAGATGAGATAGTGGGGTGACTGAACTTAACTTTATCCTCAGAAAAGGATATTAGTTGATAGTGTAGCCTGAGAAAGTTAGCTTGGGTCTGTGAGTTATACATTAGAGAAATGTGCATGAGGATTCATGATCTAGAATTGAGCATGTTAGTAAGGCTAGATTAATTTATATACATAAACCCATGGGCAGGAAAGTGAGCGTCATTTCTGCTATTAATAAAGCAATTTAATAGTGACCTCCGAATACTGGTTTGGCTATTATTTACCTTGTAACCCTTGTGATAGTATTTTCCAACTTTATCTTCTTGTTCTCTCATTGCTCATGGTTATCTGTAGTTCATTTTACATCATATAAAATGTAGCCCTTTGCTGCATGTGTTAATTAAGGTGGTGCATGCTATTGCGACTGATTCTTGCAGGGCCACAATCTTGGTTAGAAATTCAGGGTCTCAAGTTGTTTCTAAGCATAACTTCAAAATGTTGTGATCATGGTGTCTTCATTTGCTTGCTTGTTGCTAGTGTGGTAAAACACTGATCAAAAAGAAATAACCCCCCCCCCAAAAAAAACCCCAAGCAATAACAACAAAACCAGTAACAACAACAAAAAATATCCCACAACTCCAGAGGAATGGTTTCATTCAGAGTATAGTTTATTATTAAGGGAAGCCAAGCAGGAACTTGAGGCAGGAACTAAAGATGGGGCCATTAAAGGCGTGTTCTTTACTGACTTGCTCCTTCTTGCTTACCCAGTTACCTTTCTTACATAACCCGACCCAGCAGCCTAGGAATGTTACTGCCCACTTAGGCTGGACCCTCCCACAGCAACCAGCAATTAAGAAAATGTCCCATAGACATGCCAATAGGCCAATATGATGGAAACAATTTCTTAATTGAAGTTCTCTCTTCCTAGCCATGTCTAAGTTTCTGTCAACTTGACAGAAGCTATCTATGGCAGACAGGCGGGAGATTTAATTGTGTAGAGGAAAAGACAGTTCCAGTCGTTATCTGGAATGTTATTTACTGAGCTTAGCTCACTCCTAATGATTCACTATATATACCCATTCTGTGCAGAGTTTACATTTAAGTGTGACACAGCACCTCATGCTGTATGTCTAAGTAAACTCTAAGGTGCACCGAGGAAGGCCCTCAGATGCTGGGTGAGCCAAAGGGAGAGGAGGAAGACGACGTGAGAGATGACACACTGGTAAGATGTGGAGGTAGCTTCCTTTCTTTCCATCAGGTAAGACCCAATAACGTAATAGCATCAGTTATCATGAAATATGCTCAGGCACCCACCTAAGACAAATTTTGGTTTGTTTCTGTTCTGTATAGCAGCGCATGAGATTCCTGAGAAGTCACACAGTACTTATTGAGCTTCACAAGATGCTGTGTATGTAGATCAGCATCCACACACAACTGCGTGGGTTCTTTCTGACTTTAAATGGAGGTGTAGGCCACATAGTTAAATTATAGATCCAATAAACCTGACACTTGACTCCTCTTGTCATAGCTTGACAGTATCCTTAAACGCCAATGGACCAGAAAATACAATTGCACAATATTGCTCAAACTGAGAGCAGTAAAACTGATGGATGGAATGATAAGGATTAGCGAAGATGAAATCACCAGAATTATGCAGCCTCTGTGGTGCTGCCGACTTCCCACTAGAATTTAACTGTGAACTCTCCACAATGAAATGAATCACTTTCAAGTTATTACGATGGGCAGGTTCCAGATTACTAATTAGTACAGACCCTATGTATGACAATTACCGTGCTGTTTACATGAATATCCCAATGTTCCTGCAATTTTATATTGCCTTGTAGAACTGACATCCTTGCCTGTCAGACTGGTGTTCATATTCTTGGATGACTGAGCAGCCTTTAATTCTCTTACGTTCTAAAATGAAGGCACACAGCCATTGAATGAGTTGTTCATTGTCTGCACACTTGGAGAAGACCAACACCCATACTAGAGTGTCTTCTTTGACAAACAAGTTCCTAACCTGATTTTTCAGAGCACAGAGTACCGGGCTGCAGGTTCAACTCAGTGGCATAGTGCCTGCCATGTGAACACAAGGCCCAGGGTTCAATGTTCATAACCACAATCCATCAAAACAGAACACAGCAAGAAGATGAAGCATGGAGTTTATCTCTGGATCAGATTTGTTGTAAGGAGGTTTCTGTCCCACCCAGTCATTTAATAAGCATACAGAAAACTATATTTGCCATATTGTTTGACCAATAGCTTAAGTGTATTGCTAGCTAGCTCTTACATCAAGAATTAACCAATTTCCATTAATCTGTGTATCGCCACAAGGCTGTGGCTTACTTTGTAAAGTTTTGAAGTCTGTCTCCGGCGGGGCTACATGGCTTCTCCTGACCCCACCCTCTTTCTCTCAGCATTTAGTTTAGTTTTCCCCACCTACTTCTACCCTATCAGGCCAAGCCAGTTTCTTTATTAACCAATGGTATTCACAGCACACAGAGGGGACTCGCACATCACAAATCCTGGTTCTACTATGACTAGTTACAAATATTAAAATCAATAACTCTTCTCGCTATCTGTTTCTGCCTTTATCATATGAAGTTATTGGTACAACCTACATCACAGCACATTGTGAGGCTACATCATTAGCTTATCTGCTAAGCCCCGTGTCTGCAACTGAGTGAGCACACACGAATGCTTCGGTTCACTGCAGCTAATTCGCAGTCAGCTTACTCACAGTGAGGTGCTGTAGTCTGTAGTCTAAGTATGGAGAGTCGCTGCTTCACCAGATAAAACAGAAAGCGAAGCGCCCTTTCTTTAATCATTTAGCGGCAGGCAACTGTCACTCCCCCAGACTGCTTTTCCCAGCAGGGACTGACTGCTCTGGACAGTCTATTTCCTCTTTTCTCCTGGCAAAGGTTTTGCTTTTCACACATCTTCCATCACAGCAGGCTGTGGTGACTCTCCAAAGTTGGCCACATTTACCTTTGACCTCCACGGAAAGAGGAGAGTTGGAAGTGTCTGAGCAGGGCTAGAGGGCCAGCAGCCCAGGCCTTGAGTTGCACTTTCTCTGCCCTCCCTCCGCTTGCAGCCTGAGAGCTGCTATTTCAAAGGCTTCTCACATTTTCGGAGTGAGAGCTGGGACACTGCAGAGCACATGTGTTGTGTAGGAGGTATTTGGGGGTGTATATGCCAGCTTCCTTGCATGTACCTGTAGTCAGCTGAGATAGGCTAGAAATGCTTGATTTTAACACATGGCAAGGTGGGGTGCATCTTCCCTAGGGCCACTTCATTGCATGAAGCTGCATGGCTACAAAGTCAAGTTTTACAGATATAGCCTAAGCTGATATTTTGCCTAAAGAATTATGTCTGATGGTGAAATTGCAGGATGGTGGGGCAGTGGGAAGAGTTCCCAAATGTCTGAAGAGGAAAATCCCCACATTGTGAACAGGACTCACTCCTGTTTCATTGCTCCAACTTTATGATGAGAATCCCTCTGGTCCTTTCTTTTTTCTTCCTTCTTTCTTTCATTCCTCTCTCTTTCCTTTCCTTCTCCCTTTTCTCTTTTCTGCCTGCATTTGTTTATTTCTTATTCAATTAATATCTGTTGGTTGATGGGAGCATGGGGGCAGATATAGTACTGGCTTTCAAGAATGCTTTTTTTTTTCCTATTTCGAGAAGAAGGTATTAGGCTAGGGAGATGGCTCAGTGGATAAAAGCACTTTCTGTGTAAACATGAGGACCTGAGTTCAGACACTTAGCACCTAGTTAAAAGCCAAGCATGACTGTGGGTACCTGTAACTCCAGTGCTCCATGGAGGGAGAAACCAAAGGAGGATTCTGGGGGCTTTCTGGCTAGTTATCCTCTGTGAGTGTGTGGGTGGTAATACAAGCTCTGGTACAATGAGAGACCCTGTCTCAAGGGAATAAGATGGAGAAGAATAGAGTAGGAAATCTGATATCCTCTTTTGACTTTGCATGCATGAAGATAGGAAGTTGCATCTACATGCACAGGTGCTCATATACTGCATGCAAACACACACACACACACACACACACACACAAAGCAGATACTGAAAAACAACACACTATAGTTACCATGTGTTAAATTCACAGGTCCATTAAAACACCCCTGATTTATATGACATGATAAATGGGTAAATACAATGTGGTAATCCATGGCAAAGAATATTATTTGTCAATAGAAAGAAATGAAATATGGATGTGTACTTCAATATGAGTGAGTCTGGAGAACATTTGACTAAGTGTGAGAGGCAAGGCACAAAATACTGTGTGTGTTATATAATTCTTTAGATGGAATGTCTACAACAGGCAAGTCCATAGAAACAGAATATAGATTCCTAGCTACGAAGAGTTCAAGTGATTGGAAGAAACGAGGAATTATTGTTCGAGTGTCGAATTTTTAATGGGTAATGACAATGTTTTAAAATTTAACAGGCAATTCTGAAGTGAATTTACTAAAGAGAATTGAATTGGACACCTTAGGTGGTTGAAATGTGTGGTATGTGAACTATATCTCAACAAAGCTGCTGTGCTTCCGTACAAGTCTGTGGGAGTATGCAAGGCAACATGGTTTGTTTTTACAATGGTAGAGAAAGCTACCTTGAGTCATTCTCTAGGTACAGGAAGCTGGGAAGCTGGGAAGAGCACCTCCCGACATAAGAGGAGCAGTGAGGTATAACAGCAGCAGAGAGAAGGCCAGAGCTATTGGAGCTTTGAGATGAAAAAGAGTGATACAGAGGGGCTGGAGAGGCCATTTTGCTAATAGTGCCAAGATGTGGCTCAAGATGTAACATAGGTATTATTTAATGTCATTCCCCCTATTAGTCAAAGAGGAGAGAGTCATTAAAGATAGGAAATTCATGCAGCACCCTAAGGACAGTCTTCACCAAATATACTTGTCTCTTGAAGACACTGAAGAGCACTGATGGAGCATGGACAAGATCAGGTCCAGTTTTCATTTCAAATTTCCCTTTGACCACTTTGGTGAAACAATGTAAGGACCAAAGAGTCACAAGCCGTGGCTGCAGACATCTCTACATGCCAGTGTCATATGTCCAGAAACTGCCTAATTTTGTAGAATCGATAGTTGGGCCACATGGAGAATGGAACTGTTCAGAAAGTCTGGAGGAAATGTCCAGCACGTGATCTAAGAACCACTCATCCCATGTACTGTAGCTCCTCTACCCAATCAATTTTTGATAAATTAGTTGTCTCCGGTAGGATAGGACATTGAGTTCCTTAAGTCTTTCCTTTCACGTGTCAGATTGATGGGAAAAGACTGGCATCATTAGGCTTTATTGATCTAGGTACCAGAAAATAGTAAAGTGAAAGTTGGGGGCACAGACACTGAAATCAGACAGGCTCTGGGTGTGGAATCACAGAGCGGCCATTTGTTCTGAATCAGGTCTGATCAGTTGTAGCAGGGAAGAATTCAAAGGCTGCTTGAGAACTTTACCACAAGAGGGTTCAGTAACACTCCCCGCTCAGAGGTCTGTCACTAATCATGACGTGCATCATTATTCATTGCTGGTCCAGCCTAGGAGGAGGGTCCTGGGATCAATAGAGGAGGCTTTCAGTAGAGCTAAAAAATTAACAAAGACTACATAACCTCAGTTTGGAGAACTTCCCTCTGGTAAAGGTTGGCCATCTTTTACACTGTGGAGGGAGTCAGCATTAGTAGCACTGTTGGGTTCACCCTAAAGAGGAAAGTCAAATGAAGGTGAGGTTACATTGGCAAGGTTTGTTAGGTTCTGGTGGATAATTGATAGCTTTAATTTCACATGCAATTTTAATTTTACCTTGTCATGTAACAACACCTACAAATTTTCCTGTGACAATGATAGAAAGCATTCTTTTCACTAGAATCAACGCAGAGCTTACAGGATTTTGGTAATGCCTTTCCTTTCTCTTCCTCCTGGAGATTAGCATTTGAGCATGGCCCTCTACTCTCATTATTTAAGGAACCTGAAAATCTCTTCTCTACTTACTTGGGGGCTGGGGGTTGTCTTTTACATGAATATTATCACGAGGCTGGGGATGGTAGATAAGAAGGAAAGGGTGGTAAAGGAGTGGTGGGGTGGCATGGGGAGCTATGTAGATGGGGGCTTTCTCCATTCTCACTCTTCACCAGATAAGAGCATATACGGTTTCCTTAAGTTGAGAGACATCAGCAAGTTGCCTCCTGCACTTTCTACACTTTTTTTTTTTGCCCAATGAGGATGGGAACTCTTTGCATCTTCTAGAAGGATAATCACAAAGTACATCCTATGTTAGTTTGAATTCCTTCTACAGAGCAGAAGTTGATTTCCAGATAGTCTTGTGGAAGATCAGAGCACTTGGGCTGGAGCTAAGGTCAGTTTCTCTTGAGCATCACAGAGTATGGCTCTTTGAACAAAGGCAGGTACATAAGGACTATTTTCTACATATCCGTTCAGGAAGACCCATGATTCTTATTTAATACCGGGAATGATGAAGGAGGTGCAGAAGGTTTTGATAGCGTAGAGCTGGTAACAGCTATAGGGATAGATCATTTAATATTAGAATTAATCTACATTAGACATCTTATAGCAGAAATAATAGGAAAATGATAGCTGATATTTATATGGTGCTCAGATGTGGTACTTAAAGTGTTTTTATATTAATTCAGTTAATCCTTTGAAGAATTATGAGAGTTAGGGTCACACCCATTTTTTCATATGAAGAATTAAAGGTACAGAAGAAATAATGTGTGTAGCATCATACATACATTAATAGAAGAAGTGGAAATTAAATATAAGAATATGGCTGAAATATTAATACTTTCAAGGGACTTTAGAAACCAGCAGAGAACATTGCAGATAATTAGTGTGAAATGCTTTCCTGAGTTGCTTACATGCTATTTTCCCATTTAGATCCCTTCATTCAGCAAGCACTCATTAAAGTTTGGCCCATCTAAAGAATTGCTATCCAGCAAGAGAGAACTGCAGGAGATGATATTATAGGGTTATGGCTTATATCATGTAGTTCCTCGAATCTTCTTCAAATTCCTTAGTCTTCCCTCCAGAAGGTGTGGAAAGTTTTGGGAGTGTGTTCAGCAGAAGAGAGAGATGATTACCCATATATATATATATATATATATATATATATATATATATATATATATATATATATATTATTTTGGGGGAGTATAATTCAAGATATTTGGCTTCTGTATTGAAAAGAGTCTGAGAGAATGCATGACAATGATGAAGTGTGGCTAGCTAGGAGGCTGTTGCAATAGTCCACAACAGTCTAATGGCTGGACCAGTGAGCAGCAAGAGAGAGGCATGGGTAGATTATGGATATATATTGAAGGTAGAATTAAGGTGATTTACTGATGGATTGGTTCTGAGATCTGAGGTTGAAGGATGAAATTACTGCCAATTTGAAGAACTTTATGTAACCTGAAGTTCATCTCAGTAACACCAGACCCTCTGGTAGTTGAGACCAGACTCAGATTATAGTGCCTGGTGAGTCTAGTGTTATTGGGTTTGAAAGCAGTGCTTGTTCATAATACCTTGATAATGGAGAGAACAAAGAGTTCAGATGGGTAGAAATGGGTTATGTCAAAATGCCCCATGATTTTATGCTCTTCCTATGAATATCTTGTTCACACATCTTAATGGAAAAGTCATGAGGCCCTTTGTATGAATTGAAGTGTACTCTTTAAAACCCCTCAACAATGTTGTCTTCTTGTCTCTGAAGTCTTACTTTGCAACATTACTTGATGATAGATCTTAGCAAAATTAATAAAATTAGACGGAGTCTATTATGGATGATCCTAATAAATATGATTGATGTCCTTGCATAAAGGAGGATGTTCTCACAGCAGAGAATGGCATGGCGGTGTGAAGGCAGAGGTCTGAATGATGAGCCCATAGGCCAAAGAATGACAAGGCAGTACCAGAAGCTATCACAGAAGCACAGAGCAGATGTCTCTCACACTACTCAGAGGTGTGAACTCTGTCAACACCTTGATCTTGGGCTCCAAGCCTTCCAAACTGTGAAATGACAAATATACTTCTTTTCTCTGTCACATAAATGCTAGAAGATGAAGCAAAGGTTTGATAAAATAAAATCTGGACTGTCATGGAGGTCTTGAGAAAGAATTACAAGAGACCCATGACCAAGATATTAAGATGAATGCGCTAAGCTGTCTACCTACTGATGACTAAGCAGCTGCCATTACTACAGTACCTGGACCATAGCAGGCATGCATAGAATCTTCAGTAACTATTTGGGGCCTGGTAGATGTCTGTTTCATACAAATATATAATATTTAATAGACACTAAATAAGTACTCTTTTCTTGATTTGAGGACTAGAAACCACCAACAATTTTGCTAGTTTCTGTTATAGCAAAATACTTGAGAAATCAACCTATGAGGGGAAAGTTTTGTTTGGGCATATGGCTTTTAGGACTCTATATTCATGATTTATTGATCCTTTTGGGACTATCATAAGGCAACATATTAGGCAGGAAAATGGGCTCCCCTAATGGCCAGGAAATTTTTTTATTGTTTTTTATTATTATTATTTATTTATTAAAGATTTCTGCCTCCTCCCTGCCACCGCCTCCCAATTCCTTTCCCCTCCCCCAGTCAACTCCCCCTCTCTCATCAACCCGAAGAGCAGTCAGGGTTCCCATGGCCAGGAAATTGATAAACACGGAGAGAGGAGTTATTAGGGTTTCATAATCCTCTTCCAGGGCATGTTTACAATGACTTGAAGACTTCTGGCAATGCCCCGCCTTTTAGCTTTTACTTCCAGCCACTAGAGCAGTAGTTCTCAGTCTTCTTAATGTCTTGACACTTTATTTTTTTTTTTAAGTTATAAAACTGATTGGTCCATTAGCTCAGTCTTTTTTTATTTATTTATTTATTTATTTACTTATTTATTTATTTATTAAGGATTTCTGCCTCCTCCCCGCAACCGCCTCCCATTTCCCTCCCCCTCCCCCGATCAAGTCACCCTCCCTCATCTGCTCGAAGAGCAATCAGGGTTCCCTGACCTGTGGGAAGCCCAAGGACCGCCCACCTCTATCCAGGTCTCCAAAGGTGAGCATCCAAACTGCCTAGGCTCCCCCAAAGCCAGTACGTGCAGTAGGATCAAAAACCCACTGCGATTGTTCCTGAGTTCTCAGTAGTCCTCATTGTCCTCTATGTTCAGCTAGTCCGGATTTATCCCATGCTTTTTCAGACCCAGGCCAGCTGGCCTTGGTGAATTCCCGATAGAACATCCCCATTGTCTCAGTGTGTGGGTGCACCCCTCGCAGTCCTGAGGTCCTTGCTCGTGTTCCGTCTCCTTCTGCTCCTGATTTGGACCTTGAGATTTCTGTCCCGTGCTCCTCTGTCTCTGTCTCCTTTCATCACCTGATGAAGGTTAATATTCATGAGGATGACTATGTGTTTGTCTTTGGGTTCACCTTCTTACTTAGCTTCTCTAGGAACATGCATTATAAGCTCATTGTCCTTTATTTATGGCTAGAAACCAAATATGAGTGAGTACATCCCATGTTCCTCTTTTTGGGTCTGGCTTACCTCACTCAGGATAAAACAGTTCCCCATGTTCTGGTGACCCCCAACCATAAAATTATTTTGTTACTACTTCATAACTCCAATTTTGCTACTGTTATGAATTGCATTATAAATATCTGCTACGGAGCATATCTGATACACAACCCTTGAAGGGATTGCGGTCCCAGGTTAGAACCACTTCACTAGGGCAAAGCTGGGGACTAAGCCTTTGATACATGGACTTTTGGGGACTCTTCAGATCTAAATTAATTGCATACATTGCAATAATGTTTTTAAAATCCTTTTAGAAAACCAGATACTGTAATGTCAGCGTGCTCAGAGCTTTATACCAAGAGAACATGTGGTTCCCTTTTACATCTTCTCACTATTTCAAGACATTATAATCTAGCATTGTATTAGAACTTTTAGAAAGGCAAAATTAAACCTCTGTCTTCATGGACCACAATAACAACAATAAGGGAAATCGCAGAAATAGGAAGTAAAAAACCCCAGCAACTTAATTGTAGTCTTTTAACAACTCTTAACTAAGGGCTTGACCTACCAAGATGTATTATGTCAAAAACAGTTTAAACTGCAAACTCTGTTGAAGAACCGGATGTTTTTTTTAATGACCTGTAATCAATTAATACACTTCCTCGTCATGAATGAATATGAATTTTTCACCTCATCTCTAAATTACTTTCAACCTCATCTTACTGGTTTGTGGCTTCAGCTTGAACTGTTCTTGCCAGTTTTTCAGCCTGCACTTGTCATCCTTCAGTGTGTGGTAACTGGCAAGGATGAGGCTTGATGCTCTAGGTAATGATGCAATTGATAACTGTTGTAAAAATCTTTGCAATGTTTCTTTAAAACTGCATGGAGGGAGCATGTAAGTGGGAAAAGTTCCAAATAGTTAACAGACCAGAAGGAGCTGTCTGCCATGTTTCTTCATGATAGCGGCAATAAAATATATGCCAATTCCAGTGGGCTAAATAAATCTTTGCTCTGAGATGGGAGTGGATGGCAGGCACAGTGTGTTACAACCTGCCCCAGGTTTTCCCAGTGACCCCATGCCTCCTCTTTGAGAGCAATATTGTGCTAACAGGCAGACAATGATTGGCTACCCACGTTGTTCATAAATAAAAGCAGCTGGCTACATCATAAGTCTAAGTAGCAAAGGCTTCATCATTATTTATGAGATAGGCTGGCGAGAAGAAGGCTTTAAAAGTGCAATAGCAAACGCCATCTTTCCCGGGGAACGTGGCATGATTGGAGGGTGTCTCTGTGTGGGTCTTTCAGGAGAAAAGGAGCTAGCTAGCGCCACATTCATTCCCATGCTACCTTCTCTATTTTGTGTGTGGCAAACAACAGAAACTCATTATCATAACACAGGTCCTGCAAGCCTTCCCTGAAGAGATTTTATCCATCATAGTTGCTGGTCTATTTGGTTGCTTGGCTTAAAGCAAAGGTTGCTTATTGATTCCAGTCATGTGGAACAGGCATGGGCAACAAGGACTTGAACAGCCTGTCTTTTCTTTATCCAGTTGGTAGAGGTAGTAGCCAGCGCACGATGGATAACTGACAATAGGTCACACTATCCGTCTCCCCATAGGCATTCTTTGCCCCGGCAGTGTGTTCTAGGCCACTCGAACATATGTGGTCTCTTGCTCGTTCCATCCCTCACTGTTTCCCAACAGTTACTAGGTGATTCTGGGAAAGTACCTAAGAGTGTGTGGCCTGATCCTGTCCTATGTTCTCTATTTTGGGGGACACTGTGCCAGCTTCCAGCATTCTATCTGTGCACCTCCTTTCTGTTATTAGATTGTGGAGTGGATTTTCAGTAAGGATGGAAGGGCTGCTGCCATCTAGGCTTCATCAGCCACTAGACAGAGAAAGTGTATCAAATAGGAAATGAAGTGTCCATGAGCCCACTCATTTGGAAAGCAGAAACTTCCCCCAAATTAGGTTTATTGACAATAAGACTGATACTTTCAAATTTGGCAAGAATCCTGTGATTATTTTTTCTCTCAAATGACTCTGAATTTTGTTAGAAGAAATGTAGAGATGTTACCTTTGTTTCTTATCACTATTAAACTCTGATAATATATATGCAAATGGAATATTCACTCTGACCTTGATGGAGAGCTTAGGATAAACATTTGGGTAAATTAGAGTACAGTGCAAATATTATATGTTTATTCTAGACAAAAAGTCACTCCAACATTTTCTAGGTTTTACGTTTGCTTTTGTTGTCTACTCTGACTTTTTGACTTCTTTCTTCCTTCCTCGCCTGTCTGCAACATTTCTTCTCTCCTCCTCATTGCTCTTCATTCTGCACTGCCTTTCACTATGCAGATATTTGTGTAGATGCATATATGAGTAGACAGCAGGATGCGGGCACTGAGGGCATCCTTTCTGTGTCTCAGCCCACCAACCCCGTGGCATTGGAAGAGGACACATAATTTATATAGCAATCTCATGTGAGACAGAAGTGTTGGGTGCCCTGTAATGTATTCAGAAGATGCTGCTTCTATAGTCCTTTGTATGACAGAGTCCCTCATCCTTTACTTCTCCTTAGCTGACACAGGCTTAGTAAGAACACTGGGTCTCTGGGAGCAGCTGCCAACATTGCTGTAATATCTCGAAGTGACTCAAGCTTTCATGCAGAAGTCCGCTGTTCCGCTGCTCATCTTTCGTTCGCTTCTCCGTTCATAGCACTCTGATTTCCCCTGGGGAAATCATCCGGTCTTTAATTTTTAAGCGAGGCTTCAAGTGGAGTTGATTCTACTCTAAAGATTAAGAATAGCCGGGTGAGCACGCCTGCACAGTCAGGAATCCTCTACCTCTAGATATAGTCATTGTTTTAGGAAAGGATGTAGGACATTTTAGCAGCCAGTGGGAGTTACAGAAACGCTTGCTTAGGGTTAGGCCTGTTAGCATGGTAGACTGGCGAGACTGTCAGCGGCCTGGGAATAGAGCGTGTCAGTAAGCAGCAGTGAGGATGACGTCATTTATGACTGTGGGTCCAGGCTCAGATTTATTCTTGGTGTTTTTAGTTAACTAAACCCACAAATTTCTATTCTTCTTTGGCCCACCCATTTTTGTCTTTCAGAACACAAAAGATCCTAACAGCGTCAATATGAGGTGAAGGGTTGATTTCTCTGCCAGCTGATTAGGGATGGCCAAGCTTCTTGGCTTTGGGTTGTCCGCACTGGTAATGTCGTGACGGTCTGCAGTCCATGCGAGGCTTAGCGTGCCTTTTCCGAAGGTTTAGCTTTTGAGATTTGCAATTGACATGAACTAAAATATAATATTTAGCTATTCAAGCTGGCAGCCAAGTCCACCTGGTTTGATACATCTAGTGCTGCCAATGTCAACCTTAATTTAATGGTGCTTGTCAAAACAGGAGCAGGGGAATCGCGTGGCAGGGCTATTCAGTCACTGAGGCCTTATTGCCACTGGCAAAAGGACTATAGAGCCACCCTGAAAGACTTGGCTTGGCTGAATCTGAGATGCCACCAGTTTAGGATTAAGAAATAGTGTGGGAATTCAGAGCTATCTTAATAGCAAAAAATGCTCCTTGCTCCTGTAGTCTTTTTCTTTTTTTAATTGTAATGGAAGCACTTTGAATCTTCTGGGTGTTGGGGTAAAGATAATGAAGACCTGTTTGGGAAGAAATTGTAAGCAAAATTGGAGGTTTGTTTAGTACATCAACTTGAATATTTTTCCAATACCTTTATGTGATGGTTAATGGAGTTCCACTTGGCTACTGTAGAAATGTGTAGCTGTACACACAAGTCTGTCAGCGAGGCAGACAGTAAACTTGCTGTCATAGATAAACAGAAATGTATCGTACCTAGGCTGCAAAACAAGGCTCTATGGGAAAGGGTTTTAGGCACTGACCCAGCCAAACAATAATAGCCCCAGCAGTCAAGCCCGAAGTGCTAGAGTTGCCTGATTACAGTCTTACATTTATGGTGTCATAGCAAATGCCTCCTTCAACCTTATGGCCATGTATTTAGACTTCACACACACTTGCCCTGTTGCTCACGGTTTCTCCCCAAGATTCCTAAAGCTTTGTGTATATTCGAAGAACCTCGCAGCGGTGTTCCTGTCAGCTTCCTGGGTGGATAGGGCCTAGAACTCATGATACTTCCTCAGTTACAATTTCTAGGTTTAATCGCTAGGAAATTACAGTGGGCTTATTGGATATCACTGTGCTAGCTTCTTGTTGCTGTAATTAATGCCTGAGTTAATGAGCTTCTAAGGAGAAAAGCTGGTCTCACGCATAGTGTTGGAGGTCTCAGTCCATGGCTGGCTGACCGAGTGCTTGGTGCTATGATCAAGTAGTGCATCATGGACAGTGTATATCACATGAGGGTCAGAAGGCAAAAGAACTGTCAGATAGGAACCTCACAGTCCTCTGTAAGGGAATACCCAATGACTTAAACCTCCTACTAGGCTCTAACTCTTCAGGGGTCTTTTACCTCTCAATAGCAAAAGGGGCCAGGGACAAACCATTAAACTCATGAGCCTATAGGGGTATAATGCAGATCCAAATCTGAGGAATGTAGTTTCAATAGAACTTGGAAATACTTAAAAACACTAATCCCACTTCAAACTTGACCAAACAATGTATTCTATCTTGTGATATTGCTTCCTATCAAAATGTACAGATAATGTTTTGACATAACCTATTTTCTTCTTGAAACATTTTTGAGTTTTCTTTGCTACTTAGTTCTTCAAGGCAATTTTTAATTTTTCCAACCCAACACATTACTAATTGAAGTAAGTAGTTTAGTTCTTAGTGAGGTATACTATTTCTAGATTTTGGGTGTGGAACCTGTCCTGTGTTGTGTGATTTTTATTATTTTGACTTTTGCAGGGGATCTACAACCCAGCTCCCAGATCAATCATACACATAGACTTATTCTTAGTTATGAATGCCTGCCTTAGCTTGACTTGTTTCTTGCCAATTTTAATTAAATTATCCTGACTACATTTTACCTCTGGGATTCTTTCTTTCTCTATTTCTGTATACCTTTCTTTACTTCTTTCTCCATGGTTTGCTGCATAGCTCTCCTTGTTCTGTTGCTCCTCTTCTTCCTCATTTCTCCTTCTATTTATACTCCTGCCTTCCAGCCCTGCCTATCTTTGCTCCTGTCTTGCTCTTGGTCATTCATCTCTTTATTAGACTGTCAAAAGTTTTTAACAGTCAAAGAATCACAGCTTCACAAGGTTAATCAAATGCAGCAAAAACAAAGCATCACACCTTCAAATACTGTTCCCCAACAGTCCTGTGTAGGATATACTTGGTCCTCAGCCTAGCGCTATTTGAAGGTAGAATCTCTTGCAATATGGGGCTTCATGTTAAGTTTTAAGTCACAGACACATGCCTAGAAGGGGGCTGGGGATTCCAGTGTCACTCTTTTTCTTTGCATGACCACAAGGTTAACAAACTTTGCTATTTCATGAGCTGTCTCGTTGACTTGTTGCATGTCAGAGGTCCCAAAGCAATGGGACCAATGGATCATGGCCTAAAACCATGTGAGTCAATCCTATAAATGGATTTTCTGAGGCATTTATGACAATAATGTAATTTTACCCAATACTAATTCACAACACTGTAAGACTTGCCCCTTGAATGAATACAAGACAATGTTGGCTGGCAAATTTGCAAGGTTGTACAGCTTTGTTACCATCTGTGATCCAGAAACATTGCATTATCATAAAGAGAAAATCACATGTGAACATGCAATAACTTGATTTTGACCCTCAGAAATTCATGACTTTTGTCTCTAAAGTGTGTTCTTTGAAGGCAGTTGCTGACACCTGCAATTCTTTGCTTTTCTCTCATAGAAGCCTAGCTCACTTCTGGGGCCAGAAGAAGCACTAACAGAAACACACTGAAGTGAAAGTCGTTACGTTGATTGCTGTTTCAGCTCTGCACAAGACTGAGAGGCCATGAACTCTTGTGGAGGAATACAGACAAGAGGCCGTTTTTGCTCTCCTGACATCAGCTACCCCCTCAGGTACTACCTCCCTCCCTGGCTTTAGACCTGATTTTTCTTTTTGTTAATGAGGGTCATAGACCAGATGATTTTTGTAATAGCTACCAGTTTAAACTGGCACTTGAGTTCAAGACTGACCCAAGGAGCAAAGTAATTTGTTGAGTGAACACAGCAGGTTTTCTTTCCACTTTTATTGGGGAATAAGTCACTCCTCTCCAGTGATTAAAGGGTGTGCAATCTGGACTGTCTCAGTTATATGTAGACTCAATAGAACCATGGTGGCATTATTGAATTATGAATATGTTGCTCTTGGTCATGTTTCAACTTCAACTTTAGGAGTTTATTTTTTTTTGTTGCTTATTATATTTGAAGTTAGCAAGTTTGCATCCAGGAATGTTTTTATTTTTTAAGTTATGATCCAAAGAGCAGATCGAAGTAATGTCTCCAAACTGAAAAAAAAGTATGGATTTTCCATTATACTCTGAAGCTGAATGTCTTTCTTTTTCTACCTGCCAGATATTCGGGGTCATGTAGTTTTAATTATCATTCAATCCACAAGAGCCCAGTGTCTTTGAGGACATCGCTGAGGGAGAAAGGAATGAACTCAGTTTTTCGTGTTTCCTAAATGAGTGGTTTGGCGTCATAGAAATGAGGTCAGAATGGTAAATAGACAGCTGTTCTGTATTTCTCCTTCCCTGGAGATGAAGGTCAAAGAAACCTTTCTTTTGATTGACATATTCCTCCCCAATGGGCTGTAAACATATGTACAGGGTAGCCCCAGCTGCACAGGGAAAAGATGCTTCCGAAACAGCCTTTAGAGCTGTTGAACATACATATCTTTGATTCTCTCTTCTCATCTCTTCACGGTGTCTTTCTTTCACAACACGAAGCCATTGATTGAGTGAAGTTAGAATAGCTTTTGACACAACTAACCAAAATAGATAGCAAAGGGACTGGTTGCTAAGCACAGCTCTGCTGGGTTCCTTGGCTGACAGTCTGCATTAGCATACATGGTTTTGCAGAAATAAGTCCTCAGCTATTGGTGGCTTATTTAAAAGCTGCTGTTGCTTCTCAGGTTCTAAGAGTAAGTTAGTGGCTCATGTGATGTTAAGGAGGAATTATTTGATATTACAAATCATAAACCTCCTTAAAAGGGTACAAGTGACTTGAAGGCATTGCTTGTTCAAATGTAATAGTTAGCAAATACTTTGTACCTAGTATGTGTCAGGTGGAATCTGGCAGGGGGGCATGACAATAAAGCCATAGTTTCTATTCCCATGGAGCTCAATGACAGAGAGAGGGATGGAGGAGGAATGAAGGGCTGGTGGGAGGCAGGCAGAGAGCAAAGACAACTTTTATTAGTACCTTAGTATCTTCTACTCTTCTGTTCAGCAATGGTTTTTGTCTTAATTTTTCAAAGACACGATGCTCAAAATATTCTCTCTTCATGCACCTATTTCTATATTATAGTCTGATTCTTCTAGGTTGGTGATGCAGAATTGGAAAAAAGGGAAGTGGTAAAGAAAGAAAAAGAGAAGCAAGGGTGTGGGTTGGAAGAAACCCAAAGTTTCTTATTCTAGGCACTCATGTTACAGGAATAAGTTTTCTTTAAAAATGTAGGGTAGGGGACTGGAGAGATGGCTCAGCAGTTAGAACCTCTTGCTGTTCTTGAAGAAAAATCCATAAATTAGTTAAGCAAGTCTTGTAACTCTAGACCAGGGGTCTGATATCTTCCTCTAGTGTACACTTAGATGTCCAGGCATGCTTAGATGCATGCAGGCAAAAACACCAATACAAACCCAGTAAAGATAGTTAAAGAGTAAAATAATTTGATGGTGAGAGGGGCAACAGAAGTTTCATGTCGAGAATGACAGGGGTGCAGGGAGGAAGGTGCGATGCTGCACCAGATAGGACAAGGCCTTTGGGCACAGTCCTGTAAAGACAGGTAGTGAGGAATGCAGCTCCCACAGCACCAATTTCAGGTATTTTCAAATTTAGTCTTAGTGTCTGTCTTGCCCTCTAGCGTGGCTATGCTAATATTAGCACCAGTAATGCAGGACTGGTGGTTTTTTATTTTTCTGGTACTGTCTTATTTTTTACGAATTGTATATCTGTGGATCATGTTGAAGCTGATACTTACATTTTGTTTATTATTGGTGACCCAGTTTGTGGCATATTATTTTCCATATGATGCTATTAATTGCATCATTTACTAATCGTATTCTCTTCTAAAAAATGATGCATCATTGTTTTGGTATGAATGTTGGGACTCCCTTCTTTCTAATTTGTAAATCACAACCCAATATCCAATGTAATTATGTTTGGAGGAGGAGGCTGTGGGGGGATTAGTGCCCTTATAAAACATGTCGAAGAGAGTTTTCTTGCCTCTGACCACAAGGGAGAATAGAGAGAGGAGCATCATTCTTAGATTAGAATTGGTCTTCACCAGAGAGGGAGTCTGCTGACCCTTTGAGCTTGGATTTCCCCGAATCCAGAATTCTGACCAATAAATTCCTGTTGTTTTTAAATTGCTGAATCCAAGATAAGTTGTTTTAGAAAGCCCAAAATGCTAAGATAATTGTGTATTTTTACCATTCATCATTTGTAGAAAAAACTGACAACAAAGGTAGCTGTTTATTATTTAAAAAAATTAAGTGAAAGATGATATGATGAGAAGCAAAAGTTGTCTTGCCTTGTTCCCTTTCTTCATGTCATATGATAATACTGTTGTTTGAGAAGTAGCTACTGACACTGTCAATGGACTAGAAGAGAGTGCACACAGAAGTAGAAACATTGTGTCAGCTATTGTATTACACGTATGCAAATATGTACGACATACCTTTCAAACAAAATAGACTATATTATGCAGTTAATGACCTCCATTTAAAAAACTTAAGAGTATAATTTTGGAGTAGTAAAATACATATCTCCAGACTATCCTCACTCTAATAGATACTGTAATATTAAAAATTATACCTTTGTTAATACTGCGTTCCAAAAAACAGCTCTTCTACATATCTTTTCATATCTATGCAAACATTTTTTTTAGTAGACTAGATTTTTGTAGAAGTTGGAGAAGAGTTTTCCTGGATATAGGGAATGTGCATTAAATTTTTTCACAGACTGCCAAATCACCTTCCACCAATGTGTCATGTCACTCTGCCAAAGGGTTTGAAAATGGATATTTCTTATATCCACATAAAATCATCTTTAAGGTCAAGTATTGCCATGCTACTGGTGAATTTGCATTCCAATCCTCAAATCCTTGGTTCTTTTCTGAATGGGACCAATAATCTTGCCAAGTCTGGTCCTTCTGCCTTACAGATGAGTAGCTCTGAGGGTTTTACACCAAGATACGTCCTGGGAATGGACGTAGTAAAGCTTTCGACTCCCAGAAATACTTCTAAACCCAACTTTAAAGCGGCCGGGAGAACTGTGAGTGGAACACGAGTCGAGTTCACTTCAGCTGTCAGCATTTCTGAGAGCAAAATGTAGCTTCACAGTTATCAGCTTCATTCAACAGCCTTCATTAGGAAATTTTTGTTCTCCCCTCCGGAGAGATTTAGCCAATAAAGAAGGTTATCCATGCACATATATGTATCTGTCAAGTCATTGGTAATGAGGCATTCACTCCATAGACAGAGCAGCAGCAGCAGCAAAATGTTTCATATTCCTCTTCCTTCAACTCTAATAGCTCAGTCTGTAAAAATTTCTTTCATGGTTAATTATACAGTATGGGATTATTTAGTTTTATATGGAGGACTCACAAACACATAAACTTATTTAACCTTAAACAACTATGTGAACTAGACATTATTATTCTCATTAAGTGGAAATGCCAAATATCAGAGTTTACATAACAGCCATGTAGTTAGGTGGTGGCGGAACCACCATGCCCATGGTACGTATAAGCGAAGAGTCAACTCTTCTATTGCTATTTCTTCTGCTGTTTTTCACATTGTTTCCTGTGATCCTGCTAACCAAGTCCAAGAGCTTCATCTTTATCTTTATCTGTATCCTCATTCTGCATGATTCTTAAAACAAAAGACAAAAGTCTTATTACTTTCCTGTTTCGGCTTTTGGCTCAGATTCTTACCATGTAATTGCAACTTGTTTTCTGTCACACTAATATTTGTTTCAAGTTAATTATCAGTACCAGCTGACCTGTCCCTGCATTTCTGAAAAGGGGAGTTGGATTGAAGAAAGAGACAAGAAATTTTTGTGCAAGGGGACAGATATGAATCTATTTGCATTCTTCTACATGCTGACATCCAGTTATGTCAGCACCGTTTGTTGAAGATTTTTTTCCATTGCATATTTTTTCTTCTTTGTCAAAAATCAGGTGTTCATAGATGTGTGGATTAATATTTGTGTCTTCAGTTTTATTCCATTGGCCCACCTCTGTTCTTAGTTATCACCAAGCTGTTTTCTTTACAGTAGCTCTATAATAGAGTTTGATGTAAGGGATGGTCATGCCTCCAGAACTTCCTTTACTGTACAGGATTGTTTCAGCTTTCGTGTTTTGTTTTTTTTCCCCATATGAATTTGAGTATTGTTCTTTTGAAGTCTGTGAGGAATTGTGTTGGAATTTTGATGGGGATTGCATTGAATCTGTAGATTGCTTTCGGTAGGACTGCCATTTTTGTTATGCTGATTCTATCTATCCAAGAGCATGGGAGATGTTTTCATTTTCTGGTATCTTCTTCAATTTCTTTCTTCAAAGACTGTAAGTTCTTGTCATACAGGTCTTTCATTTCTTTGGTTAGTGTTACCTCAAGAAATTTTATATTATTTGTGGCTATTATGAAGGGTGATGTTTCTCTGATTTCTTTCCTGGCCCATTTATCATTTGTATATAGGAGGGCTACTGATTTTTTTGATCTTGTATCCTGCCACATTACTGAAGGTGTTTATCAGTTGTAGGAGTTCCCTCATTGAAGTTTTAAGGTCACTTATGTATACTATCAGATCATCTGTAAATAGTGAAAGTTCGATTTTTTTCCTCTCCAATTTGTATCCCTTGAACTCTTTTTGTTGTTTTATTGCTCTAGCTAGAACTTCAAGTACTATGTTGAGTAGATGTGGAGAGAGTGGACAGCATTGTCTTGTTCCTGATTTTAGTGGAATCACTTTGAGTTTCTCTCTATCTTATTTTATGTTGACTGTCAGCTTGCATATATTACTTTTATTGTGTTTAGATATGTTCCTTATATACTTGATCTCTCCAAGACCTTTATCATGAAGTGTTGGATTTTGTCGAATGCTTTTAACAGTATCTAATGAGATTATCATATTTTCTCTTTCAGTTTATTTATATGGTGGATTAAATTAAAAATTTAATTTTTCATATGTTTCATATGTTGAACCTTCCCTTCATCTCTGGGTTGAAGCCGGATTAATCATGGTGGATGACTTTTTTAATGTTTTCCTGGATTTGGTTTTACCAGTATTTTATTGATTATTTTTGCATCTATGTTCGTGAGGGAGACTGGCTTGTAATTCTCTTTCTTAGTTGAGTCTTTGTGTGGTTTTGCTATCAGGGTAACTGTAGCCTCATAAAAAAAGAGTTTGGCAATGTTCCTTCTGTTTCTGGAGTGTGAAACAATTTGAGGAGTATAGCTAATAACTTCTTTGAAGTTCTGCACTGAAACCATCTAGACCTGGACTTTTTTTAGTTGGGAGGCTATTGATAACTGATTCTATTTTCTTACAGTTTATTTATAGGTCTATTTAAATTGTTCATCTGACCTTGATTTAATTTTTGTATGCAGTTTCTATCTAGAAAATTGTCCATTTTCTCATTTTTCAATTATGTGGAGTACAGGTTTTCGAAGCATGACCTAATGATTCTGTGGATTTCCTCAGTGTTTACTGTTATGTTCCTCCTTTCATTTCTGATTTTGTTAATTTAGAGTTGGAAGGGCTTCCAGAAAATACTGTAACATAAGTCCTGATTTTATTACTCACAGTCCTTATATACCCTAATCAGAAGGGGAGAGGGCACAAGATTTCCATAATACAAAGAACAAGGAAGTGCAATTACCTCCTTACATTTCAAAAATACCTAGTAATGATGCCCTAAATCAAACATCCTGTTGTCTGGCCTTTGAGGAGCAAACGATCCACACCTTTTGTCAAAGCATCCTATTGTTAATCCTTGAGGATCAAGAGTAGGTTTGAACTCTCTGAACTCTAGGCAAGATGGAATGGATCAAAAAACATGGGCTTTCACAGTTAACTAAGAATTTTGTTCCAAAACCTAACCATGCCCCCACCAACTCAAGCGTTCTATTGTGTCAAACAACCTTGTAGAAATATGGCTGGTTTCTATACTTTCTACTCTCATTTGGTCAATGAAAAATTTGATTCTCATGCACTGCTTCTTATTTTTTTTTGTGTCAATTCTGGTCATTAAACACTTCTCTAATAAATATGCTAGGTGCTAATGTAGGAGACTGCTTGTTTGTTTCCAGCTGCTCAGATGCAAAATAGCCACACAGAAACTGTATTAATTAAATCACTGCTTGGCCTATTAGCACTAGCTTCTTATTGGCTAAACCTTTCATCTTAATTTAATCAATTTCTATTAATCAGTGTATTGCTACATGGCTGTGGCCTACTGGCAAGGTTGCAGCTGGCAGCTCACGTCTTTCCCCTCTGGTGGCTACACGGCATCTCGCCACTCTGCCTTCTTTCTCCCAGCATTCAGTTTAGGTTTCCCCCACTTAGCTCTGTTCTGCCCTAATATAGGTCCAAAGCAGCTTCTTTATTCATTAACCAATAAAAGTAACACATAGACAGAAGGACTTCTCACACCATGCTAGGGATGCAATAGCAGACATAATAGATACAATACTGATAGCCTAGAATGTAATCACTGGATGATCAAATAATCACATATATTTGAAGTTGCAATTGTTATAAATATTAGGTGCTAAAAGTTTACTTTAGAAGTACTGTTCTTTGACAAGGAGGCAAGAACAGGCTTCCTTGAGATAATGAATGATGTTTAAGATAAAATCCAAATCATGCTGGGACTTACATAAGGAAGTGAAGATGGGCAATTTTAGGTTGAGAGAAATGTATCTTTAGGGATAATGTGAAAAGGAGGATGGGAAATATTATGTACCAGAAGATAGCCAGCAAGAGCTGAGTAGAGAAGAGAAGAATACAAGGCACAAGAAGGGATCTGGGTCAGAGTGAGTTCACCCTCTTCTTTGTAGGCTCTGTTAAGGGTCCTGGTTTTTGTGACATGCAAAAAGGGAAACCATGGATACTGGTGGATATAGCAACAGGGTAATGGGGATATGGTCACATTTTCAAACTTATTTTCCCTGGGCACGACAACATGGGTTGTGGATAGACTGATTATACCAGAGGCAGACTGTTTAGTACCTTTAACTAGGATAATAATTGTAGAAAAAAATAGACAAGGTTGAATAATATTAGAGGTAAAAGAGGCAACTTTTAGTGATATTGAACTCAATATATTGGGGAATGAGATGAATTCAAAGTTTCTAGGTCATACAATGGGCCAAAGATGGCCACTGAGGTAGAGAGAAGGGAACTGTAGTCACTGAGTTTGCTTGTTTTTAAGTAAATTGCTCCAAATAAAGTTTTTTAATAACTTCTGAGTGGGAGCAGAAGCCCACTCAAAGTAACTTAAAAAAGACTAAATGGACTCAGTAGGATATGTGTGTGTGTGTGTGTGTAGATATTTATGTATATATAAGTATATGTATATATCATAGTAACTAAAGAAAAATATGTGATGAATTTGAGATGAGTCGAGGGGGACATGGGCAGAGTCTAAAGGGGTCAGAAAATGATGTGAGTAAATGTATGAAATTCTCAAAGATTTTAAGTTAAAATAACAAATTTAAAGTAAATATTTATCCCGTGCGTTTTCAGTCACAGTCCAGCTGGCCTTGGTGAGCTCCCAATAGATCAGCTCCACTGTCTCAGTGGGTGGGTGCACCCCTCATGGTCCCGACTTCTTTGCTCATGTTCTCCCTCCTTCTGCTCCTCATTGGGACCTTGGGAGCTCAGTCCATTGCTCCAGTGTGGGTCTCTGTCTCTATCTCCATCCATCACCAGATGAAGGTTCTCACTCAGAATAGTGTTTTCTATTTCCATCCATTTGCATGCAAAATTCGAGAAGTCATTGTTTTTTACCGCCGCGTAGTACTCTAATGTGTAGATATTCCACATTTTCTTCATCCATTCTTCCATTGAAGGGCATCTAGGTTGTTTCCAGGAGGGGGGAGGACCTAGGACTTACCACAGGGCAGGGAACCCTGACTGCTCTTTGGACTGGAGAGGGAGGGGGCGAGGAGTGGGGGGAGGGGGAGAAGGGTGGGAGGAGGGGGAGAAGGGTGGAAGGAGGGGAAGGGAAATGGGAGGCTGGGAGGAGGTGGAAACTTGTTTTTTTCCCTTTTCTCAATAAAAAAAAATAATAAAGTAACTATGTAGGGCCTCTCCCATAACCTATATTAGAAGAACTAGGAGAAAATAAAAATTTGGGAACAGAAGGTTCTTCCTGTGGCTGTCAGGCTTTACCTTAATGTCTTCTCTCTATTCTGTCTCACATTCCGTTATTATTATTTTTCTGGTTAATTTTTGCCAGCTCTGTTTGTATAGGGTTCACTAGAACCACTGCAACTAGCTGTCTATAGTTTCTATATCCCAGTTCAGAGAGAGGCAGTAGGGTTAGGGAAGGTGTTTCCTGCTCTAATAAGCTGAACTGTTTGCTGAACAATCGGTGTGTGTTTTTTCTTTTCTCTTTTCTTTTCTTTCCCCTTCCTTTATTTCTTCCTTCTTTCCTTCCATTCCTCCTTCCTTCCTTCCTTCCTTCCTTTCTTTTTTCCTTCCTTCCTTCCTTTCTTTCTTTTCTTTTTCTTTTTTAGATGGCTTCTCTGTGTAACAGCCCTGGATGTCTTGGAACTCACTTTTTTTTTTGATTTTTTTTAATTTATTTATTTATTAAAGATTTCTGTCTCTTCCCCGCCACCGCCTCCCATTTCCCTCCCCCTCCCCCAATTAAGTCTCCCCCCAGCCCGAAAAGCAATCAGGGTTCCCTGTCCTGTGTGTCCCACACACTGAGACAATGGGTATGTTCTATTGGGAACTCACCAAGGCCAGCTGGCCTGGGTCTGGAAAAGCCTGGGATAAAACCGGACTCTCTGAACATAGCGGACAATGAGGACTACTGAGAACTCAAGAACAATGGCAATGGGTTTCTGATCCTACTGCACGCACTGGCTTTGTGGGAGCCTAGGCAGGTTGGATGCTCAACTTACTAGACCTGGTTGGAACTCACTTTGTAGACCAGGCTGGCCTCAAACTCACAGAGATCCACCTCCTTTGCCCTCCTGAGTACTGGGATTAAAGTCATGTGTCACCACTGCCTGACCAGGACAGTGATTTCTAAGTCTTTTTTTTTTTTTTTTTTTACAAGACAGTGTTTCTCCTTGGAGCCTGTCCTGGAAACTAGCTCTGTAGACCAGACTGGCCTCGAACTCACAGAGATCCACCTGCCTCTGTTTCCTGAGTACTGGGGTTAAAGGAGTGTGTCATTACCGCCTGGCTAGTTTCTAAGTCTTACAAATTGTTGATTATATTTTAAATATTCAGAGCTCAAGTCTACCTCCAGAAAAAACAAACCAGTAGGTTTGAAGAAGGGAATATTTATTTATTTAAAAAAGTGACACAACGTGAATTTGACACAGTGTTGGTCCTTGGCCCATCCTTTTGATGGATTTTGTTCTAGACTATGGAAACACCCAGAAGTCTCTGGCTTGAACTCTGACACTGAACTCCTTTGGAATACTGGCCCTTTATTTCTTCATTTATATAATGGGTCAGCTGTCTTTCATTCAAAGGAAAATCTGCGGGCTTTCTACAATGATGCTGCAAAGAAAAACTTCTTTGATGAGGGGTGAGAACTAGATTTACCTGGAGGTATAAAGATAACTATTTAGAATACAGTTAGGAATTATGATGGTTTAGTAAAGTGGCAGTTGTTAGATTCTCTGATGGACCCAACATCAATGACCTTATTGCTCTTGGGTTGTTGATTAAGTTTCCGGTATCAGGCATGATAGCCCTCTTGTTGAGTGGGACTTAAGTCCAATTGGAGAGCTATTGGTTACTGCCAAGCATGAACACCACTCTTGTTCTCTAGAGTTATTGTGCCACACAGGTCATTGTTGCGGTTCATGGCATCATGTGTGTGAATATGTATGTGCATGTCATATGTGTAAAACAACAGTTAAATAAAAGGAGGCTGTAAATTTGAGAGAGAAAAAGGAGGGCTCATGGAGGGAGGAAATAGAAGAGAGAAAATGATGACGTATTATTTCTAAAACTAAAAATATTGTTTAAAAAAGTAAATCTGAAGGCTAATAAGATGACTTTGGAAATAAGCTTGGACTTCTCTTTCCTAAAACCATAAATATGAATGATGACTATAATATACATATATATCTAGGCAGTTTCTGTAATACTTGGATTACAAGTTCTTCCTGTAGTCGCTCTTTCCTGATGATGACCTCAAAATGAACAAGATCTCATCAGTATTTTATTGTCTACATTCAGGGATTGAAATTGTAGCTCTTAAATCACTGTAACTTGTTCCTCCTAAAGTTCTTTCAAGGAGAGTGGAAGTAAGTTTTTAGAAAGTCAAACAAAATGCTGTCTATAACTTTCTGGCTTTTAAAAAACAAGCATTTCTGATCTCTGAGGAGTGCTCCCCAACATGTCAGCTCGATTATACATATTGGTCAATTACAACAGGGCCCAACTTCAAGGTCAGTGGAATATCAGTGTGAGAGGTCTCCAGAATGGTCACCGCCTAGTGCCTTGAACAAGTGTGTCCCTGTAACTTTACTCCAGGTTATCATTTCTTCTTGCTTTCGGTCACTGTAATGAGGATGCAGGTCTATCACTTCTATCAAAATTCTTCCTTGAGCTGAAAATGATTCTTGTTTTCTAAGTATGGAAATGTCCCTGGAATCATGCATCTTAAGGACTAGCTCTCTGATACTTTAATTTACTAAAATTTCCGCAAAGATATTTTCTTATTGTTGTTGAAACCTCTCCTCATTTCTGATCCATGTTCTCCCACACCGATGGTTATCATGGAGTTCCTGCACTGGCTCTTCTTTGTTTGGTGATTTCTAGAGTTCCTCACTGTAGTTCAGCTCAGCATCTCCCTTTCTCTAGCTATCATGCTCCTGCAGGGGATCTCACCCACCTCTGCACAGTCATGGACTTTCTCTTGAGCTAATGTTTCAGCAACATCTGGACGTTTTCCTTCATCTGTGATATGGACAACTGACATCTAACAGGACAAAATTTGGGCTTGTTGTATTCTTTGCCCACCCCAATCCTTACTTTCTATTATTTACTGACTCAAGGTACCAGTATCCACTGAAAATTCTTCATTTTTGTTAGCTCTTCTCAGTATCCCCTTTGATGGCCAAGTTTAGACTCTAGATATGGACTATTCAAATATCCCAGTTTCTCTCTTTCCGATCAACCTTTGCTTCAATTCCAGAGTAATATCATTATCACAATTACTGTTACAAAATGCAAACCTGTGTATGTCTATTTACAACTTTTGATGTCTGTTATGCCTTAACTGCATTCTGATACATTTTATACAATAATATAAAATCCATTTTTTAGCAGAACTTAACTTTTTTTCTTTTCTTTTCTTTTTTTTTTTTTTTACAGTTTGGCACCAGCTATCATTTCTAGCTTCAAGCAATGATTTCTCTCTTATTACTTGGTCTTGAGTGATGAGTATTTTATTGCAGTAGTTTGAATGAGAATGGCCCTCATATACTTGAATACTTGGTCCCTAGTAGGTGGAATTATTTGGGAAGGATTAGGAAATGTGACCTTGTTGGAGGGCTTTGAGGTTTTGAGGTTTCAAGAACCCACGTCATGCCCAGTTAGCTCTCTCAGCTTCAAGATTATGTCTCAAGATGTGAGCGCTCAGCTACTGCTCCAGTGCCAGGCTTGCCTGCCTGCCACCATGCTCCCTGCCCTGATGGTCACAGACTTTCCTCCTCTGACGCCATAAGCTTTCTTTTGTAAGTTGCCTTGGTCATGGTGTTTTATCACAACAATATAAACGTAAATAAGGCATTTACTTCTGATAGGACTTTCATCCTCAGACAGAGAAGCACAAACAAGGTAGTATTACTAGGTTTGGACATGAAGAAAGTGATGCTAAGGAAAGTTACATGGCTTGTCCAAGCTTAGGTAAGCAGGTAGAAGAGGATCCCCACTCTGTTTATTCATGCGGCCACGTTCTTTCCTTTTGTTTTAAAGTTTTTATTTAAAAGTTCTTTTTTCATTTTACATATCAACCACAGTTCCCCCTCACCCCTCCTCCCTCTACCCCTAATCTTCTCCTACCTACTCCTCAGAAAGGGTAAGGCCTCCCATGGGGAGGCAACAAAGTCTGGTATGCCAAGTTGAGGCAAGGCCAAGCCCTGCCACCTGTATCAAGGCTGAGAAAGGTATCCTATAGTGAATAGGCTCCAAAAAGTCAGTTCATTCACTAAGAATAAATCCTGGTCCCATTGCCAGTGGCCTCACAGTTACAGAACTATCACTGCCATTCAGTCCAATGCAGGTTCCCCAGCAGAGTCCAGAGTCAGTGAGCTCCCACTAGCTCAGGTCAACTGTTTCTGTGGGTTTTCTCATCATGATCTTGACCCCTTTGCTCATATAAGTCTTCCTTCCTCTCTTCAACTAGACTCTCTTTTACATGCTATGTTGAGCCGGTTCCTATGAAGTGCCCTGGTTCAAGCTACCTTCCCTGCTTTCATCGATACATTTCCTTATTAAAAAGCCTATGAGAACTTACTACAAAAGTCTCCTGTCTGTAAAATTTTATCAGATTTGTTGCATCATAATAGAGTCAAGGGTGCCTTCATTAGTGTTTCTCCATCATGGGCATCTTCTCTCTCATTTTATCCCCACCTTATAGCACATAATCTAAGATAAGCTTCTCAATGGGTCTCCACTTAGGTTGGGACCTCTGTGAAGATACCATGCTTTAATCATTTATATCTTGCATGTGTTCAGGAGAGCAGGGATATTTCCAATTTCTTATTAAATTATTAGTGATTCATCTAAACACTTATTTTAATTAAAATAATTTTAGGTGTTAACACCTGAACGTTAAGTCTTCTCAGCAGGCTCATCGGAGTTTCTGACAGACTGAGGACAGGTGTTTTCAAGAACATTAATTGAAACCACCTTGAATGTAGTTACTTCTACAGAAAGTATAGAGTCTTGGTAGTGATGTGATGCAGTAAATTTGGTGTTCAATGAGACACTTCTTAGTGCTAAGCAACAGAAAGCCCACAAAAGGGTATTTACTGTTCACTAAAGGGTCTTTTCTGTTTTGTATAATAGAAAAGAATAGTGCAGGGAAGAATTTGACCTGGTGAGGGTCTGTGATCTCACTTGGCATTGCAAGTGTTCCCTGTGGTAGCCCTAAGGCCACACAATGGCTCTTTCATTCTGTCAAAATGTGTGTGTGTCATTGGAGCCCCGGACAGAAATCTCAAGGTCCAAATCAGGAGCAGAAGGAGAGAGAGCACGAGCAAGGAACTCAGGACCGCGAGGGGTGCACCCACACTCTGAGACAATGGGGATGTCCTATCGGGAACTCACCAAGGCCAGCTGACCTGGGTCTGAAAAAGCCTGGGATAAAACCGGACTTGCTGAACATAGTGGACAATGAGGACTACTGAGAACTCAAGAACAATGGCAATGGGTTTTTGATCCTACTGCACGTACTGGCTTTATGGGAGCCTAGGTAGTTTGGATGCTCACCTTACTAGACCTGGATGGAGGTGGGTGGTCCTTGGACTTCCCACAGGGCAGGGAACCCTGATTGCTTTTTGGGCTGACGAGGGAGGGGGACTTGATTGGGGGAAGGGGAGGGAAATGGGAGGCAGTGGCGGGGAAGAGACAGAAATCTTTTATAAATAAATAAATTAAAAAAAAGAAAATAAGACAGGGCTTCAGAACATTGTTTGGTGGCCCGATCAAAGCACTGGGAAATCAATATCTTTTGTATTTCAATAAATGTTTAATGTATGTACTTACCATTTTCAAAAAAAAGTGTGTGTGTGTGTGTGTGTGTGTGTGTGTATGCATCTCTCCCCCCTCTGTCTCTCTCTGTGTGTGCATGTTTGTGTGTATGCATCTCTCGCTCTCCCTCTCTCTCTGTGTATGCATCTCTCTCTCTCTCTCTCTGTGTGTGTGTATGCATCTCTCTCTCTCTCTCTCTCTCTCTCTCTTTCTCTGTTTCCTAAGTAATCAACAGTTTCTCTGTTTTGATCACTTTGGGTCAGGTGAGTTGAAAGGTGTCAAATGCAGTCACTAGGCATTCCTATTTATTCTCCATCTAGCTCATGAGTCTGATGTGGAGTCAGTATTCTTTAAATAATTGGACTGTAGAGAGGAAAGTCGGAATCATTAGCAAAAATCTGGGTGCCGATACAGAGCACTGGGCAAATGTAAGATGGGGAACCAATACACCATGAGTGATTCCTATGATAAAAGATGGAGAGGCTCTAATCTACAGTTGCTGCTGCCATTCCTTGCAAAAACACCCACACTCAGACTTGTGGAGGAGCAGGACACACAGAACACTGTGCCGCTTTGCTGTGTCATCATGGCATCTGAGCAGGGAGGGATGCTGAATACTCTACTCTCTGTCATGGCGGTCTAACTACTGCCATGGTGAGAATTGATGAGCCTTGCAGACCCAGGATGGTTTTACCAGTTGGGAGACCAGAAAGTATGCCCCTTATACATATGCCTTGGCCCCCTTCTTGCTGGGCTGATTGATTGTGTCCTATCCTTACTTCTGGTAGGCATTCTCCTTCCCCACCCCCACCATGCCTACTCCTTCTGGGTCCCAAATAACTCCTCTCCTCGCCTGCTTTGCTTTCTCAGGTCCTCACTTCCTGGGGTTCTGCACTGCTGATTTCTCCAAACTCCACCCAAACTTTTGTAACGATTTTTGTTTTCAGTAAGCTCATCTCAAATTACTTAACCAGAGTATGCCATCTGCTTTCTGCCAAGACCCTTACTGATGGAGCGTCCAAGCATTTCTCCATTTCTCTCCTCACACTTTCAATCACTGCATGGCCACTTTTCCAGGATAAAATGATTCCATTACTGCTAAAGGTAAATGTTCTTTAATTAGAAGGAAATAGAGCTTCCTTTTGTCAATGTGATAATCTGATTCAGCTGCCTTATCAGAGGTTCTCTACCTCAGGACATGAGCAGTGGCAAGGCAGAGTGCTTTTTTCTAATAATGCCTAGTAGCTTCTCTCCCTTTTAGTTTACATGTTAATTTGAAAGTTGGCTTTTTCTCTTGACTCCAGCTGAAAATAATGAATTCAAATGGATTTATCTTAGTATTTTAGTGTTTGAGGGTGCCTTAGCATGAACAATTCTTCTCAATAGCACCAGTGGAGGAGACTTGCTAGTAGACTCAGCCAAGGTAATGCCCATGTATCTGGGGCAGACAATTGCTTTTCACCAAGATAGGATACATGTGTAGGTTGAGGCAGGGTTGAGGGGGTTGTAGGGGTGATGCAGAGCAGATGAGGAACCGTTTGTCTACTGGTAAAAACTGAGGTTTAGCTCAGTGGAAGAACACCTAATGAGCAAGGACATGTCCTAGGTGCAGTCATCTACACTGAAATCCAAACTAAAATAAGCCAAATAGAACCAAAAAGGATCAAACCAAGAAGCAACAAAACCAAAAATAAACAATGGACCAATGAGTAGCTCCATTGGTAAAGATGACCTGAGCTCAACTCTAGAGATGCACGTGGTGGAAGGGCAGAACCATAACCCCCAGGTTGTCTTTTGACCCTGATATACAATCCGTGGCACACACTCACCCCCACACAAAATAAATGAATAAATAAAAACATAATAAAAAACCAACCAACCACCACTACCATCAAAACCCCAAATAAAAAATAAAGAAGAGAGCTAAGTGAAAGAGCTAGATTTAACAATAAAATCCTATGACTTTCTTGTCTTATCTTCAGAGAGAGAGCAATTTTACTTCTATTTAGGCAAATTTAGCAATTCTCTAAATATTTTCCCTTTTCTCCTAAAATTCAGCCATCTAACTGTCCAAGCCTTTACTTACTAACTAAACTTAAGGAACAGGACACTTTTGTATTCCTTAGTACTTAAGCAAAAGGAAGAGAGGTGAGCCACTATCGGCTGCTATATAAACTATGTTTTATGAGATAAATTTTATTATTCTAAGTTGTCTAACTTGGGTAATTGTAGATCATCTGTGGTCAGGCTGGCTTTATTGTTCTATAATTCTCAATTCTGTGATGTGCGTTTTCTCTAGGCTTGAGCAACTCTCCCGACGGCTTATGGCTCTGCTGTTGCTGCAGGGGAGTCGTTACACACAGATGGCTTTTAGCAGGGGAGTCAATTTGCTAGGCATTTTCCTTGATTACGGTGCATTCTCTCCACACTGATTGTCAGAAGCGTGAAGATTCTTGCATGGTGAAAATGTTCCAGGATCCGGATAAAGAAACACCACACTTGGCAGATGATCTCCGTTGACTACACTCTGATCAAAGAACTGCCTGGCTCTTCTAATTTATCCAGATAACTTTCTAGAAGCAAGGATAAAGCCAAACCAGTGCAAGGAACTGGAGGGAAGAGAGGAACAGAATTTGCAGCTGTGAGTGGATATTGATTCTGGTGGATAATTACCTCCATCTTGTTATATGGTCTCATTTTCTTCTCTTGCAGTCTTGCATATAAGTTTAGAAATCTTATTTGACATACCTTGTACCTATTGGGAAAAAAACCCACTTTGATGGTCTTTTCAAGAGAGCACAGGTACAAAAGGCGATAAATATCCGTTTTATTTGAAACTGATTTTATTTCATTTCTTATGTTAACTTTTAAATCAACCCTTTATTCCACTGTTATGCAAATTTCTTATGGAAATGCCCCCAAACAAAGCAGTTTCTTTAACCTCAATTTATGTTAGTCCGGGACAAAGCCTGAGCACTCCAGGTGTCTTTTGACTGTGGAGCACTGGACATGAAAACAACGTGGCTGGCCAGTCTGGTGATTTTGCATTCAGCCTATTTTGTGATTTGTATCAGATAAAAACTGTCCCTGTACCTGAATGGACTTCTTCATAAGGATTGGGGAAAGGTGGGTCATAGAAAATGGCTTCCCGGAAATAACTCCAGTCAAGCAAAGTTTCCTAATCAGCTGACAAAAGTAGGCTTGGCTGTCTAATTGAGAGAACCAGATCAAGGCAGATGATCTTCCTGTTGGGAGATGTTTCTTTGGCAAGGTCTACCCATAACACCAAATGTTGAGTCCTTGGGGAGGGGGAGACATTTTTCTAAGCTTGTCCAGTCCTTATGGAAAGCCCAGCAGTGTTCCCCACTTTTGAACAGAATACAAGACTAGCACAGAAAGGCAGACTTCCTCCAGAGGGCAAAGCATGGCCCCTTCAAGCTACAGCCTTCTCTCTCCCCTTTCCTTCTGCTACTCTTCTGTCCAGCATGAGAAAGACTCCCTTCAAAGTCAGCGGCCTGAGCTGCTGCACACCACTGGCAGAAGAGCCTGAGGCAGAGGTTTTCATTGAGGGTGTGTAGGTAGACTGGGATGTGCTTATGTCATGAACCCCTCTACTTGCCTCTACTACACTTACTCCTCTGTGTGATACTTGCTTAAGTTCATGAATTTCCATGCAGCCCCTCTACTTTTTTGTAGTCATAGCCTATGTCTTGGAAAGGGGCCCACTCAGCTTCTTTTCCTCCACATCACTACATGCTGCAGGACACAATAAGTTCTTTCCTTCAAACTGTGGTCAGTTCTTAGAGAGCACCTGTAATTGTGCTATTTTAATTTTGAGTACTCTCATTAATCTTTTTCTGTATCCGTTGGAGATATTGAATATTAAAATAATGGTGGTCAGCTTATTTGTTCCTTGGCTATTGTAGAAATCACCTTTTCGTATGCTCTTGCACTGTCTCCTTGATGTTATTCCAACATAGCAAGTATAGGGTGGTTTCAAGATTGGAAAGCTAATGATAATAATTGTGTCATGTGCTTTCTATGGTTTTATGTTTTATGAAACAGTCTTTAGAAATGTGATAAGTGAGAGTTTCAATTTCTACGTAGGGGAAGGAGGCTGAGCGTGAGTGGACGTCAAGCACTTCACCTGTCTCTTGACCTTCTTGCTGGTGCACCTCTTGTGGTATTTTATTGGGGGTTTTTCTTCCACTTTCATATTTGCTTTGAGACCAGTTTAATCAGATGACATTCACCTCCTCCTTCCGGAAATCCACACAAGTCCTCTGGTTCTCCCTATCACATACAGGTTTTGATTCAAAGTAGAACTTACCAATAGATGTCCTTTGATACATGAGCCCTGTGAATGTAAATCGTAGTAATATCATTTCACCCACTCTTGTTCACTTTTCTCTTGGGACACCTCCAAACGGGCAGCTTTCCGACTTCATAGCATATAAGATTTCATGTCTCCTGGGTCAGCATGGAGGTCACTAGGCACTGTCCCCAAGGACTTCTGAGTAGTTAGAGCAATGAGGTTTGCCTCTGAGGTTTCATAAGCTGAGGGCTTGCATCCAATTTTAACAGAATTAGGAAGTGGTGAGGAATTTTGGGATGCAGTGAGGTTCAGGTGCATGACCTTGGAAGGGAGTAATGCCTATCTTGTGAGAGTGTGTTAGGTCTTCCAGAAGTCAATGATTCTCATCAGAGTTGATTGTTACCTCCTTTCTAATCACCTGTTTTTCTTCATTTCTTTCTATATGACCCATGCCATATCTCTCCTTCTCTCTTATGATTTCTTATCATGTGATGTTGTCTACCAGACTGTCACCAGAACACAATGCTGACATTAAGCTCTTGAAGCCCAAGGGCTCTGAATTACAAACATTTACTTCCTTCAGGATGGCAATTTGACCCAACTGGTAAAAAGTTCTTGTTACCAAGCTTGGGGATGAATTCAGTCCTTGGACCCCACATGGTGGAAGGAGAAAGGCAACTCCTACATGCTGTTTTCTGACACATGCGTCATGGCATGACCACACCCCCACAAACACACACATGTACACACAGAGACACACACACTCACACTCTCACACATACACAATAAAGGTAAAATGTAAATATATGTATTTTTGTTATAATTTGTAATCATTCTTAATCTTCAGGTATTTTATTATAGCAACCAAAATGGACTAAGTCATCTAGTCGTCTGTGTTTTTAACTACCATCACAGAAAATACTGAGCCAGGAGATGTAGGAAACATTTTTGGGAAAACACTCTTTTCATGGATCTTACTTATTTCACAGAAGAATAGCTTTTATTTCATTGAAATCCTAAGTATCTATATACTGTGATAAATTTGTATGTATTTTTCACTTTTTGGTGAATAATTTTGAAGAAGTTTAAAGAATAGGGGGAATTCTAAAAATGGATGGTCACTCATCATGACCCTAAAACTGAAGTTTTCTTGTTTTTGAAAGACCGTCTAGAGACATGCTCTCCTTAAGGTTCGTGAGAACTAAGCATCAATGGAGAACCTTCTGAGATCCAGAGGCAGCTTCTGGATCCTGAAGAGCCCAATGGATGAGTGAGAGTGAGCGGCAGCCCTGATTCTGTCACAAGTACAGGTTGTGTAGCATTGACTGCAGCTCTCATCTCAGACTCTGAATGGTACTACTTTTTACACATTCCTATCACAATAGCATGTAGAAAGTATTTAGGTTATTAAAAAAATTTAGCAACAGCTTAAAGTAGCCTTCTAAATGTTATTTTTTGGAAGTATCATAGTTTACTTTGAAAATCTAGATTCTTTTTTTGGGGGGAGGGGCTCTTCTATGCATCATATAATACAGGCTAACTTTAGTGTGGATAGAATATTGAACATTAAATATTATTGAGTAAAATGGAAACTCCCATAGCTTTAATCCCTGATGTACCATGCCCTAGCAGTCTTTATGTTTGAGTTTGAAATAGAATAGATGCTTCTAAAGATTCCTTTCTGGTCCCTGAATTATGATTTAAGAAAACTAAGTAAATTTGCCATCTGATGCACTGACCTCCACCTCCAAATCAGATGTCTTTGATGTCTGGGGACTGAGAAAATGTTCTGAAGGTTAATACTCACCTGCAAGGCCACAGCCATTTTGATGTAAGCTATCTAGTGCAAAATTTATTGACCTAAATCCCAAAATACTTTGTGATTCTGTAAACGCTCTTTGAGCTTTGAAAGAATTCATTGCTCTCCAATTGACTTGGACTTGCAAATGGCTATCAGAATGTCTGTTTGTGAAAGAAACAACAACAGCAAAAACAACAGAACAAAATAAAAACCCAAACTAAAAACCAAAACAAAACAAAACAAAAACAACTCGACTTGTACACCTATTGTGGAATTTAGTGCAACAGATTTACTGAGGGCTGAGTCACCCTTATTAAGCATATTGATCTTTCTATGTCTCCCATTGCCTTTCTGTGAACTCTGACTGCTAAAAAGCCCTCCAAATTGGCCATTCCTTGACCCCTTCGCCTTTGGCAAGGAAGATGATTTGAGAAACATTCTAAACTATTTGAGTTCCGTTAATGCCCATAATAAGACCTATCTCTGGCTCCAGTATAGAGTCTGTGAACTTAAAATGAACTGTATTTAATTTTGTGGGCAACTAACGAGATACAAACCACACAAAGGAATACATATTCACTTCAAGATGCCAGATGTCCCTCAGATTTTTTCCTAAACTTGACAGTAACCAGCAAGGGGTCTCCAGAATATACCATGTGTTAAATTTAGTAAAAAGTGATGTATAGGAGAACTGTGCCAAACTATTAATTTTCGCAGAGAAATATGACTGATAATGCCATGTGTACATATGCAAGTATCACATCTGTACTTTATCAAAGAGCAATATACTCAAAGGAAAATACTGTTCCCAGTTTGAGTGATGAGTGTGGGATAAGAAAGCTGAATTTTGTTGGTTGGTCTTGAGTTTTAGGGCAATGAATTAAACAAACATGGTGGAGACATCTTATTTGCGGGCAAGTGGTGAGCTGGCTTTGTGTACCCAAATGAGAGCTCACTTCGGTGACTCTGCACACGACCTCTGCCCTCAGGCTATCTGAGCTGAGAGTCTCATTTGACAACTTACAGCTCCGTGGCTTCTCACACCTTCTTTATTCGCTGACCTCACCTTCTGTAAAAATCCTGTTCTGCTCTGCTTTATTCTTTTTATAGACTGGAATTGTGCTAGAAAATCCAATCTTCTTTATTTCCCGGGTTTCAGAGTCCATCTCACTGTCACCCCACCCCCTCCAAGCCACTCAAACTTCAAATTGAAAATTCACTGCCTTACCTGCTCTCAGAAAGGACAGTTGTCGCCAGGAAAATTCTCGTCCCATAAAAGAACTCAATGGCCAACTTTATGGACTGCTTAACTTCTAGGAGAAAAGTGAAGCCTTATTGTCCCATCCCTCTCTAGATGGCCTCCAAATGTGACAATTACTGACAGTCAAGGCTTCAGATAGAAGGGCTGTTAGAAGAAGAAAATGCCAATTTCAACTCAGTGACTGTTTTCGAGATCTCATTAATCTCCCCGTGTTTTTCACAGATGCTACATGAAGCCTCTCTAGGGTTTTACTGACTTCCATTCTTTCTAAGAGAAAGGAAGTTTAAGAAAGAAAGAAAAAAGTTTCCTCAAATTATTGCAGTGAGCTGCCGAAATTCGAACGAAGCCATCCAAGTCCCTGACAAGTACACAGACATGCTGCATGCTTAGGAGTCAAAGGCCTGCCTGCCTGACAGGAATTATTACACAGAGAAGAAGAGACATAATTCAAAGTCTGTCAGGAATTAATTAAGTTCTCTGAGGCCAATATAGAACACATTAAAATTTAGGGAAAGCAACATAAAATTAAATGTCTTCTTATTTCAATGCTATGAGAAATGGCGCTAGATTGACCCTAGAGATATACTGTGAGTAGAAATTATTGCCCTCGTGGAGAGTGCAGCCTAGTAGGTGAGTTCGGTGGTGTTCAAACGACCACACACGCTCGCTCACGTGAAATTTCAAGGGTTCTGTGTTGCGAAGGGTATCTGGCAGGGAGGGAGGCCAAAGAAATATGTCTCCCAGGAAGTAAGAAATAAGCTGAGACATGGGATGTGAGTGGCAGCGAATTAGGTGGGCAGGAAGGAAAATCCAACACTGTGCAAGCTCGAGGGTGGCAAGAGTTCAAGGGACCAAGAATGGTGAGTAGGGCTGAAGGCTGGGGCCTTAGAGAGTGACCTGATGGGATTCACATCGTGCATGAAAGGATATAAAACAGGTGCTTTAGCGAAGCCATGCCAGTCTAAAAGATAAGTAAATTAATATATAACTAAGGAGGTCGGAAAAAGAGAAGACGAAATGTGCACCGATTATTGACACAGTGCCAGTTTTCACTAGAGAAGAGGATGAGTGTGTCACCAACAGTGACGAGGCATCCTTTTCAGTAGAGCAAAAATACCGGGCACACTGCTTTCTGGTTACTTTGGTCCTTCATGTGCTCCTTAGGCAAAATTATCAATCTTCACTCGTTTTGTTTTTTTCAGGACATGGGAAGAGGTCATATCCTCTTCCAGCAGAGGAACCGAGAATACTGAGCACTATGGTGGACCACTTCCAATCAGTGAAAAGGCCTAGTATCAACCAAGTGTGTGGCATTCGATGCATCTCTAATGTACGCTCTTTGTTCTCATTGCACGCTTTCGGGCCGATTTGTTTTCCAGGCTGGTATTAAGCTCCTGGACTCGAGTGATCACCCTGCCTCAGCACTCTGAGAGGCTCCAGTAATAGGCATGCCTTGTACACCGGCTCACCTTTGCACTCTTAAACAACTGGAAATAGAGAACAGATGTGGCGAGGAGGCTCTGTCTTCACCTGCCGCTCAGAACAATTCAATGCCAGCGCAAGGGAAGCCGTGTCTGCTGACAGCTATCACTGTGGACACACTAAAGTGTTGTAGGAAAGGTCTTGAGATGGAAGAAGACTCGGTCATTAGATGGTTTGGTATTAGGACTGGAGGGATCAGATGAGTGGTCCAAAGCAGGTTTACTACTGTTATCCACTTGCTACATCTTCCAAACCATTTAAAAGGCCCTTTATGGTTGTGTATTAATTTCTTAAACAATAACACAAATGTATGTTTTACCTATCAAGACGTTCCTCGTATGTGTGACATCATGATCCCTCTCATCCTTCTTTTCTACTTATACACAGCCATGTATAGAGTTACAATTTTACTTACTTACAGGGGCTGGGGAGATGTCTCAGTGGTTTAGAGCACTTGCTGCCCTTGCAGAGGACCTGGGTTCAATTCCTAGCACCCACATGGATGCTCTCAACAATCTGTAACTCCAGTTCTAGGGGTACCATGCTGCTGAACTCCTCAGGCACCTGGCATACATTTGGTGCACATGCAAACATGCAAAGCACTCACACGCATTCAATAGACAAGTCTAAAAGTTAAGGACATTGTTTACTTATAAATATTTCAGTAACATTTTACAGGTCCTTTCTTTTTCTTTAATAAAAAGTAAACAAAGAAATAGAATGGTTTATTATCTCAAAACTCACATTGTCTTTTTAGTCTAAAAAGGCATTCATATATGTAGTAAAAAAATACAGACCAACTATGGAAATTCATAAAATTTATAAACCAAGTATCTTCAGCTTTAGTTTTACTTCTCAGATTGAACTGCCTTTTTAGTTTACACACACACACACACACACACACACACACACACACACACACACACGTGGTTTAAAAGAAAAGGAGTGGGCACTATTAGGAGGTATGACCTTGTTAGAGGAAGTATGTCACTGTGGAGGCAGGCTATATGCTCAAGCCACACCCAGTATCTCAGACCACTTCCTGCTGCCAGTGAGTCAAGATGTAAGAACTCTCAGCTCCTTCTCTAGCAGCACTTCTACCTGTGTGTTACCTTGTTTCCTGCCATGATGATAATGGACTAACCCTCTGAACTATAAGTGAGCCGCTACAATTAAATATTTTCCTTTATAAGGGTTGCCGAAGTCATGGTGGCTCTTCACAGCAATAGAAACCCTAACTAAGACACACACACACATATATATATTTCATACATACACATGCACACACACACACACGCACGCACACACATGAACCACAACTATACAAGTCACAGAAAGTATATAGACAGCAAATGTCCATACTGCTGTCCGTAGTCTCCACCCTGCTTATTTACCTTCACAAAGCATCCTGGGATTGTTCTGTAGCCTGAAAAGCAAAGGTTGTACAGCACTTCATTGCATGAACTCTGATTCTGTGTATCCTGAGTTTAAATATCAGCTTTACTGCTTAATAGTTCCAAGACTTTTTAAATAATATGCTTAACCTATGAGGTGTGTGTGTGTGTGCGTGCGCGCATGCACGAGAGAGAGAGAGAGAGAGAGAGAGAGAGAGAGAGAGAGAGAGAGAGAGAGAGCGAGCGCAAGCTTTCAGCTTTCCCAGTGCTGTGAACATGGGAGCTTACCATCATGCCTGCCATTTCCATGGATGCTGGGCATCCAAATCTAGACTTGTGCACAAGAACAGCTGACCAACAAAATCATCTCTCCAACCCTTATCCTCCATTTTGGACAAAATACTTGAAAGCATATGCAAAGTATTAATTTATTTTGTAGGTAAGCAGTTTTATTTTAAAAATAACATTTATTCCATTATTATATCTTATTCCGTAATATCTTTGAAAACAAAATCTGACCCAGATTCCTGTAGTTGCCCCCAAAGCATCATTTATTTCATTCTGTTTCTTCAAATCATGCTTCAAATATAACTCATTGCACTTGGCTACTGTACATCTTTATTTCATAGTTTTTCCTGTAAGAGTTTACCCTCTCCGGCTTCCCTTCCCACTGACTTCTTTATATGAAGATCCATATTTTGGAGATGGCTAAAGGCCACCACATGGTTTTCCTTAATGCATGGCTCCACTTCCAATGCTTCCTGTAACTTATTAGAGCTGGAGTCCCTAGAATGCACACTTCCAACGTGTCCATTCTGCTGTCTCCTGAAAATACTTGTTTTTCCAAACACTACACAGTGTTTCTTGGAGTGGGTGCCCCATAGCTGAAGCAGTTGTCCCCTCAAAGGGTTCTGAGCAGGTGTCTTTGCACCCTTGGTATTCCTGGAAGTACAAATGCTGCCAAATGATAGCACATATAAGATTGGCAAATCTGGCACTTGTTATTCTCCTCCTCTTGATAGGTTCCCACTCCTTTTCTAAATTAGGTATGACTGGAGGACAATAAAAGTAAATACACTGGGTAGAGCTCACATGCCCAAATGTTAAAACTAGGAGCCTAATCCTACCAATTGCAAACCAAGAACATACAAACAGATTGAAAATGAGGAGCTGAACCGCACATGCCCCAACTCCAAATACACAGTGCAGTAAAAGCAGAGGCATGGTAGACATCTACAGCAGTGGTATTTTAGCCTGCTTTTTTTCTAATTATAGTTTTTAATATGCTAGATGAGTGTTAAGGTTAATGTTTATCAATTTGGCATAAACTAGTGATACCTGGAGAGAGAACCTCAACTGAAGAACTGTCTCCATCACTGGCCTGTGGGCAAGTCTGTTATGGGCGCTTCTTGATTGTCAATTGATGTGAGAGGGCTTGGCCCGTTATGGGTAGAGCCATGCTGCCACATCCGGGAATATAAGAAAAGTAGCAGAGAAGAGAACACCAGCTGGTTATCCAATAACAAATGGTCAGTCCTGAAAAACTATATATGTAATATCATACAGACTGAACAGGTTGTATTTGTGTACTTAGGAATAAACATAAACAGACACACAGAGAGGCTGTGTTTGTATATTTAGAAATAAACACACACAGAGACATGCACAGACACACACATAAAAAAGATTGTGTTTGTATAATTTATGAATAAACACACACGTGCATACACACGTATGTGTGCTCATAAATGGGTTGTAGTTGTACATTTAGGAATAGATACACACATGTGCACACACATGTGTGCATGCTCTCACACACACAAATGAGTTGTGTTTGTACATTTAGGAATAAACACACACACACACACACACACTATGAAGAACAAGCCTATAAACAGAGTTCCTCCCTCACCTCTGCTTTAGTTTCTGCTTCTAGGCTCCTGCCTTGAGTTCCTGCCATGGCCTCCCTCAGTGATAACTGTGACCTTGGAGATGTAAACATGATTTCTCCTCACATTGCTTTGGTCATGTGTTTATCACAGCATTAGAAAGCCAACTAGAACAATGAACAACTGGAAAGAGAAAATAAGACAAGGAATAAATAGCCACTACCATAATTTTATTGCTTAACATTAGTTGTTTTTGTTAATATTTTGTTGTAGTGTTTTTAATTTAATATTAATATTTTCATAGTTCTGTCATACCTTATACAGATTATGATAAAGTTTTTACTTAACAATATATTTTCTCTCATTATTAAGATGTTTCTGTAGATATATTTTACAAATACATAAAACACCACAGAGTTGACTTTTAATACTTAACTGTTATTATGAAATATTTGTTTACTATTTACTATAAATTCAGTGTTATAAACATTTTCGCAAATGTAATTATGGCTCAACATCCCTTATTAATTTTTTAGTGATTACAATATATTTGTGCCAGAGATAAAACTTTCCCTATTTTTCAGTATTTTCTTCATAAGTAAAGAAAGGAGGAGAAAGAATTAGTGGAGGAAATGAGGTGAAGATGGTCAAGTAGGAGGGGGGATGTTAAATATCAAGGTGCGTAAGCATCCTTGGGTTTACAAAACACAGATTCTTGGGCTCTACCTCCAGCAAATAGGACAAAGTCAACAGACCGATTTGGCATCCACATAAATTTCTGGTTTAAGTGGCTTGTGGCACACACTTTGAAAAAGATGCCCAATTGCTTCTCTGGGTCCCAGTGATCCCGTGATTCTAGGCTGTGGTGTGAGTTTTCAATGTGGTGATTAGTTGGGAATAGGAGTGACCACCTGAGAACTAACCCAGTCTGGTACTGTTTCCCTTCTCCTCTGCTAGCCGGCTACAGTGGCAGTCTCTCCTTTTTCCCCTAAAGGAGAATCTTCAGTCAGCTTTCTCATTGCTCCTATGCTCTTCACAAGCTCAGCATCCAGCAGTCTCAACTCCTATAGGAAAAGTTGTTATTTGGTCCACTGGGAGGCTCTTATTTGACTGATCACGATGATTTGAATGATGTCAGTTACTCAGTGAAGCTTTCTGAAGAATGTACTTTTGAGTAGGAAATTGCCTCTGTAGAGCAAATCTCGTCTTTAACAAGGACTTCAAAGACTTATTTCACTTGTTGAAGCTCATATCAGTAAACTTTGTGCAGGGAAGGCTGGCTGCTTGGAACATTCCTCCATCTTGGATATCACTGGGCATAGAACGTACTGATCTATGTGAAGGGGCTTTCAGGTCTCCCCAGGTGACTCTGTGAGTCAGAAGCAAGGATAATTGAGCAATAATTCAACACCTGCTATTTCCAGAAAGTAAAAGGTTCAAGAATGATGGCAGCTAACACATAGAAAGAAGTCTTCTGTGACCATAGCCACATTGGAAACTGAATGCTTTAAACTAATGCTGTCTAATAGAAGACCCTCAAGGTGACAGACTTCTTCTGTAGTCTGTATGTCCTGTGCAGGAGTAACTTCCCACCTGTATCCATTTACAGCTTACAATGGGCTTAATTGACGTATGAATTAAAAATTTTAATGTAAGCATAAGTTACTATATGTAGTTAGTAATTGCTATCTGGGGTCCTGTACTCTTTAAACTGTTCAGTGGACATCCCTACAGCTTTGAATCCATTAGAGACAAGATCAACCAGAGTACGGTTTGGCTGGTAAGATGCTCTCATAGAGGAGCTGGGTTTGGATTCCAGCCCTCACATAGTAGCTCACAACCATTCCCTAACTCTAATTCCAGGAGATCGGACATCCTCTTCTAACCTGCAAGTGCACCATCCATGTGCATAGACCACATACATTTACCTAGGAAAATACTCATAAAAATAATTAACATCCATTTTCTAAAAGATGGTTTTGAGTTGTTTACTTTTCTGTTTAATCATCCTTTATAGGATCCATATTCTTTCCTCCTCTGTAGGTTTTAACCTGTGATAAAAAACACAATGACCAAAAGCGACCTGGGGAAAAGGGTCCATTCAGCTTGCCGTTCTTCAGTATAGTCCAGTACTGAGGGAAGTCAGGACAGGAAGCTGGAGGCAGCAGCTAATGTGGAGGCCATAGAAAAACCCTGCTTACTGGCTTGTTCCAATGACTTGCTCAGCCTGCTTTTTTGTAACACTCAGGACCACCAGCCCAGGGGTACCTCCTCCCACAGTGAGCTGAGCTCTCCCATATAAGTTATTCACGGCCAGTCCTGTGGAGGCATTTTCTTATTTGAGTTTCATTCTACCAAAATGAGTCTAGCTAATGGTTGGTTGACAAAGAACCAGCCAGCACACCTCCTAAGGCCCCTTCTGAATTTGTATACCTTTTTATTTCTTTAGGTTCAAAATATATTGCTAATGGAAGAGTGTAGTTTGTAAAGCCCCGAGTTTGGTCTCCTTTACTGGCGACTGGCAATAGATGTGAGATTTCCTTTCCTTTTTTTTTTTGTACCAAATCAGTTTATTTTAATTTTTCTTTATATAATAGATGTAAATGTTAAAAGAGATGGATAATAATTTACATTATTAACACAATCACTCTTTTGTCAGTTCCGTATTTGTGAGTTTATTTTAAAGTTTTGACCTATAAAATGTTTGATTCTCAAATACTGCCTGAAGCAAATCCTTGAATAAAACCAAGGAAACCAAATCACAAGAAGAGTCATGCCATCTTGTAATCTGAAAAATTTGAAGAAAAACATAGAGATTTTCAAGTCTGTCTTCCACAGCAAAGTTCTTATAGCTTAGGCTTCCTGCGTTTTCATTTGGATGTGCTGTTAATTCTTTTCGAAGGCTCCATTGGATCCACAGCCTCCTGAAATTCTCCTTTTCCAGGAGAAACTGGAAAAGGAGTGCAAAGTATATTAAATTCTGTTGCTCACCCTTTGAGTCACTTTATTATCTTTTAGGCCCTGGGAAAAGAGCTGTGTCTTTGTTTTCACACGGTGTTAAAGCAGATATTTCATTACAGCCTCCAAGGGGCCAGGACCAAGTTAATTGCTCTGAACTGCATAGAAGTGTCTTGGTCCCTTTGGGTTCCAGCATCGAGAAGCACTATATCTTCCTCCCTCCCCTGCCATTTTAAAGAGGCAGAACACAAATACCAGCCTTTCCAGCCCACACATGAAATACGCTCTTAGAATGAACTGCAGACGCTTGGAGGCATGAAGACCTTTACAGGCAAGAGCTACGCAGCGGCGGGGAGGGTCGAGCACTCTGCAGCTGCCTTTCAAACTCATTGCGCAAAGTCCACGAAATGATTTACTTCCTGTTGTCTACAGACCAGCAAAATCGCGTCTTTAATTTTAGATTCCTTGGTAGCGATATCATTTCTAGTCTCTGTCCGCTGCTCGTAATTTGCAGTGGAGAAAGCTTATCTGCATTCATTTCCTAGACCATTGCTTTGGCACTTTCAAGGTTTTATCCAAGCATGACTTTTATAACCATGTGGAAATTGCAGTGATAAAGGATGCATCAGCAATTTTCAAACCCATTTCTTTTTGTGGCGCCATCTCTCAGCCTCCCTTAACAGAGCAGTGGAGAGAACCACAGGTCTTTTTTTTTTTTTTTAACCTGTCTTTATTTTTAAAAGAGCTTTGTTTTGGTCAATGAGACATACAACTGTGGAAGCAAGGCCAACACAAACTTTATGGTGTTTTTGCATTGAACATATAACTGCCCTCGATTAGATGTGAAACAGAGGGCTGGCCCACCATTTTATATCCCTTAAAATTGGTTTCAGAGGAATTGGTTGTAATGGAAATGTCAGACCCTTTAAATATCGAACCTTTAAATATCATACAGGCATATGGTTGCGGATGTAACTTTGCCCGTTCTTAGATTCTAGTGTGCCAAAATGTCAGAGCTGAAGCAAGAAGTAGGGAGGGAAGTGGACTGTTGCTCAGGAGGACACGATGGAAACAATTAGATGTCGTGAGAGGATGAGGTCACCTCATGGTTTTCCTGAGCAGGGTCATCTTTTTCCTGAAAGTCACAGCCAGTGTGCAGTTCTCAGAACAATGGAGGCTGTGAATTTATGCTCATGGCTCATTGTTTCTTCCACCCTACTTCTTCCCATACTCTGGAGGACTTCCTTTTCCTAAAATAAGCTAATTGTCAGTAGAGCTCTTTCAAAATGGGTTCTTTGGGGGAAAACCATCAAACTCTTCCTACTGGGGAAACCGATAAAGCCTGATATATTTCTGGTGTACTTCATAGTCTCTGTTAGGTTTCAATTACTGTGACAAACACTATGACCAAAGCAAGTTGGGGAGGAAAGGGTTTATTTCAGTTTACAGATTTAGGTCACACCCCATCACTGAGGGAAGTCAGGGCACCCACTGAAATAGGAACCTAGAAGCAGGAGCTGATGCAGAGACTTGGAGGAGTGCTGCTTTCTGGTTTGCTCTTCATGGCTTGCTCCACCTGCTTTCTTAGAGAACCCAGAACAACTCACTCAGGGATGGCAACACCCACAATGGGCCAGGAGTCCCTACATCCATGATTAATCAAGAAACTGCCCTCCCACAGACTTGGCTACAGGCCAGTCTGATGGAGGCATTTTCTCAGCTGAAGTTCCTTTCCCAGATGACCCTATTTTATTTTGACAGCAGTAGCAGCAGCAGCAGCAGCAGCAGCAGCAGCAGCAGCAGCAGCAGCAGCAGCAGCAGCTGCAGCAGCAGCAGGTAGGACACATAGTAAACAAAACATTTATTTAATTGAGTTGTATTCTTTTGACTACTGGAATGGGACAAGACTGGGAAGACACAAACTCAAGTTACACAGTGTTGTAGAACTAGCTGTATGATTCTGAGAAAAGAACAAAATGCTCCTAGTAGCAATATAATAGTGTTAACTTATCTGCTTCATGGCAATCCAAGAACACAATTACCCCAAATTCCTTGAAAATATAAAAACAACATGAAAATAATAAAACTAGTATGCAGAGGAGCATTCAAGAGGCAAAAAGATGTCTTAGAAGTTTAGGTGACATTGAGATACCCCAGACAGAAATAGAAAAGGGAGCAAGGCAAGTTTGTCTATATCACAGATGGGGCCTGTGAGAGTCCTAAAGCTTTGTAGTGTCCTTAACTCTGGGGTGCTGCAAAGATGAGCTTGTTATACCCTGTGTGGTGTGGAAATCTCATGTCAAAGGAGACTGAAAACTCTGCCAGACAAACCAGAGCTTAGAATGACACTATTAGTCTTAGATCATTGAAATATTAAAACGTGAGCGCTCTGATGTTTCCTATAGGGAGAAAGACTTTCAGAGTCAGTTGTATAAAGAGCTGGCTCCAGGGACAGTCTGGAGACATTTTGTCATTCAGCAGACTTATACAGAAAGTTACATGATGCACTCGTGTGATGGGAGTCATCTTTCTTCTCAACGTCTATGTGCACCTGCACGCGCGCATGCTCGCTCGCTCGCACACACACACACACACACACACACACACACACACACACACACACACAAATAAATAAAAGAAACTAGTACATAGCAGACATTGCTTTAGTCTTCCCAGTGTTCTAAAAGTCCAGGTATTGTGTGAGTTTCCCATCCTTTCACAAATAAAGAAATAGGGCCCTGAGCTCTATGGGTGAGCTTCTGGTGAGAGGTGAGGCAACTTGGCTATGTCTTTCTCCCAAGCTTATGAGCTTTTAAGAACATCTATGTTTTCATAAAAGGTTCTGTTGAAAGGCTCTGGGACAAAGTAATTTGGGCAAAGGGTGCATGGTCTAGCTCATTCCTAAAGATTTGTCCTCTTGGGCAAAAGGCTTGGTGAATTCATAAAGTTAAAAAGTTCCCAAGACATTTTATATCTAGTCTTCCTTTACATAATCACAAAGTAAATGTTTCTCGTGTTTTCCCCAAACACATGAACTCCCAAGGATCAGGACTGAAGAAGAGATCCTATGCCCCGCAGGTCATGAGAGGTACCTACCCTTTCAGTATTATGCACTTGTTCATTAGAACAATCTTGCCATCTCAGCATGATACCAGATGTATGGGAGGGGTGATTTCTTTCTCTAATTATGTAACCTTGTTCATGAAAATTTACTATATTATATCCTTTTATCACAACAAAACAACAAAAATGTCTATTAGGAAGAAAGAGCTTAAAACTCAAGTCAATTTCCACATCTAATATAGAATTTCCTCAGGCATGGAATCACTGAACAGTTTGCTGGACACTTCTGTGGCTATCCAGCTTGCTAACAGAGTGCTTTCTGTAAGTCAGTCTGAATAGATTGACGCAAATGGAAAAAGAAACATTGAGTTACATATCATTTATCTCAAGACATGGGGAGACACCTGTTGAAGGTCAAAAAGCTATGAAGATCTATTGGCAGCATGGGGACCTAGCTAATAGTAAATTATTCTATTCTTGATAATAGCTAAGGTAGTAGATTTTAAACGTTCTCACACTGGGAAATGACAAGGATGTCAGGTGATAGACTTGCTAATTAGCTACACGTAGTCATTCCAATGGTGTATCAAACTATCCCATTGTAAAACATAAATATATATAACTTAGCTGGAAAACAAAGAAAAGGATAGTCTTACATTTCTTGAACTTAATTATTTATTCCATAACTCTATGAGCAAATACTGTACCCTTCCCTTTTTGGTGCTAAAACTGAAGCCAGAGCTTTGCATAGTCTGGACCAAAGTTGGACCACTAAGATTTACCCAGTCCTGTACTAAAGTCATAAATAATTGCTGCTAATATTTCTAGTCTGTGGATGGAGAAGCCAGATATCACGCACAATGGATAGGATTGTAACAGTTGTCCTGCCATTCCAAATGCCAGCTTTTTAACTATCATACTAAATGTGTAAGGTAAGATAAGGAGGATAATTATAGTGATGATGATGCCGGTGGTCACACTCACAGATGATTGCCATGCTCCAAACACTATCAAATGCTTTGTATGTATTTTGTCATTTAATTTCTACACTGTCTCTATATAATAGCTGCCATTACCATCAACATTTTACTTAGCAATAAACTAACTTAAAGATGCTATCTCCCTCAAGGCCACCACTATGCTTACTAGCTGACGGAGCTAGGATTTAATTCCAAGTCTTTTATAGATCAAACTATTTTAATGGTACGCACAATGAGATCACAGAACAAATACAGCAGGCCTTGGGTAGGAAGTCTGGGGTAGCTTCTGCTCTAATCCCACAGTGAAACATTTTATCAGAACAAGTAATCTCTGTTTGCAATCTGAACACAGTGGCTCTGGGGAGCATGGGGAAAGGACTGTATTGATGTACCCATCTTCAGGGAACTGATGCTCTCCGGAGCAGTGGGCGCTGCAGATTCTTGGCCTTTCCTTTCACCTGGTCTGAGGTGAGCAAGGGGTGCTTTAAGGTGAGTCATGCTTCCCACGGAAAGTGACAGAATGGCCAATTGCCAGACCGCTCTTCGGCCCTTTCTTCAATTACCAAGGTGAGGACTCTGAACCTTCACCCTTCGGAGCAAGGCCCTTAGCCACATGTGACCAGTAAAATGCAGCTTTTGACCCTAGCCAGAAGTAAACAACAATTACCCGTCACTTGTCAAACCAGTCTCTTTCAGGGCAGAGAAAGCAGCAGAAGTAGGCAATGCTTTTCTGTCTGCCAGAGCAGGGTAAGGCCAGAGAGCCAGCAGAACAATGTAAAGTGGGACTCAGGGGCTGCGCAGCCCAGACCTCTGCAGCAGGCAGAAGAAGGGAGATGCTGCACACGCATGCTTTTCAAGACCTCGCCTGACATGCAGCGAATGACCACCACCCATACTGTGAGCCAGAGCGAAAGACGCTCTAGCAGAGCCGAGTGATTCAAACCCAAACCGAAATTTTGAAAAAAATGTCCAGGACGCAGGATGACTTTATTATGTGAGTGCTATACCAAGAGGGAACTTTGTAAGGTTGAACGTTGTATCTTTCTTATCCTGAGTGATCTTCATCATCCTGGCTCACTCACCTGTTCTATGTCCTGAGAGCAGTCACAACTTTCTCAACTGCAGCAAGGGATGGCAATACCCATTTCTCAAAGTCAGAGGGAGGCAGATGCAAAGAAAAAGCAACAGCACAGCCCAGAAGCACAGTTTAGCTAAGCATATCACTGTGGGATGTAGCACTTCCTCATGTCAAGGTATGAGGATGAAGGAACATGAACCACACAGTGATGCTGAGCATGTGGACCACTCTCTGTGGCGTAAGATATGTGCCAACATACACGAGTAGTTTAATCAAGGATATACTAAACGTGTGAAATACGACATATCTCAGACATACATGCATGGGAGAGTTTGTACTCAAAATTGTTTCTCTGGGAAGATCTTTGAAATAGACATGCAGCAGTTTATTATAAGAATATTAGTTTTTCTTTATGGTTTACATGCATATTTTGCTAGAGAAGAATCTACTTCTCTAGAAGAAGAACATAGCTACGTTCAAAACCTACAATAATGCCTGGAATAACATATGTGACATAGTAAGCCTCAGTAAATATTTATTAAATCAATAAATAATCTGTGAGGACAACAGAGGATTAATTTCATACATAATATAACTCTCAAGATTATTCAAAATAGAAAACATGTATGATACATTATAAAAACTGACTCATAATTGTAGTCCATTATAAATTCTCTAGATTGACCGTTATAAGTTACCTATTAATTCAAGAAAGATAAAGGAGACCTAGCTAGTTGTCTGCTTGTACTATTTGGTCCCATGTTTCTACTTCTTTGGAATTAGAAAGTTTAGATTTAGTTAAAATACTTTGACTAATTTGATATGATTACCTCTGGTTAGTACTGAGTGGTAATTAAGTCTGCAATTATATGTTCCGATTTTCATATCTTTCTTGCATGTGCATTTTGACAGTAATTGAACAAGGCAGCATTTGCAATATTCACTCTAAAACTGTTTCACAATATTTCATTATATGCCAGATTAATTTGTTAAACTCATGGAGCAAATGAAAACTTCAACACAGATCTAATTAATCCAACGGGGGGACTTCCTTGCTAATATGCCCCAGCAGGGAAAGCCCGAGGGTTGGGCAAAGTTGAACCAAGTGTCTGGAAAGATTAGGTGTGTGACAGGATAGGGGAGAGCCTGACAGTAAGCTTTAGCTTTGCTCTGAGTTATTTTTTTCTCATTAAATATCATATATTTCCTGAGAATCAGTGGGATAATGAAGATGCCTTGATGGGATGTGGATTTGAATGTTGAAAAGATTGGGGAATCTCTCTCTCTCTCTCTCCCACTCCCTCTTCCTCTCTCTCTCTCCCTCCTTGTCTCTCCTCCCTCCCTCTCTCTGTTTATACATGTTTTAGAATAAAGTGCAGTGTCTTAGTGAGGACTGGGCTTTTGAAACTCCACCAGTTTTTTTTTTTTTAAATGGATTCACCTGTGTCCTGCAGAGAGTGACTGAATTGGCATCTCGTTTAACTGTGATACAAGCTGAAACTGCAAACTGCGGAAGCATTCAATATCAGATCCACTTGAATACAAGTGCTCTCTCTTGTAAACGGATAAAGAAAGATGCTCTCATTGGGTGAATAGCCTCTTTACATGTCTGTCAGCTCTGCCATTATAGGCTGTACTCAGTCATTTGTGTTCTAGCACTCCACAGACGCCAAGGGTCTACGGTGATGAGCTGGCAGCTGTGATAAATGCCAAGGACAGCATGGAGATCAAAACTGGATCAATTCCCCCCCCACCCCCCGCAGAGTTTAAAATCTGGTGGAAAGACTCATGTCAATTTTATAGCTCTCTAAGTATGTAAGGGAACTATATCCGGGATAAACACAGGAATGTGCGGGCTCTACAGGAGCTTACACAAGCAACCAGGAAGCTCATAGACGTCTTCCCTGGGAGAACGGTGCTTGTGTGGAGATTGGCATGGATGAGCGGAAGGGTTGGCATGTTGACTGAAGGTGAGGAGCTGATGGTCAGGAAGGGCAACAGCTGAGGACAAGGTTCTGAGTAGTGTTAAGCAGAGTGTGGGGATGGGGATACAAGTGAGAGGAAGCTGGAAAAACCAGAGGAAATGGTGACTTGGCAGGCTCCACATTGAAAGTAGAAGTAACACATTTTGGATGCTTGCTATGTGTTATTTAGTCTTCTAAGTATTTGATCATATCAGCTTGATTAATTATCATGGGGCGACATGAAACAGGTGCCCTTGGAAATCTCAGTTTCCTGACTGGGAACCCGAGGTACAGGAGGGTAAGGAACTTAGAGAAACAGACTTCGGCAAGTAGTAGAGGGGTGTGTGAACATGGCCTTTCTCTAGAATAAAAACTCTGAACACACAATTTGGAAGGGCACAGCAGCAGCTTTCCAGGCATCTCTGTATGGGCTTGTATAACAGCAAGGTGTAGAGATTTGGAGCGACTGTAGGGACCTCAGGCACTTTGTAAAAATCGTACAAAAAATGTGTGCAATTGTAATGTATGAAAGCAGCTAACATCCATTAGAGTCTCAAAGGGATCTAGGATTCACAAAAAAAAACATTAATCACATATCTGTATAATTTAACTTTGTATATGTAAATAAACCTTATATTCTTATGATGTTATAGGAAGTAATTTATAAAGATCTGTAAGAAAAATGAAAGAATATACAGATCCCATGTTCCCTTCAGTGTGGTTCCTTCAATGGTGATATTTGCATTTGCATGATCTTAGGACAAATTACAGCCAGGTGTGTGTAGACTTTAAATCCCATTTCTGCTGCTTAATAAATGCATGGCCATAGTTGAAGCTTTCCAGTTGAGTTCTCATTTCCGTATTTGCATCAACGAAGTCCATATCACATCATAAGGACAGAAGATTATAACACCTGAAGGACTGGGCTTGTCATGGAATAGAGCTGGTGACTTTTGTCACTGGTTTGGTGTCTAAGCTTCTTTCTGGCAGAGCAGTGAGCAATGTCCATCAAGTGGCAACTTTCCCTAGGGAGTTTGATTCGAATAAAGTAGGTTTCCCTCACATTCCTCAGTATGGGAATATCCACGGTGGGTGAAAAGAGTAGACCAGGAAAAGAGAGAGGAGAGGTCAGGATCTCTGTTGCTCCAATTCATCCTTTCAGAGTCCAACCCTCAGGACAGAGTTCAGAATGTTAGACACATGTGCTGACTGAGTGCACTGCTCTAATCAACTTCAAGTGTCAGTAGAAATGATCACTAATTTTGAACAGTACTTAAAAATATTTGTATGATTGTACTTAGAACACACTGAATTCTCTGAGCCATTGAACCAAAGCTTGAATTTTATGCCTGAGGGAGGAAACAGCAGGCAGAAATGGGTGTGGGGGAGGAGAACAGGGAGAGAGACAAGGGGAGAGAGAAATAGAACCAGAAAGAGAGGGGTGGAAAGAAGAAGAAAGAAGAGAGACTGGGGGGAGGGAGGGATGAGGAAAGAGGGTGCTTGGGCATAGAGTTCTCAGTGGGCGTTTGCTGGTACATCTGCAGATGAAGAAGAAATAGGTGAATCAACTTTCCAAATGCCTCAAAGTGAGAAAAAGGGCACTCTATTAAGGAAATGAAAATCCCGTGTCATTGGGGACTTCTAATGTCCTCGGGGAGTAGGTGCATGAATGAACATTAGATTCTCCTAGAGGTGGCTTGTACCCTGGTTTACCTGGAAGGAGTCTTGGGAAAGGGCTTTCTCATGGCGCTGAAAGGGTTGGCAGAACTGGTCTAATTTAGTTTGCATCCAATTTCTAAAACTTAATTTATGTTTAAGGGAAATTATTTAACCTTCTGTGTCATAGTTTTTTTCCTCTGTAAAATGAACATGAATAATTTTCACATTCTAACTGAAGTTGAATGAGATGAATTAGCCCTAGTGCCAGAGAAAAAAAACATGCTCAGGTACCAAACAAATGGCAGACACCATTAGAATTAGAACGACACCAGAATCAGCACTGGTCCTTGTCACTTTTCAAAATTATGTTTTATTTATGATATTATAGTATAATTACATTATTTCTCCCTTTCCTTCCCTCCCTCCAAACCTTCCTGTGTATTTCTCTTTTCTTTATTTCAGACTCATGGCCTCTTTTTCCATTAGCTGTCACATATACATACACGCATATCTATATACATTTGCTCCTAAATATAACCTGCTTGGTTTGTGTAATGTCACTCATATGTGTGATTTCAGGGTTTATCATTCGGTATTGGATTACCAGTTGGTGTGCTTTTCCTGGAGAAGACTTTTTCTTGTCACGTTTAAAGCAGGAAGAGCCAAACTTGACAGAGCCCTTCTGCCAAACACTTTTATGTCCCCAGTATTGCTTGTTCCCAGCATGACAACATTTAGTTCCCAATGCAACCCCATATGAAGGATATTATTCCTAATTTGTAGACGAGAAAACCCAGGGTAAGAGGCCAAGCAACCTCTCTCACAGTTATTGAGATCTGCTACTCAAATTCTATGACTATAGTCTTAAGTGGTTGATAGGCCCTGAGTTATTCCAAGGACTTAGATTTGGGCTTTTGGGGGAGAAGGTTGCTAATTACGTGGGCTTATATACCCTCTACTACATTGGATGAAGTCACTGGTACTTCAGATATGCCAGCTTTTGAACTTCCACTGTACCAAGGGGCTGACCTAAAGAGTTACCACAGGGCATGGAAGCCTTTTTACTTTGCCCCTGCCTACTGATTCTCCATGTTACTCAAGGCTGCTTACACAGCAGGTCCCCAGTTAGTTCCACAGGTTAATTTAATTATAGGGGTGCGTCAATTTAGGGTCCTTCTGCCTCTGGAGATACCCCTGAGTTAGGCAATGGCAAAGACCTCCTGGCCAAGGTATGCAAAGTCAGTCAGACCCATTGCTTTAGAGTCTGTCTTTGATGCTACTGAGACAGGGTGCCATCTTAGCATTGATGCAGAAAGCCGGAGGATGAATCAGACTCATGATCCATTCTTGTCAATGCCACTTTGAGATGGTGACTCTGACAAGGTCCTAAATCATCAGGGTGGGTGAGGGAGCTACAGGGAGGAAAGGGTCACCACGACACTAGGTGCAGAGAATCATATTACAGAAGGAACGCGATTGTTGGAGAGTCTTGTGAGAGGAAATGAGGTGTGATTTCAGTCTGTCCCTTGATGTCCCTTTGACCCTTCAGAATCAGCACAGAATTTTAATGACATCTTGGAGGAAGAAGGGATGTGGTCCTCCTAGGTGTTCACACTGGAGAAATTCTTGTTAGTCGTTTTTGTTAGTGGCATTGTTTATAATAAAAATTCCATCAAAGTCATTATCACAAACTTTAGAATAATGCAACTTTGACTACCTATAGGCACCCTGCCATAGTCAGAACATTTGTGCTTTCTCAAAATTTGTGTACCATACCCGAACCCCACGGTGTTGCAATATTTGGAGACAGAGTCATTATGAAATTGTTAAATATTAAGTGATGTCAGAGCGGACTCTAGTATGCCAGAATTGCCTCTTTGCACACATAGATATGTAAACAGGAGGTCACTATGTGAAAGATACTGACCACTGACAAGCTTGGAAAGCTCAGAACAACACGTGACTTGCTGGCATTTTTATGTTGAAGTTCACAGCCTTTAGATTTGTGAGGAAAACATCTCTTGTTTAAACGCCCCTGTCTTTGGTAGCTGTTTATGATGTTGCAATGTGTTTGGTGCCTTGTGCATGTCGCACTGTCTCTCTACTGAGTTAAACAGCTGGCCCTGTGGTATTACCTCTCTCTTTAGTGCAGTTGGAGCTGACCAATAGTGTTTCCATTTAAATAACAACGCTGGAAAAAAAAGTTCAGGGTGAAACTAAATATATAACATTTTAAGGATGCAAGGAGTCAAGTATCCACTGAACAGGTGAAACATGCCTGTGTAAAATCATGAAACAAAGTCATAACTTAAAATGTTACTTTTTGCATCTTAGCAAGTGACATCTTAAATACAAGGTTGACCCTCAGTGAAGAACACGTTTATGAGAGACACTGATCGCTCCACAGGGCATGTCATCGTTGGCAGTTTATGAATTGGTTTTCATAGATTTTTCTGGAAAATTTGCCTGACTGTAGGAACTTGTATGCCTAGCATTAGAATGACTGACTTGTCCCTTTGTCCTATAATTATATACTTGCTCTCCACAGCACGGCTAATTCTTACATTATTTCCAAGTGATTTTTACCACGTAATGGCCCACAACACTTGCAATTATGATGTCTTCCACTCATAATTACCTGGTTTGTGTTAAATTTCTCTCTTGATTCTCTCTCGTCTTCATCTCCTCATCTTACTCCTTCAGAAACTAACATTAGTGTACAGAACAATTTTGGAAAAACACGTCTTTCCTAAAATATGTGGTTTGAAATAAAGTAATTGGAAGATTGGACTATTATACCCTAATCAATGCAGAGTGAGAGACTGTGGAACACTCAGACCACTGGGATGTCTTTATCAGCCACCAACCCCCCTCCCCCAACACATACCTTTCAAAACTCAGGGGTCTATGCAGAAGACGGTGGAAGATTGTAAGAGTCATAGGTTGTGGATAATGCCAAGGAAACAGTATCTTCCAGATATAGCAGAACTGATGAACATATGAATTCACAGAGACTGACAGCACACACAAGACCTATACAGGCTCAAAACAGACAAAATCTCAGCAAGGCAAATGGGAAGTGGACACAAAGTCTCACTGTGAACCAAGAACCAATTTGCGATTCATAGCTGTTGGAGAAGGGATGATCATTTTTTTTAATAGAGTATAATTGGATATCTCAATCCCATTCTAGGGCATGTGCCATGCCCAAGAGCTTCTGGCTAATAGAAAACAGATTATATGTTTTGTGTCAGTGTGGGCTTAATTTTGTATGCTTTTTGACATTTATTGTATCATTTTCTTTTTGTTTTTATTTTTATTTTTTTAAGGGAGGAAGGAGTAAGAGTGAGATAGGCAGGGCATAAAGTTGGGTAGGTTGGGAAGTGGGGGAGGATCTGGGTAGAGTCGGGGTGGGGAAAGATGATCAAAATATATTGTATAAATTTGTAAATAAAAGTGAAATTATAAAACATGGTTTGAAGAAGGGGGTGTCTAACGGACTAGATATTTAGGCAGAAAGATTTTTTTTTTTACTTTCATCTATGGCATTTTGCTTATCTGAAAAAAAATAGACATGAACCAAATGTGGTGATGTACACCTGTCTCATTCACATGTTGAATCTAGTTAAAGAGTCTGATGTACAAATGCAAGACAGGGTCAAGAGCAGCATGATAGCTGTCTTTCTTCCGCTCGAGAGATAAGCTATATGGGAAAGAGAAGAAATTAATGACCATGTTTTCTCCATCAAAGTACTTCTGTTTGGACACCCTCATGTTAGGATGAATGCTTTCCATTCAGATCATAAATTAAGACTGATGTTATCAGCTCTGTTTTCAGGGAGAGAGGGAAGATTAACAAGTTGCTGGCAATGGAGAGCTAAAACAATTTTCTTTGAACTTGGAGCCAAGAAGATGCCTGGTGGTGCTTCATCCTTCTGGTCTACCCAGGTAGGGCTGCAGGAAGCCTTTCTCAATGTGGTCAGCTCCCACTCACCAGCAAAAGTTAGGTTGTAGAGAAAGATTAGTGGATTGGCAGCTTTTATGTGTGTCACACGTGTATAAGTAATATGTATACAACATGAGTTTTAAATATACTGTAGTTTTAAAAAAATGACTCATCAATTATAAATGAGAACATTTTATAGCTACATTAGGTCCTTGTATATTTTTCATGGAAGCTCCATCAAGCGTGCTTCTGATGGGGTTCTTCAGTTGGCTGCAGAGTATACCCTTTCAGGCAACTTCACTCAGGTGCTAACTGGCTCCTGTTGGAATCTGGGCATCCTTACCTTGTGTCGAGTTAGTCATGTGACAGGCAGGATAACTAAGCTTTTCCAATAGCCTGTGCCCATCTTTTACAGAAATGCCAGCAAAGCATCGCAGAGGAAAATTCATTTTAGTTCCCCACTGTTCCTAATTATAAATAAATGGTTGGAACACTTAAACATGCCACAAATGAATGACTAGAGTCTCAGCAGCACGCAATTCTCCCCTCTCTGACTTTAGATTAACTAACTGACATTCTTCATCTTTAATTTCCATAAATTAATCATTGTCCTTACCCAAGAAGGCTTATATTTGTTAATTCCCCCAAAGCTTAGGACTTCTATGCACATTAGCTAATTATGCCCCATGGGAGAAATCTGAGTGTCTCTTTTGCCTGGCCGTCGGTGGAGCCACTTTTTAACACAAGCTCTGTTCAATTATGGGTACTTAGAGAAGAAAGGAATGAGTACAGTAAAGATATAGTGAAGAATAATTCAAAGTTTGATCTTCTATGTGATGTTGGGGATGAACTTAAGGCCCTGTGCATGCTAGGCAAGTATTCTATCACTGGGATATATCCATAACCCAAAAGCTTATCTTTAATAATTCATTCAGTGCACACTGAGTACCAAGTTCCAGGCATGTGTGCTATCTTTTAGGAATGAGGAATATCTTTTAGGAATAATCCTGTTTGCTTGCCATTTCAGTTCTAGTAAAAAAGATGTCTCCAAACATGTTTGGATGGTTAACTATTACTTAACATTACATTTCCTCCTGAGAGCTAAGAGGTTATATCTAGCATGAGATAGCTTGGAAGGTTTCTGAGAGGACAGCTTTCTTGGAGGGTTGAACAGAAAGCAGTCTGCTTGCCAAAAAAAAAAGGGTGGAGGTAAACGAGAAGCACTGTGTTTGGGGACAAAGAAGGAAAGCCTGCGAGTCTGTGGCACAGGGAGGATGGGAGAGGGATGAAAAGAAGGCTTGAGAGGTAACCAGAGGTGGACCTTTCCTAGGACAAGAGCTTTAACTTGTCATTTTTCTTACAGAAACTTTTCTTCCCCCTCCTTTCTTTGTATTTATGATCAGTTTAGAAGAGATAAAAAAGCTTTTGAAATCACATTATGTATGTCAGTAAAAATGCGGCTAAATGTTCTGACTTTCTGCTGAGTGGACCGGGTCACCAATGCCCTGTTGAGTTTCCTGTCCTGAACACCAAACAACAAAACTAATGCTTAAAAACAGCAAAATATTCTGGTTGTAGTCTGGCCAAACTGCTTTCTGTTTTATAACAGAGGAGGTTTCTACCTCCTCTACCAGCAAAACCTTACTTCAATACAGCTGTGTGTCACTTCACAATAGGGATTCATTCTGAAAAAATGCATCCCCAGGTGATTTTTCCATCACTCAAATACCATAGTGCATAGTTACAAAAACATAATTGCAAAAAGTAGGTGATGTAACTTACTATATACCTATGTCTGGTATATGCTATCATATATGCTGCCCATAACTGACAAAACTGTTAAATAGTATAGATTATGGATATCTGTAATAGTTACTGTCCTATTTGCCATGACAAAACCCAGAATGAAAGCCACTTAAGGGAGTAAGGGTTTATTTTGCCTCCTAGTCTTACAGGGATATAGTATATTTGAGTAGGGTATCCTCTTGGCAGGGACACGAGGAGGCTGGGCACACTTCATCTGCAGAGAGAGATGAATATTAGTCCTTAGCTTGTTTTGCCTGTTCTCCTTTTTTATTCTGTGCAGAACCCCATGCCATGAATGTGGTATCATCCACATTCAACGTGGGTCTTCTTTCCTCAATTAAACTTTTCTGGATACTCCTTTGCAGATGTATCTAAAGGTTTGTTTTCTAGTTAATTCTAAATTCAGTCAAGTTACAAGGAAGAAGACTTAATGACTTTCAATGAGTGACATATTTCAAGTTTTCACTATGAACTGAAGTAGATTAGAAACTATGCTACCTGCTGGTGCTGGGATGCAGGTTATCTGAAAATGAGATTATCTGGGGTGTGGAAACCCAATGCATGTTTTGATGAATTTTACAATAATCTCATTTGAGGTATTTCAATTGTAATTTTAAACTAGTTCTTCTTGGCAGACCCTAACCTAGCCCTTACTTACACTTCCCATCTTACTTAATTTTTTAAAGTAAAAAAAGTCAATATAGGAATGGCTTAGCACTTTCAATTAATTTTAATGGTCTGTTGGTCTCTGTGTCACTGGATCAGAACCTATGAATTTAGATGTGTGGCTGAGCTTTTTAATAAGGTCTTAAGAGTTTTGTTTAGGCTATGCTAGATTCATATTAAAAAAGAAAGTTTGTATTTTAATCAGTTTATCCTGAAAGTGTATCTCTGAAGTTAAGGTGTTTAACAAAGCTTCAGAGAAACAACATATGGCTTTTATAGGCCAAGGAAGCTAGTGTTAAAATGGTTAAAAAAAATCATGAAATGGCTGTCAGGGAGCAACCAAGTATTACTAATAGGATGCATGGCTGGTGAGACCGGCCTCAGAAACAGAGCAACGAAGCTCAACCATTTCCAAATTCCTGCTATCAATGCATTGGTTTCAGTAATTTATGCAGACTTTTGATCTTAGTTATTTTTTTAATCATATTGTGTCTGGAAATAGCAAGTCTATGTGTGTGTCCTAAAAGTTAGTTTGAGTTCATTTAAAGATGTGTCTTAAATACAGATCTCAAAAATAGCAGTTGAATTCCTTTGTAAGAAGGTTTGCTAAGATTGCAGCGTTAAGGCAGATTCTGGTCAAAGGATGACTTTAACCTCAGCATCAGTCAAATCAAAAGTAGTCTTTTTCTCTGTGTGAGATAATCCGAGGAGCTCTTGTGGGAAGGACTGGTGCGAAAACCATTGATGACAGTATAGACAGTGAAGGCGAAGACAGCTATGTGCTAGACATCAGGAGCTTTGGGGTCCTTGAAGGTGGAACACACAGGGCTCTTTTGGAAAGAGGAAAGTTGAGATCAGAGATGAGTTTACTGTAGAGCATAGTTTCTTGACCTCAATACTACTGAATATTGACTGGATAGATAATCTGTAATTGGGGGGGATTGTCCTCTTCACTGTAGAATGTTTAGTGACATCAGTGGACACTAGATGCCAAGAGCTTCCCTCTTTTACAAGCCATGATACCAAAAGTTATTTCCTAGAGGAGAAAACTGCTCCTGTTTGAGAGCCACTCTTACCAAGAAACAAGAGAATGGAATCATCAGTAGAAAACATTATTTTGAGTGAGGTAACCCAGACACAGAAAGACAATTATCACATGTACTCACTCATAGGTGGTTTTAAACATAAAGCAAAGAAAGTCAGCCTACAAACCACAATCCCAGAGAACTTAGACAACAATGAAGACACTAAGAGAGACTTACATAGATCTAATCTACATGGGAAGTAGAAAATAGAAAAAGACAAGATCTCCTGAGTAAATTGGGGCATGGGGACTTTGGGGGAGGATTGAAAGGGGGAGGGAAGAGGCAGGGAGGGGAGCAGAGAAAAATGTAGAGCTCAATAAATATCAATAAAAAAAAGAATGGTGGACAGCTCTAACTTTATACAAATGACTGGTCACGTGGGGATCTCCCGCATCGTCAGTCTACACAGCTGCTCTGGCTTTCATAGACTGCTGTGGGCTGCTGCCATCTCTGCAGAGAAGTCTCAAAGATGGCCTCCCATCTCCAAAACATATCTTTCCTTCAGGACTCCAGATCTCAGTGACTATACTGAGTTAGAAAATTAGAGTTCATTTTGGCTGCTCCCCTTCCTCATCCCCAGTCATCAGGACCTGCCTCATGGCCATAAGGAAGACTAAAATAATGTGGTTTTCATAATAATGGACAAAACTGGAGATTTTCATATTAAATGAAATAAGCCAGTCACACAAATATGTTTCTTTCTTGCTTTTTCTTGTTTGTGGGGTTTAGGCGGGGAGAACAGGATTCAAAAGTCAGATGAAGATGATTAGAGGTGTGGGAGGAGAGAAGATGGGAAGTGTGAAAGGAGGAATGATCAAAGTACATATGGAACACATTACCATGCATAATTGATATATGTCAATAAAATACATGCAGAAAAAATCCACTGGTGATTCTTACCATCAAATATCTCCTGAACTCAAATACTTTCCAACGCTGTCGCTGCTGTGGTCAAGTTGGCATAATCTCTCTGTGAGCCTCCACTGTAAAATCTGGAAAGGCTACATATTTTGCTTCCAGCTTCTTCTGCCGCTGAGGGTACCCTGTGTGACTTATTTCAGACTAATGAGAATCTACCAGGACACCTTCAGAGGGGTTTTGAAGGATGCCATTATCTAATAGAAGTCACAGAGATGCTGAAATTGTCCCTTGCAATCATCCAGCTGCCTCCAAGACAGAGTTCACGCTGAGAACGGAAACAATCATCGTGTAACCCCGAAGAAAAGGCCACTGGAGTCCACAGAGTGCGAGTCTGACATTTCTTAACCACTAGACTCCCCGCCATGGCTGCTGCTGTCTGTCATGCTTTTACATAAGAAGCGTGACCCTTGTTAGCAGAAGCCGCTTTCAAGTCCTTCCACGACACTCTTCTGACTGAGCATGGAGTCACTGCTTTTGTGATCTTTTTGTAGGCGCTGGTACTCAACTATTAGCTGTTTTTCTGGTAAAGTGACGTAGGAATATACAGCTTAGTCCCAGATCCCAAATGTCCTTTTTATTTCTTTTGCCTCACCTTGACTTTCTTACCAATCTAGGCCCTGTTGAGGAGCTGGGCCATCTCAGGCCTCCCCTAGAGGCCATAGCCTGAATGATTAGGCTTGAGGCAAGAGGCATGAGGGCAGGGAAGGAGCCAGTATCTGAATAGCAAAGAACTGGCACACAGTGAATATTTACTCTCTGTTGGGCACTCTTGACCAACCACCTCTAGTCAGAGAGAGTTTCCTAACGAGGCTGAGCACAGATTGGCTAAAATCTTTCCACACCATGTATACCTAGGCCTCAGCCCAGCTTTGTCCCACTGTACTGTGCTGCCTGAAACCCTGGGCTGCCTGCCTGCAGGACCACTGCCCAGCCTTGCCCGTGAAGGAGAGACGCTGGTAGAGACACACAGATGGGATATAGACAGCTTCTTCTCAACAAGACTGTGTGATAGTTCCTTCCTATTTCCTGAGCAGAGGAGATAGCATAGGTTGGAAGAGAGCTTGGTATACAAGTCCTAACTTTTGCTTTCTTCATTCTGCAGAGAATCACCCAGTGGATGTTCATATTTTGGGATAAAAGACCAACAGGTCCTTGAGAATGTTTACACTCTATGTGGCTCTGCCTGGGATCTTCCGAGTAGCAGTTCATTATCTTCCCACAGAAGATTTAATGAATCAACTTCCCACTAGCGTGCACCAAGCAGCTTTGTTATCTTGAATAGGTGTTTACAAAGACTCCATTCATTGATATTCCCCTTTATAAAAAGATAGTCTTCTAATATTTGGCTGCCATGATTACATGAAAGTTTCAAAAGTTAATGCCTGGCAATTAATAAATATTCAGTGGTAATAATTTCTTATTAGAGAATGTGAGCATGTTATCCATTTAGAATCCAGCTAATCTGTGCATATGCATTTAATGAAAACGAAGGCAGCACAAATAGCAGATGGGAAGAGTTCCCCGTGACCTCATGAAGGAAGGCTCATGCTGCTGTCTGGGATGACCTCTGCTTGACTGGCCTGAAGCACAGCAGTTAGAGGCTGAAGCCATTGCCCTTCAGCGTCAAGGGCCACATGGCAGAAACAATTTGTTTGCTCAGCCTCCTGTTGCTATTATTTGTGTCGATCCTGCACCACATGCCCTAGCATCCTGCTTCATTCTTCCAGGTGTCTGTGAGCCATCTTGTTTATTCACCAGTCTGACATATTTTCAAGAGGAGCTGCTGAGTTCCAGAGCTGGTCAGCTGAAGGCTGCGCGCACAAGGGAACAGTTCTTAGAACCATCTGTGATGACTCACGGTAGAGATTCTGCAAAGGGCAGTTACAACCCCGGGCTGGAGATTAGATGACAGGATACCTAGAGTCTTCCTACTTTAATTTGTCAAGCTCTCCTCAGCATGCACGGAAGGAAAAGGATGTACAGGGAGGAAATGATGGAGAGAAAATGCATGAAATTGACTAGCGGGCAAGTGCTGGGTTATCAGCTGTTCCGGGAGGTGGCTGCCATCACCTTTGCGTCGCCTCCAGCCCTCTGAAATTATTTTTAGCTGTGGGTGTGAGGGAGTCTGCCTTCACCCCTTTCACATCAAATGCTGTGCTGGAGAGCAATCAAGCATGTGGTCAGAGCCAAGAATTGTGTCGGCAGTGTTTCTGAGTAAGACCCAGGACGAAAACGCAGCCTCTTCTAAGGCATGTAGCTACAGGCCACTGGGAGGAGCCATCTGTGGCTGGAAGACTGGAAGATGTGAGAGTTGAGACCTATTGTAGGGATGTCTATCCCTTTGAAGGAAATGTTAAGTGTATGTGTGTGTGGGGGGGAGTAGGGGAAGAGTTCCCATTTAATATTCTACATCCTCCTGAGGAGAATGAAGGAGATAGGTTTAGAGAATGAAAAGGAGAGGGAAGATGTTGCTTTAACACATGACAGCTTAGCTTCGTTGGTGTTCTATGGGTGGCCACAGGTAGCAGCCTTCTTTCTGAAGGAGATTATTGTTTTGAGTGAGATACAGGCACTAGTGTAGCAATTCTATGTGAAAAAATCAGTCCTCAAAATAGCTATGCCTGTTGGGTGATAGATACTATTCCTGGTGGACAAATGATGGGTAGGCAAGTCATGTGACATGTGCAGGGTCAGGTAGGTTTTATATGGCTCCCCAACTCTTCACAATGTGACATAATTACTTAACAATAAGCTAGGGAAACTCTATAGAATGCTTTGGTGCTTGGAACATCCTGAATGCCCTCTCATTCCATGCCTGGCTCATACCACTTCCACAGTTAAGTGGGAAAACCAAGATTCTGAGAGCTGGAGGAATTAGTTATGTGTCTCTGGGCAGAATGTGTGACCTGCCACAGATCTTTTCTAGTGTCACGCTAGCTCGTACACTGAAACGAAAGAGTGAAGGAAAACGAAAGTAGTTTTTCTGTGTTGAGAACCTTGGAAAATCCAGTCAGCCTGGGGGAAGGATCCGCAGTGCTGACTGTGCGCTCTGCAAGGAGGTATTCCACTCCTGCTTCTGCCATAGCTCTGGTACCAAGTGTGATGAAGGGGGAAAGAGCCTGACTTCCACCCTGAGCCCTGGCCCAGGTGGTTTTGATAATGGAGATTCAGATATGTGAATTTTCTTTCTGTCATTGAGGCACCTGTGGTGATCTTGCCTCTTTCAGAAGCCACATAGGGTGCCAAGTTAAAGATAAAAGCCTCTTACCATAGGGAGTTGATGCACAGGAAATCAGGCCAATGTGGTGGCATTCCTGGTCCGGCCACTTGCGAACTGCATTTAGTCTGTAAAATGTATTTAATCTGTAATCTGTTGCAGTTATGAGAAGGCACATGCAGCACTTAGGGTAATTGGTCCACAGTACATACTCAGCATGAAGTCATTATTAATTTTTTGTTGTTTTGGTTAATCTGTACTATGGATATTCAGAGTCAGTTTTCTTGGAACATGCACATATATTTTTTTTCTAGTAGGTTATGGTAGTATCTACTCCATGGCTTGAAGTAGTACAAATTATAAAATTTAAAACAGAAATTAAAATTGATTCTGACTGCCTTCATTACACCTTCTCCACCAACTGGACTCCAGCCATGAATCTGGACTCAGTATTACAGTTAGGCCCCAACAATTCCAGTGAGAAGAGGCAGATCTCAGCATGCAGATAATCCAAGGACCAGCCCTGACCACTTACAGTCAGGTGACACTGCGTTTCTTTTTGTGTGAAATACAGAGTCTTGAGTAGCCCAGGTTGGCATCAGAATCTTTGTAGAATGGAGGCTGGCCTTGCAGCCTTTTCCCCACCTGCACCTCCCTGTTGTTTCTCTGATGGGCATCTGCCACCACACGGGGTTTTGTACAGGGCTGGGGATCAAATCCATGGCTTTGTGCATGCTGGTCATGAATTTTACTAATTGACCCTGGGTGAACTTGTGGCACCAGCCAGGTCTTTTCTTATATGGAGAATGTGTGCTGTTCCTGTGACACGAAAGCAAATAAGCCAAGGGCGTGACCCAAAGGATGCTTCGTAGTTCCAGGGAGTGTCTAATGGGATGGTGTCGTATGGTCTCATGCAGACAGACACAGCACCTTCTTCATTTCCTATTATACTAATCATATATTATGAAGTGAAAGTGAAACCTGTTCATTGTTTAGAACCTTAATTATCATCCCAGGGGAACACAGCAGCAGCGTCTATCTTCCTGGGCAGTGCTTCTCCGTGCTCTGCTGCTGTGCATTTCCCCTCCCATCAGCCATTCCTAAGCAGTTTATTTGTGCATGCTTCCAATTTTTATTTTTATTTCTTTTATTTTTATATTATAATATTATAAAATCAGTTTCCCCTTCCCTTTTCTCCTTCTAAGCCCCTTTACATACCTCTCCTTGCTCTCTGTCAAATTCATTACCTCTTTTTACTTTAATTGTTGTTATGTATATATATGTTTATGTACATATATTTCTAAATAAATGTACTCTGTTCAATCTATATAATGTTACTTATATGTATGCTTTCAGGCCTCACCTTAAAAACATACCTCATTTTATGTATATTGTGGTCTTACTTGCATTTATCTGTGCATAACATGAATGCATTGTCCAGGGGGTCAGAAGAGAGCATTGGATCACCTGGAATTAGAGCTATAGAAAGTTGTGAGCCTCTCTGTGGTTGTTGGGAACTGAACCTGGATTCTCTGGTAGAGGAGCCAGTGCCTTAACCGCTAAGCAATCCCTTCCAGTCTATGGGCTGACCATTTTTATCTAAGTGAATACACACAAATTTATGCTTTTTCATTGATGTCAACTTGAAGCACCGCTTAAAACAACATTTATCACTCAATCTCTGCATCTTCCTACTTCTGCTTTTGTATACACACACACACACACACACACACACACTCACACACACACACTGTGTAAAAGCAACTGTAGACTACAGTTCTAGAAAGGGAACTTCTCATCTCTAGGAAATGTGTTCCATGACCACAAATGGAAATATCAAATTACTCTTGGGAGAGATTGTAGCTTCATTACCAATAAATAAGAATGATTCTTTCCTTAGACTCTTGCCACAAAAGCATTATTAGTCTACTAAATTTTGGTGATCTTAATACACTTGGGAGAATTGACTTTCTAGGAGGCCAAGACTATTACGATATCAGTTCTAAAATAAAATAAGCCCATACTGACTGCGAGGGCCAACACTTTTGGATGAATGCTGGATCTTTCCTTTAATTTAATCTTCCAAACAGGGTTGTATTACCTTTCTTTTTTTTGGAGAAATTAATTAACTGATACAATTCTTTAAACAAGCAGTCTGTTCAAAAATCACGGGCAGAGAACCAAGACAAGAACTGAGTCTGGCTCCATAGTCTCAAAATGAAATTTTGTTAGGCTCCAATTGGAAAGGATGGCATTTAGAAACAATTTGGATACAGTCTCTTAGACCTGAAGCAAAGCTTAGAAAAGTGAAAATAAAAGGGGGAGTCATCAAGATTCTACCACTGTAGTGGTTTGCATGAGAATCCCGTAACCCCACCCCCCCATCTCCCAGGCTCATACATTTGAATGTTTGGTTCCCAATTGGTGGAGCTGTTTAAGAATGATCAGGAGGTGTGGCCTTGTTGGAGCAGGTGTGTCATTGTGGGTGGACTTTGACATTCACTAGCCTACACCAGACTCAGTCTTCCTCTCTTTGGCTGCTGCCTGTGGGTCAGGGTGTAAGCTCTAAGCTCCAGTTCCAGGTCCATATACCTGCCTGCTGCCATGCTCCCCACCATGATGTTCATGGACTCATCGACTCATCCTCTGAAACGGTAAACAAGCCCCCAATTAAAGGCTTTCTTTTATAAGTTACCTGGGTCATAGAGTCTCTTCACAGCAATGGAAAAGAGACTAAGATAATCAGTATGGGTTATCCTAACCTTAGGAATTAGACAAAGGAGGGAGAAGGGAAGAAGAAAGAGAAGAAGGAAGCGGAGCAGGAGAAGAAGGGGAGGAGGAAAAAGGAAGAAAGAGAGAGAATCCAAATTGGGCAGGAGACAGTCAGTAGTTGTTTGCTTGCAAATGACGTGATAGTTTTAGGCTCCACCAAAGAAAAACAAAATTAAAAAAAAAGAACAAACGAAAACAATAACCAACAAAACAATACAACAACCTATTCAAACTGAGAATTGAATCAGTTGCAGGACACAAGATCAACAGGCAGCATTTTGATATACTAATAATGATCTTGTCTGGGAGAGAGACTGATGAACGAATGAGGCAGAGTCTCATGGGCTATACCAGGATTTTTATAAACTTGTAATTGCAGTAGGGATATGTAGCAAGCTTTTCCTTGTACGACAACATATTGTTAACCATAGATAAGATGCTATACAGACGATCTCTGGAGTGTACATGAATTCCCCAATCCTCCTCCCAGGTCCAGACGGTAGCTATTCTTTCTACTTTCTGTTTTTAGGTGTTTAATTTGCTAGACATGAGTGAAATTATAGAACTTTCATCTTTCTGTGATTGGCTTTTTCCACTATATATAGCACCCCCAAGTTTCATCCATATTGTCATACACTGTAGGCTTTCCTTTCCTTTTAAGAGTGAATAATAGACACCGTATGTAAGTACCACATATGATTTATCTGTTCTTGCACTAAGGGACATATTATGCCATCTCATATCTCTGCTACTGGGAATAATGTTGCAGTGACTACAGAATGCATAATCTCTTCCACATCTCGATTTTAATTCTTTTGGATAAACATTCAGAAATAGGATTTCTGGACCATATGGTAGAACTTGTATTTTATTTCAAGTGTGAGGATCTCAAGTCCAAGAGTCACACGATTTGGTTCACATTTCGAAAAGATCAGTTAAAGCGTCATGTTGGAAATAGCATGGGTTGTTACGAACAGAAAGAGGAGGGAAGAGATAAGAGTTATTACAACAATCAAGGAAAAGGTGGTCAGGGTCACATGGAGTCATTGGGTATTTTCTCTGGAGACTGCCAGAAAAATAAAGCTGTGAGGACCCACACCTGCTATGCTATTGTGCTTTGCTATGTGCCTGTGGCGTTGCAGAGGGAAATCTGTGCAAAACCACCATAGGGACTGGTGCTGACCTTGGCGTCGACAGTGTCTCATTTACTGAGTGGTAGTAAATTTGGTCCATTTCTTTCTCATTTCTGGTTACTTGATGGGTTCTATTGACCAACCAGGAAATCTGCTGCCGAGGAGAAAATGTGTAGGATTAAGCAGATAAGATGTGTAGAGCTGCATGTTTTCAAAGGTAAGCGTTTGCTGTTGTTTGTGAGGATGTTATTATGTTCTTAAGAGAATAAAACATCAAATTAGGGACTGGGGAGATTATGCTGTGCTAGCTCAGATACACGATGATGGAGGTCAGCGCCAAAGAGGCTGAAGAGAATGCTTGCTCTTACATTCAAAATAGGAAACACAAACAACATTTTGGAGTTTGGCTATTTGGACAGAGTCTGGGTGGTTCTTTAACTGGGTAGGTCTCAGTGCCTGTAGCTCACTTTACAGGTAATCTCCCACATAATAGGCAGATAAGTCAAATGAGGTAAGCCATAACCAAGAGAAGAGTTAAGAATGCATGAAGGAAAGCCACCTGTTCTTTTGACGGGGGTCTACATAGAATTTTGACAGGGAGCCTAGAAGGCAACTAAAGACTGCAGGTGATGAAGGCTTCAGATACTAAATAAAAAAGGTATGGAGCCAACAGGTTTAGATGTGTCTGTTCATGGCAATTATTCCCAGTAGGTAAATGAATCCAGTGTTTGTGATTCTGCGTTGGCTTTAACCTATTGCCCTATTGTCATCTGTTCATCGAAAGAAGTTTCTGGGCAGATATATCTTATGATGAAAAATAAATTACTCCTAGAAGACATTCTGTACTGTAAAGTCAAAAGGATTAGTTCCTGTTTGTTAAGCATTTTCTGTGGGTTACTAACTCTTCCAGGACCTGTATACCTACTCGAAACGTTGCACCAACCTATGGAGTGTAAACAGTTTTGCTTCTATTTTCTAAGTGGAAGTTTCCAGGTGTGGAGATTCCAAGTTTGCTTATATTTAGTTGGTCTAGCCCAAGGTCGTATTCTGGCTCAGTCCTGATAGCATGTACTGTTGTCATGGTAACACACTCCTGATAGCTTCTTGGTTGTTCAGTGTTCTGAGGGGCACGATAGCCTGCTAGTTCAAAGCATCGCTTTTGAGGTCAATCTTCCTGGATTTTAATTCTGACACCACTGTCTAGGTTAACTGGACAAGACACTTTGAGGCTCAGTTTCTTCATTTCAAAATGGAATAAAAACTTAGTGCAGTCTGATAAATGTAATGACAAGAGATATTTTCTAATTTTCTACAATGTGTCAAAAGGCTCGCGTTTTCTTCCTTAGAAACATCAAACAGCTTTGCAAAGGCTTTGAATTCAAGGTGGAGTCTAAACCTATGGCATATTCCACAAGGTAGCACAGGTATTCATGATCAAACAAATTTAGAGAGCATTTCTTACAGCATTGTAATGCAAGCCAGCATGTTAAAGACTAAAATAAATTTTGAAATTGAGAAGGATTGAGATGGTTGACTCTCCCGTCTCCAACTAGATTCATTTTTCTGTCTCCCAGAATGAAATTAGCAGATAGTAAAGCATAAACAAATGAGAACTTCATTAATCAGGAATTAACAATTTAGAAGAGAAAACAGGTCACTGTGGGGGAATGGCACCTTGAATGAAAAGTGAGAAATTTGAACTCTTGGTAGCCGTGGGATGCTAGCTGAGAACTTGCCAATAAATTAGAAGTGTTACAGTTTTGGGGAACTGTTTCAGCTCCTGTGGGTCTTCGGAGCAGCAAAACTTGGTGGGTCTTGGGAAGGGCGCAAAAGCAGTAGGAGTGAATTTCTGTCTGCAGCCAGAATATGGGATCTTGGAGTCTGGGGCAGAAATGATACCCCTTACTTACTCAAGAGAAGTCTTGGTTGTTCGAGTAGTGGAAGCCCAAGCAAGTTACTTTCCTAACACAGAAATCTATGACAAAGTGAGCTCCAATGGGTCTATCTCCAGTAAGTTTCAAAAGCCTTCTTCCTTCTCTTCTCCCTTGGAGAAGGGACCCTTCTAGTCTATCTGTCTGGAGCCTACATACCCACCAAGTGGGCCCTGAGTGACTGAATAGGTATGCATGCCAATAAGGTGCAAATTGGAACCAATCAGAAAGAAGTGTGGAAAGTCTGAAAAGGGAATGGGGTGACAGCTGAACCTCCCCAAAATGTTCCTAATCAGGTTAGTGTGCTTCCTTTCCCGTCATGATGGTGGTAGGGATAATCAGCTAGCAAGACAGTTTGCACTAAGAAGTTTCCCTTCTTAGTTTTTTTTTTTTGGTTGCTATGGTGACAGTCCAATCACCTTTGTAGAGCTGCTGCAATGATCTCAGCCTGGAACTGTCCCACTGATGTCAACATTAGGCTCCAATGGATGTCTGTAGGAAGAGCACTTCAATCTTTGATCATCCACCCTTGTGGGCTGGGTCTATAGCCTGTTCCTGGTCCCACTTGGCTTGGGGCTTTTCCCACTAGTCTCTATCGAGCCAGGATGTTCACGTTTTGTTCCTGGCTGCAACTTTGCTGACAGCTGGAGCCTTCCCTTAAACGTGGCAGGATGCTGTCAGACGCAGCCCACCACTGCTAGCTCCTTGCCCTCTGGTTGCCATAAAGTTCTGAATCTGGGACCCCTCCTACCCCTTCAGTATTATTTACATCATTATTTCCTAAAGTGATTAGACCATAGAACATTCCAGATGGTTGCTCAGCACACTGGAAAGGGAAAGTCTTGGTTTGTAAACTGACTTTAAATTTTAAACTTGGTTTTAAATTAAACCTTTAAAGCATAAAGGTTTTAATACTTTATGCTTTTTCCTTGGATCTCAGTCTCTAGATATTAATTTTCTTATCTGTAAAATAGGAATGTTGTTAAGAATGTCCACGGGGTAGAGTGGAGAAGGAAATGCATGGAAAATGTATTTATTAAGTAGGTCCTTAATAAATGTGAGCTCATTATTACCACAAGTATTTTGTACAAAACCTGAGCAATCCTATCATCCTCTGTATGTTTTTCTGTGGTCCAAGTATCTGTTTCTCTATTTTATCATTGCTCTTACAGAGTGCAGCTTGTTACTGTATGTGAAATTACATAGATTGTGAAGAACACCACAGTGGCTCAGAGGATTATGTGGGGATGCACACTGGATCATAGAAAGCACCACACCCATTAAAGGGAGATCATCACTCTGTTGGTAGGAGTGGCAGGGCTACGTTCCTGCCACCCCGGCTCACGGCCGCTTGCTAGCTTATGTCCCGAAATACTGTATTCTTTTAAACACTGCTTGGCCCATTAGTTTTAACATCTTATTGGCTAGCTCTTACATATTGATCTAACCCATTTCTAATATTCTGTGTAGCACCACGAGCTGGCTTAACAGGAAAGATCTTAACCTGCGTCTGTCTGGAGTGGGAGAATCAGGGCGACTCACTGACTCGGCTTTTTTCTCCCAGCATTCTGTTTAGTCTACTCTGCCTACCTAATTTTCTGTCCTCTTAAAGGGCCAAGGCAGTCTCTTTATTTAACCAATAAAATCAACACAAAATAACAGACTCCCACATCATCACTCACTCTGCTCTGAACTTTCAGGTCCTAAGAGATAGGAGGGTTGGGCTGTGTCAGCACCTCTAGTGAGGAGCCTGCCGTCACTACCCTCCATCTTTGATGGTCTCTCAGTCTTTACCCCTGTGAACCCCCCTACAGTCATTCATTCTGCCACTTCTAAAAGCTAGTGCCCAAGGCATTTTTACCAAACTATGCTCTGTGAGTCATATCTACCCATCTTTCAGAAAAAGACCTGAATTGATTTTGGTATCCAGGCCATGAGCCTGTACCTCAGAAAGATCTTTATTAGGCTTTAAAAATGATAACTATACAGACAGATACTACAAATACAAAATTCCTGGGGATTAAGATTTAAGATATCATTAGTTTGCTTCCTTGTATAACTATTGGAGAGTACAGTCGTAGCTCTTGAGAGCCCTCTATTACTGTTAATTAATTTACTAATTAGCATGCACATTAATTCATTATATTCATATTGAGAAGTTGCTGGGTACTAAGTACCAATTCAAGCTATATAAGGGCAAATCCAATACACAAGACTTGATTCCTGCCATTAAAGAAACTCTCAAAGTTCAAAGAAGGAAGCAATATGTACAAATATTTTCAATTTAAAATAATTTTTAAGTAGGTAATGGACATATGGCAGGAAAGCGTTTGTTGGGCTGGTAGTTATAGCATGCCCTGCCCTGTCTTACAGCTTCCTGTCATCTTTAATGTGACTTCTCTACTTGTAGGGCCCAGAGAGTCTGCCTCTTCCACATAACTTCAGAGGGAAGACAGAAGAGTAGGAAAGACCCAGCAAATGGACAGAGAAGAATAAAAGGAAGGCTTGTTGGAAAACTTAAGTTCACTTAAAAATCTTTTATTAATTCTTTGAGAATACCATACAATGTGTTTGATGGTGTTTACTTTGTTCCCAAGATCCACTGTTTCTTTCATGTCCACCCGACTTTGTGACTTAAAAACAAAAGCAAGCAAATAAACAAAAAACAAGACAAAAAGCCACCATCAAGAATAATTCATGCTGCTCAATATTTGTGCTTATGTAGCTTTTACTGGAGTCTAGTCTATATACTGTGGGGGGGTCACTCTGAGGGAAAACTGACGCTTCTCCCAACCTTTGCAGTTTCCAACATCCTCTCAGCAGCGGTGGGACTTCCTGCCTGACTCCTCTCTCTGCTTGGGTTGAGTCTGGATTGGGCTTGCATAGATATTATGAATACTGTTGCAACCCACTGTGAGTTCATATGTATAGTTGTCAGTTGTGTCTAGAAGTAACTGTTTCCTTGTAGCTAGCTACTGTCTCTAGCTCCTATACTCTTTCTATTCCCTCTACTGCAAGGATACTTGACAACTGGGAGGAGGGGGTGTGGTATTGATATCCCATTTACATCTAGGCATTCTGCTGTTCTTATTCTCTGTATCTTGGCAAGTTGGGTCTTGGTGTTAATTGCCATCTACTGAAAATAGAAGCTTCTGTGATGGGAGTTGAAATATACACTAACCTATTGGTATAATAATGTCATTAAAATCAGTTTAATACTATATACAAACATTTAGAAGCATAATGGTAGTATGTTCCACCCTAGGGACTAAGTTTCTATCTAGCCACAGGTTCTTGGCCTGATAATAGTACCAGTTATAGGTTTCATAACTGGCCCAGAAAGACCCACCCACTGATGTAATAGTGGTATGAGCTTCATAGGGTTGACCAACTACTTTCTGATTGATTTAAGTTTTGCTTCACAAGAAGGAAAAGTTTTGGTTTTCTTAGACAAAAGAGAGATGCTAACTAAGGAAGCTGCAGGGTAAAGCAGAAGATGCTTCACGACATAATATGTGTTTTCTGGTTGATTCTATTGAGTGTACGGTAGGAGAGAATTTCTTACCCATGTGTGCCAGAGTTTCTCAAAAGTTACATCACTAATGCATTTCAGTCTTCTGAGAGTTTTAGATCTGGATAATCATAGGAATTCAGAGGAGACATAAAGATGCTGAGGCCAAGCAGAGATGGCCAAGGAAAATGTCATCTAGGGTAATGCTTTTGAGTTAGAAGTTAAAGAACAGACAGATGTTGAAATATAAAGATTAAGGAGAAATATTATAATCTAGGTATGGGTCACCTTTTAAAGAAAGTATCAAGATGGAACAGTGGCATCTGTCTTCATAGTTGCAAGTAGTTTGGGGTTTATAGGCAGTAATAACATAAGCCCTGAAGGACAGAAATCAGTGTACATGCTGTTTGTTTCTTGTTAGTCTGGCACAAATCTAGACATATCTAGGAAGAGAAACGTCAATTGAGGGAAAAAAAAACTTCATAAAATAAGCCAGTCTCTGTCAACATGTAAGTAAACCCAATAAAACTCACTGGTTCACTAAAAAAAAAAAATTTCCTATAAGCACAGCTGTAGGGAATTTTCTAGATTAATGATCGATGTGAAAGGCTAGCTCATGGTGGGTGGTGCCACCTCTGGGCAGACAGTCCTGAATTAAGTAAGAAAGCAGGCTGAGGAAGGCATGGTGATCAAGTCAGTAAACAGCACTCTTCCAAGGCCTTTGCATCAGCACCCACCTTCAGTTTGCATTCTGAGTTCCTGCCTTGACTTCTCTCAGTGAAGAACTGTGACTGACGTGTAAGCCTAATAAAGCCTTCCCTTCCCAAACTGCATTTGGATGTGGCAATTTATTCTAGCAATAGAAAGCAAATTCAGACAGTGAATTAATAATTAATGCCGTCACATGTGTCAGAGAATTGATGGTAAGGATGCCTAGACCATTAGTTTGTCTTTTGTCTGATTGTGAGAAAGAGTTACACTCACATTCAGACAAATTCTCTTCCCATGCATGGGCACCTTGGTAGCACAATGCCAGGAACCAGATATCACTGCAGTGGATTTAAGGAGGCCAGGCCTTCATAAAAATTACCGGACAACACATGATCTATGCTCTGCCACATGGAGCTTTATGACTTGAGTAGATGACCCAAGGACACAGCAACATTGTAGAGGATTTATGGCAGCCGCAATTGTGCCGTATCCTGAGCTACAGTGGATCTGGCATCACCTTATAGCTCTTTCACCTACAAGGCAGTTGTCTCTTTTCCCCAAAATGCAAATTTGACAAAGCCCCTATTGCTTCTGCGACTAATGCTCCGGCCACTCTTCCTTCTCTCTCCTATTCTGAACGATTCCCATCAAACCCTTCTCATGTAAACAAACAGAAAAGGATTGTTTTCTGCTTGCTAACCTTAATTGACCCTGGGACCATGTGCTCCTCACCACTCTGTGAGCAGAGACTCTTAGCTCAGAGGCCTAGCAATCACAAAGCAAGCTTTTCCTTGCAGGAACCAGTGTGTTCACTTAGAGGGTTCTATGTTTTTTTATAGCTGTGTTTTTCACCTTGTCACATACATAACTTCTTTCAAAGCTAAAGCAGGATAATTGTCACACTTTCCCCAATACCACAATGGAAAGCCCTGGGAGGTTAAGTGACTAGCCCAAGGCACTGGAGTTTGTCTATTTTTAATCTGGGATTAAAACCAAGTGTCTGGGTTGCCAGTGTGTGGGAGCAGAAGGTTCAGCCTCATGGAGGCACAAAGCTCTTGGTTGTCTTTCTTCAAAGGAATTAATCTCCTTTACTCTGAAGAAAATGACAGGGGGGCTGGCTAGAATTCCTTCCCAATGTCCTTTTGTTGTGATCAGAAGTTTACACACATACTCTTTAGTTGTTTTTTTTTTTCTCAAAATCTAGGTGACACTTCAGGATTCCTTCCCTATGCCATTAATTCTTTGGTTACTGAGCCGGATGATCAAAATTTCTTGGGCTCTGCAGGTTTTTAGGACACAAAAGAAAAGGAAGAATGAAAATTCTTTCCTTTGGCTGTCTCAGTATGAATCCGACTTCTGCTCTTCCAGTCCTCCACCCCACCCCACCCCACCCCATCCTGATGATATGGTGTCTTTGGAATCTATTAAGAATTTTTAGGTCACTATTCCATGAGTCAATATTGTGGGTCTGATGATTTATACCTGAGTGATGTTGATGATGGTCTTTCTCCTTTTGAGGTAAGCATGCAGATTACCTTCCAGTACCATGCATGAATGATAGTCAGTAGGGGTGAAGGTTCTGGTTAGGGAACAACTTGACTTCTTCATGGTCAGTGATACAAGCCAAGTGATGTCTTCTGCAATGGGGCTGCAGCATCAGGTTGTGATGAGCAACTGATATCCCTGGATATAGTCTGTGATGTTTCAGAGTCTCATGGGATCCCCTTGGCCAGTGACTCAATAAATAGTATATAACCCATTCTTGGCACAGGAGATTTTACTTGGTGACTTGAGATGTCTAGTTGAGGCATTGTCTCCCCTATTATTTAGAGACTCTATTTTATCACCAACCACTTTTTGATGGGATTTGATGGATTTCATGGGTTGGAAGCCCTTCTTAACATTGCTAAAGTGGCCATGAACCTGAGACTAGATAGATCAAGAACCTAGGAGAAAACCTAATTCTATTATTATGATTAAGGAATACAGAAATAAAACGAGTCCTACTGATATACTGCTATACTCATAGATCAATACTTGCTCAACCCACACTGGTGAATCTTCTTTCAGTAGATAGGAATTGTCACTGATAATGAGGGACTTTGGAAGACTTAGTTCTAAAGACTAGCAGCACACAATACATGCACAAGTTTAGAACAGGCAAGATCCCAGTTCTGAAAGGGGTAAGTGTACATCATTAATCAAGGAGCTGTTTTCAACTGATACCCGCCTTCCAAAGGAAAATCTGTTTTCTCCATCGGAGTGTACTGGGTATATCAAACACTCCAGGGCAGGATCTATGCCCAGTAGTAGTTGGCCAATACAAAATGGATGTGTTTCTCCCCCTCCCAATGTACCCCCAGTGTGTATGCATGTCTGTGTGTGTGTGTGTGTGTGTGTGTGTGTGTTTGTGTATACTTTTCTTTTCATTTTGGCATATCTTTGTATCATTGGCCTTTTGCTTGTTTGCTTTGATTTTAATTTTTGTTAAGTTTTTTTGTTTGTGTTCTTTTTTATTCTTTTTTTTATTGAGAAAAAAAATAATTTCCGCCTCCTCCCAGCCTCCCACTCCTCCCCCCCCACTCCTCTCCCCGTCTCCCCTCTCCTCTCCCTCTCCCCCCACTCCTCTCCCCCTCCCTCTCAAGTCTGAAGAGCAGTCAGGGTTCCCTACTCTGTGGAAAGTCCAAAGTCCTCCCCCCTCCATCCTGGTCTAGGAAGGTGAACATCCAAACTGGCTAGGCTCCCACGAAGCCAGAACATTAAGTAGGATCAAAACCCAGTGCCATTGTCCTTGGCTTCTCAGCAGCCCTCATTGCCTTAATTAAGGGAGCCATCTTAGGGTTGGGAAGAGACTTGGACCTAGAGGGGCTTCCAGGTGTGTAGGGATAAGTCCCGCCCCCTAGGGGGCATGTTCGCCTCGGGCTAATGTCTGCCTATAAATTTGGCGAGTGTGCTCCAAGCTGTCTCTTCTACTTTCCTGGTCTCCGCGGGATGGTGGTTCTGTAAGTCTATTTCTACATTAAAACTATATATATTTTTACAAACTGTCTGCATTCGTTTACGCCGCTACACAGGTGCCCAAGGCGAGGTCCCCAGTTAGTTCCTGGGGCAGCTGAAGATAGGGAACCTGAAATGATCCTATCCTATAACCATACTGATGAATATTTTGCATATCACCATAGAACCTTCATCTGGCGATGGATGGAGATAGAGACAGAGACCCACACTGGAGTACTGGACTGAGCTCCCAAAGTCCCAATGAGGAACAGAAGGAGGGAGAAGATGAGCAAGGAAGTCAGGACCAAGAGGGGTGCACCCACCCATGGAGACAGTGGGGCTGATGTATTGGGAGCTCACCAAGGCCAGCTGGACTGTGACTGAAAAAGCAGGGGATAAAACCGGACTCTTGTTTGTGTTCTTTTTCCTTGAAAGAGAGACAGAAAGAGAAAGAGCATAGACTATGGTAGAGTAGGGTGGGTAAGGAGGTAAAGAGGATCTGGGAGAAGTTGCAGGAAGATGGAAACATGATTTTCATAGGAAAATTATATCCTATGAGTTTTTTATTTAGAATGCGAATGTAGTTTGCCCACAGTTTTTGATATAAAATTTTTGTACACAAGTTTATAAAAATTATTTTTTATATCTAAAGTGAATTTTATCCATACTTACTTATTGGTATTTAAATAAATCAAGCTGATTGCCAAGTAATTGTAAACCTCAGGAAAAATGTGTAGAAGATAATCAGTAATAATGCTAAATGTAGAAACCACAACTGAATGGGTCTTCTCTAGTCTCTTTCTCTATCTACAGACTTATGTATAACTACAGATAATTATTTGAAATCTCATGCCTTATTTAATTATACATTTTGCTCAATAATGTATTGTCATTATTCCTTCATGATTTTCAATGACCGTGTAGTATTTTGATCATTCGGATGCACTGTAATTCAGTTAACATCTATCAAACTATTAAGCATTTCTGTTCCCCTTCCTCCTTCCATAAATAATGTTACTCTACTTGAATTTTATTTCCTTTAGATAAATTCTTAAAAGTAGAATTGTTGAGTCTTTTAAAAGAGTCAATTTCCTAATGAGGTTCCTTGGCTTTCATTAATTTGCTTTGTAGTTTAATAAGGAAGCCAAGATGGAGCCAAGTAGCATGAGACAGTTCGATACTCCTAAGAATATACTATGAAGAGCTGACTAAAATTCAGTGTCTTATGGAGTTATCAGCAAAGTCCAGAGAAGACAGCTTTTAGGACTTAATTTAACCTAACCAGGGACTGGAAATGCTAATGAAGTATAGACAAACAACAACCCAGGTTTCAAGGCCAGGGCTAAAACTTTCAAAAGCATCACATTGCCATGGATGCCTATGAGAATGATGAAACAATCTTCATTTCTTGACAACAGTAATAATCCTCTTGATCTATGCCCAGCTGTCCAAAGCATTCATCCAGATGTGTACTCTAGAATTTGGCTCACTTGATAAGTTTCTTCCCATTAACGGTATAGTGTCTGCATGTCAATAAACCCCAGAATATTCTGGCCATCTGCTGTGCTAGTACCTCTTGAGACTGGGAGCATGGAGCAATCTGACATTGTGAACACAGTTAACTTGGTAGTCATGCAGGTTAGTGGCCATTTGACAATTTCTATTCATCAGGATATAGACATTTATATTTACCTGCAAGTCCTCCTAAGTTATTGCCAGAAAATGTTTTAAACACATATTGTATTGTTCTTCCAGTTCATACTATCTATCCCAGTAGTTTTCTCCAGAGGTAAAATTTAAAATGCAGGAAGTTTACTACACGGTTCAAGAAAGATAGGCTGTTTTGGTGTAAATGGTACAGGAAAGGGAAGATGGTGAAAAAAAGCCTTTGTAAAATTATTATTAGGGCAGAATCTTAGGATGGGTAGAACATAGGATGCTCTGGGGGAAAGTCTGAAACAGAAGGAAAACTCAAGCCTGAGAGGCATTCTGTTTGAAAGCAACCATGATGGTAGAAACAGACTTGTGACCAATTTATAGAAGTCAACACCTACAGCAGGATAGAAGAAAGCTAGCAGGAGCAGGAAGGGAGATAATGGAGACCAGGAGGCAGGGCTTGAGCAGTTGGAAAAGAGAAAGGAAGGGGGGAATGTGGAAGAGTGCACTTGGGCCATTCACAGTACCTGGAAAAATCTCAGCTAGAAGGTAGAGCATCCACAAGCACGAACAACCCTTTAGAAAGGAGGGGGTATCACATTTTGTATCTTGACTATACCTAGTTATTGGGTGTGGTAAGTAAGGTGAAGACTATCCTTGATCAGGAACTCAATTTTGCTTTGAACTTGCTAGCTATTCCCTTTTCAGCATCTTTTGCTGGCTTATCTTATGGTTCCAGGTCTTCACGTGCTGGATTTACGAGAACATTTATTTCCTGTATATTCATCACTTTCCAATTTTTTTTTACTGGTATTGACTTTAAATATCATCAACATACCCAAGAATTACATGTCTATAACTCTGTTCCAGACTCAGCACCTGGTTTCTCCAGTCATATGTGTAAATATGTATTTGATTATCTAATAAATGTTTCAAGTTCAACAAGTCCAAAATACAGTCATAAAAAGACTTAAGTGATTACAAAGTCCTTATTTGTGTGTTTATCTTTCACCAATTTCTGAATATAATGCCTGTGAAAGACATAAAGACAAAGATCTTTTTTCTTTAGTTTTCAACATCTGCATCCCCCACAATGGTACACATTACTATATGCTTAAATGGACAAATGTGGAGGATATTCCTTTGGCCTTAGGCCAAGCAAATGTGAGGCTGACAATAGAATTGGGGCTGTAGCTATGACACCATTAAGCATTACCTAAGGAACATGTAGTAACTGCATAAGTAAATCTCTCCCATGGGATGAGTTAATGGGCACACATAATGAAGAATTTTTATTCAATGAAAAACCAAGAGTTAATAAAAAGTTAAGAGCTTGAAAAAACAAGCAACCTTTCTAAAATGGAACTAGATTATGAAGTTGAGCAAATAATTTTCCATTTTATCAATGATATGTGTGTGTGTGTGTGTACATTTGTATTGTCACCCTGACTTCAGCCATCTATGAATTAATTTTTTCCCTAAAGTAGGTTACACTGAAAGCATACTTGGAGGAACCTATGAACAACATCATTTGTTTCACCACAGTTGTGCCAGAACCTAACTCCAAATGTACAGCATTTTAAATGTTAATCTTTACTCTCATATAGATATCTCATAGGACTTTTGCTTAATTTTATATTGCTTAGCCAGATTTTTAGGATTGTTCTCTTACATTTCTCCACCCAACTTGTTATTGTGTGCTTTCTATTCCTCTTCCCATGCACAATCCATATACTTTCCCTCTTATTCCTATTTTTTTCCATATCATGCTCTGTCTATATTTCTTAACTATAATTTTCTATCTTAGTTAGGGTTTTTATTGCTATGATGAAACACCACCACCACAACAACAAAAAAGCAAGCTAAGAAAGTAAGGGTTTGTTTGATTTACACTTCCATAACACTGCCCATAATTGAAGAAAGTCAGGATAGGAACTCAAGCAGGGTGTGATTCTGGAGGTAGGAGCTGATGTAGAAGTCATAAAGAGGAGCTGTTTACTGATTTGCTTCCCTTGACTTGCTCAGTCTTCTTTCTTATGAAAGCCAGGAACATCAAACCCCAAATTAGTGGTTTAGTCCCTGTTATGTTGCCCCTGCTAAAGGAAAATTAATCCACTCATGCTCATATAGACAACCCTAATTTAACTGAGTGAGTGTATGCCCACTCCCAGTAAAAAAAAAAGAGAGAGAGAGAGATGAAAGTAGGACGGAAATTTGGGAAGGAGAAAGGTCTTGGTAAATGTGACAGGGAAAAGAGAAAATAATGTGGGGGGGGCTTTGTTCAAATATATATATATGTATATATATATATATGAAATTATAATATAATAGATAAACAAAACTACTAAGAGAAAGAGAAGACTCGAATAATCAAAATAAGATTTGGTGGGGCTGGAGAAATGGCTTGGTAGGTGGGAACACTGGCTGTTCTTCTGAGGACTGGGATTCAAGTCCCAGAACCCACATAGCACACCTGTCTCTAGCTTCAGTTCCTGGGCTTCTGACACCCTCACACAGATATACGTGCAAGAAAAATACAGATGAACGTTAAACAAAAATAAATTACTTTTAAAAGTGAGATATGGGAAGAGAGACTTCGTAAAACCAGAAAGCCTTTAGGATATACTTTAAAATTTGTATTCTACTAAATGGCAAATGTAAACACACAGTGGTGCTTCACATGGAAAATAAGGAAGGCAGACCACTTTTTCTTAACCCATAAAAAAAATAAGCTCCAGGTGGATCCAAACATTAAGTCATGAAACTAAAAATTGGAGAGGGCAAAGTTATAGAACACATTTGATGATAGTGATGCAGGCAAGCACTCTCTGGATAGAACTGCCAGTAACTCAGAAGTTAGTGTTAGAGAGTGAGTCCTTGTTTCTAACACCTGCAAAGAATAAGAAGAGAAGACAGAACACATTCTCAGTGTTTTTATGAATGTTTAAGACCAAGATGTTGGGATGTCTGCATGTCCTAAGGATTAAAAGTGAGCAAAGAATGGTCATAAGGATGGTGACCAATGTCTAGAGGAGGCAGAATCTACATTTAGTTGCAGGCTTTACGTGCCTGTTGTTTGTGTCTCCTAATTGGCAGGGCCTATTTTTAACATCTTGATGCTGCAAAGAAGACCCTGTCTTCTGGAATCTGATAGGAAGTAACAACCAGGAGTACAAGGATGCAAAAAGAAAGCTTGTTCATAAAACAGTTTCCACAGTGAGGGCAAAACAAAATCAATCAAGTAAGCAAACCCTCCAAGTGAGAACAGAAGAGAGATGTGACTCTAACCTGACTCTTGAGCCCAGAGAAGGTCAGAAACAAGAAGAAGCTGAGAGAGAAGTCTTGGAGCACAACATCTCTAGAAGGTGCCCTTGTGACCTTCACTCTGATACTCAACCAACCTCTCAAAAGTTCCTTAGTCCTGACCTTTGGTACTTCAGTTTATGAATCAGCCAATCAATGGTTTCAGAACAATTAAAGTTGCTCAACCTATATGTCTCTTCCTTTCCCCTAAGGATATTGACTACATATATAAAATGTACTGTAGCACAATTAATAAAAACTCAGAGACAGATATTGGGGTTCAACCTGAAGACTAGAAAAGCAAAGCAGCCAGCCACTGATACCTTGACCTCAGTCTAAAAATGATGATCCTACCTCCAGGAAACCTCAGAATGAGACTGAGCCTGAGAGCTGTCTCCTTTCATTTTATAATCCTCTCTAGTTCTGGGATTAAGGGTGTGCACTACTATCACCTGGTTTCTATGGCAAGCTACTGTAGCTACTGGGATTAAAGGTGCATGTTATTGTGTTACTGGGGTTAAAGGTGTGTGTGATTGCTGCCTGGTCTGTAAGGCTGGCCAATGTGGCTGTTTTACATTTCAGATCTTCAGGCAAGCTTTACTTATTAAAATACAAATGAAATGCTACTACAATGCATACTATTATTATGTTATCTATTAGAATGTGAAATGCCATATGCAAATGATAAATGATTATTAATAAATACCAGAAATGTTTAGGTGATTGGCCTAGAATCCAGGAATAAAGAAGAACACTTGTGTCTTACTTAGGTTTCAACTTCCCAGATGTCAGGGCTGTGAACTCTCTTGCCATTCTTTCTGCTTTTCTATCTTAAGGCTGGATATTTGATATTCCTATTAGCTACTCTCTTGCTTTATAGAATCGTTCTTCTTCTGAACCTGTCACCACCTGAAGAACCTTGGGGTTTCCATGTCACTGTTAAAACATCATCACAAACTACTAGGGACTTGCACATTCTGTACTGGATACATACTCTCAGCTTTAGCTACTCCAGCAAACCCTAACATTGTACCCTCATCCCTGATACATGTGATTGATTGCACCTCTCAGAAAGAGCTGAGAAAGGAAAGTTGGAGTGTGTCTCAACAAAAGCATAAGCAATCAGATCAGCAACCATTCTCTGAGGAGATGATCCAGAACTAGGGGCTGGACAAAAAGGCGTAACTAAGATTTTGCTAGTAGTTGATTTAGAAATTTTTTTAAATGTGGTCTACACCTCATCTTTGTAATCTACACAGGCTTAGAGTGTAGCACAAAAATAGGGTCATTTAAGCTAGCAGGCATGGTCAACTCCTTGAACCAAGGAGCACTGAGAAGCGTGGAAAATGCCCTTAGCATCAGCAGATTTTGTCATTTGTTGGTGCTAAGGAAACTGTTTGGAGTTCCTCCCGTCCTCCAGCACTGAGATAGTCATGATATAAAATCATGTGGCGTTCCCTGTGGAAAACTGATGAGGATGAGGAATTAATTTCCCATTCAGCATGTTCTTATTCCTAGACTACACACTGAGCCTGCTTATCACTATGCAGAACATGGGGAAGGAACTTTCTTCATGCTAGGTGAGTGGAGTCTCCTGGCACTAGGCTAGATTCACACTCAGCCACTCAGATCACCTTTTTTTAACCTCTTTATTGAATCTGGGGCTTTCACATTATGCACCCCAATTCTTTTCACCTTCTGGTCCCCCCATATCCTTCCTCATCCCTGTTGCATCCTTTCTTGAAAGAAAACAAAACAAAGTAAGCAGGAAAAACAAGAACAAAAGAAGAAAAGAAAAATCCCAAAACTTCATTAAACCAAAACAGAATAAAAAACCACACTCAAAACAGCAAAATCTTTGCTTCTCCTTCTTTTCTGCCTCTCTATTACTTCTTCATTAATCATGATGGTATTGGAGGCTTCAGTGTGTCATATAGTAAACCCCTTTGTCGTATCAGCTTGATTGACAACTGTCCACTACAATGAATCATTGGTCTGGTTCAGGGCCTCTGGTTTTCGTTGTGACCCCATGTTGGGGTGATATCTATCAGAGTTCAGTCTCAACAGGTTCTTACATTCCAGGGTAACTGCATGTGGATTAGAAATGTTAGTCAGAAAAAATAAAAAACAGGCATACAAAAGAAAAAGACAGAGACACAGAATAGAGTCATGAGGGCAACCTAGTGAATACTGAATTTGCCTATGTTTATTTTTCATATGTGATGTGGGATTCCCCTTTGTATACTATGACTATCATTAATGAATAAAGAACTGCTTAGAGCCTAGGGAAGAGCAGGGAAGAACAGAGCTAGGCAGGGAAAACTAAACTGAATTCTGGAAAAAGAAGGGTGGTGTCAGAGAGAAGGCATGTAATCCTTCTAGAACCAGAGGAACTTTACTCGGTAAGCCACTGCCATGTGGCGATACGTAGATTAATGGAGATGAGTTAAATTAATATGTAAGAATTAGTGAATAAGAAGCTAGAGCTAATGGGCGAAGCAGTGATTTAAATAATATGGTTTCTGTGTGATAAATTTGGGGCTGAGCAGCTGGGAACTAACTAGCAGCGTCCTCACAACACATATGTGTTATATACCCCAATCCAAAAGGGGAGAGAGGACAAAAGACTGATCTTGGGTGTCTGCATGGCCTTCGATGGTAGCAGGAGCATCAGACATTAGCTATACTCTGGCTGCAGTGGAACCATGGACCCTGACATGGCCCTCAGCTGCAGCTTGGCCCAGACATTGCCATATCATTGAGTAGCAGTGCAGGCCACTCAGATATAGATGCATCCTGTATGAACTCTTTGCCACAGAGTTCAACATAGACCCCAGCTGCAGCTGGGCTACAGACCCAGACATGGCCTCAGGCAGCAGATTAGTCTTGTCAACATCCTTGTTCTGAGTGGTAACTATGGGCACTCAGATCAGAATGGCTCTAATGGCAGCATGGTGCCTTGATATCAACAAGGCCAAAGAATGCGGCTCAGACCTCCAGTTCCATGTGGCCTTTGGTAGCACATTGGGGACATGGTGTATCAATATAGACCATGGGTACAGACATGGACTTCAGCAGCAGCCTAGGTCTAGATATCACCATGGTCCCAGGTAGTGGCAAAAGCCATCCTAATCAGTCTCGTCCCAGGAGCAGCACCGCTTGTGACCCTGATCTCAGTCCCAGTAGACAGCCTAGTACACTGGAATCAGCATGGCACTTGACAGCAACAAGAGCCATGGATATAAACACAGACCCTGGCTGTAGTAGTACCAGAGACCCGTAGCCCTTGGTAGCCACCTGATCCAGACATCGCCATGGTGTTGGGAAAGGGCAAGCAATGTACTTCTCACCGCCGTCACCTGGACCCAGGTGGCAAACTGGCCTCTACCATCTGCCTAACCCTCTACATCTACCTTTCTTCCTGTATGTGTCTTTCGATGGCATAGGAGCTATTCTGCTTCTCTAACTCTCGCAATTTTCTGCTCCTTGGTTTTTTAACATGAGGCGCCTCCTGACTCTCTTCCCCTGGGCTTGACTTTCTTCTGCCTACTGGGAAGGTCCCAACAAGGCCCTGTTTGTACGAAATCTGCATCATGTGGGTGTTTCTGTCCTCTCAGATAACTTTCTACTTTAATGTGGATCTACACATTCCCTGTTCTTACTTGATGATGTTGCTGGGGTCAATAGCTAATGTCTGATTCTCGCAAGTTCCAGGAAATTGCACTCCTAAATTAGCTGGCCACCAACTAATATAAGAGATTTTTTTCCTGCAGTCAGAAAGACTTTTCATCCTCACATCACTTTGTTCTGTGACTGTTATGGACAGTGTAGCTATCACAGACCTTCAGTGAGTGCCCCCACCAACTATAAACTCTCCTCAGTTTACTGTCGCCTGGTATGGGAAGTCCTTCTATATATGTGTTGCTTTTAGTGCAGCCCCTGATTTTAAGCTGTTCAATAAGTTTTGGAAACTTTTAAGGACAACACTGGAAGGAGGCAATAACAGAGAAAGTCAGAATTGTAAAACTCATCATTCAAAAATAAGTCACTAAATGTAATTTTAAGACAAATCTGAGAAAGACAATATTGTACCAAGCACCCGACTCGAAAGTTAGGTTGAAATAGAGAGTATCTGTTCACTCCTCTTCCTAGACTCAACTATTAGTTTTTTCTCTAGTCTAGCTGCAGACATGCTCACTTTTTACCCCTGGGTTGAATAAAGGCATCTAAGCAGAAGTGTGGAAGTCAGTTAACAATATTTGCTTTTTCTTTAGTTTGCAGCTCTATTAACTGAAGAAGGACGCTAAAAGAAATCCCACACTAGCTTAGAATTGAGTATATTAAAGGATTATTTATTTTGTCGTAGACTCACAGATCACAATCCTCTTCATGAATGGGGAATAGGAACCAAATCACGCAGGCAGTGAGATGTCTCTGTCAATTCTAGAGTTTTGGAAGTTGCTTACAATGTACTTCCTGTTTACTTAGGTAATATTATATCTTTCTGGAGTCTTTGATGGAGTTGAAGAATTTATAGTTATAGTTTTCCTTAGTTATGATAAAAGATAAAGTAGATATAAATATTGTAACTGTAATTCTTGCTTGATATCTGTTTTGTTGTATGTAATTTTACTATGTTAAAGTTAAAACCTTCCTTTTTATTTGAACAGAAAAGGGGAGGTGATGTGGCATTCCCCTCTGTATGCTGTGAATATCATTGGTTAATAAAGTACTGCTTTGAGCCTATAGCAGAGCAGGGCAGAAAGAACTAGGCAGGGAAAACTAAAGTGAATACTGGGAGAAAGAAGGGCGGAGTCAGTAAGAAGCCTTGGAGCCACTGCCAGAAACAAATGTGCTGAAACTTTGCTGGTAGGCCACGACCTCATGGTGATGCACAGATTAGTGGAGATGGGTTAAATTAATATGTAAAAGCTATCCAATAAGAAGTTAGAGCTAATAGGCCACACAATGATTTAATTAATACAGTTTCTGTGTGATTATTTTGGTGCTGGGCAGCCAGAAAGCAAACAAGCAGCCTTCCTTCAACAATTAACCGTGCTCATTACAAAGGGCAAAAAACAGATGTTGAGGCTCATAAGTCCCAACAAATGATTCTGCAACAAAGTATTAGGTAATCAATATTTTAGGGTATCTCTTTTTTTTACTCCATGAAAAGTTAACTTAGAAACACTTAATTTAAAAATTTTCAAGTAAAATCTAACATTCTTCATTTCATCTCATGGTGCATAATACATATTCATTCGCTGCTGATATGGTTAATGAGAGTGTAGGTTTGAATGTCCTATCCTTCCTCTGATAGACATTTTTCTTTGTTGTAAGTTCCTTTCTCTGGTGGCCTCTAGAGCATTTCATGAGCCTACTCTGTCATTTGTAGGCTATAACCTGTCAGCTGTTTGTATAACCTTGTTGGGATTCTGATCCACTTGATGATTTTTCATTTAAGCCATCACCAACTGATTATGACATAATTAAAAGTCTCAGATTTATCACTTTCTCCTGATTTTCAATTACAAACATTTTCAATTTTTGGAATTTATTTTTATAGACTTTATATATTTTTTCTACTTTTATACTTTTTTATATGTACTGTTATTTGAAAATATCAGGCTTTGATTTATTTAAAGAATATACACACAGCTTTATGTGATTGTGCTATGCTTATGTAGCTTTCAATACAAGGAAATTTTGAACAGTTGCAATTTGTTTGGTGATAGGGTAACTCAAACTGGCCTCATATTTATGACATTCATCTATATTCAACCTTAAGACTGGAATTACAAGGTCAGTAGTGTCATTAATAAAAATACTGAACTACTGGAACTTAAAATATAAGAGTATAAAGAAAATTTTCTTAAAAAGCCTTTGTAAAAGCATAAAGATCTGTTTTTGTTTATTCAGTGTATATGAATGTGTATGTATGCTTTCATGTGTATGTATGTCTTAGAATTTATGCAGTGTGCAGACACATGTGCACACATGCAGGCAGAGGTCAGACGATTGTCTTGGGTCGTATCCCTTGGGTGGCTTTTGCCTTTCATTTAAGAAAGGGTCTCTCATTGGGTGAAAGCTTTGTCCAGATGGCTAAGCCAGCAGAAAAGCAAAGCAAAGATCTGCCTGTTTCAATCTTACTATCACTGAGATGACAGGGGTTTCCATGTTATCTAGTTTTTCTTTTTTTAAAACATAGTCTCTGGGCATTGAAGTCAGGTCTTAATGCTTGCAAGGCATGCAGTTTACCAAGTGAGTCACCTTCCCAAACGGATTTGTAGATCTGCTTTTAAATGAACATTACCAAGCTGGAGGAGTATGACAACTAAAATATTTATTTCGAGCAATACTTTTCAAAAAATACAGAGTAAGAATGTCCTGTGACAGGATGGAAGTGATTTCAGAGAAATCCAAACTCCTATTTTGATGTAATCATCATAAAACAAGCAAAACATGTAAAAATCATCTTTATATAGTAAGCTTTGGTATTAATGAAATATATTCAAATCCTTTATGAATATATATTAATATTGCAGAAAACAAATGTATGCATATCAATATTGAAAGTTAATGACAGAGAACAGAATCTGAAGCATAAATCTGAAGATAAAATGAATCAATTAATTTCCTTTTCAAGTATTCCGTCTTCTTATTGTGCTACTCATCCTGGTTGCCTGGTAACTTGGTGGTTTTCTGAGGGGAACATGACATTGTAACACTGAGCACAAAGGTGGCTGAGCACCCAGTTCCTTCTCCCGTTCAGGATGAATAGGCATAGGGGCAGCTCGTAAGTCCAAGAGAAAGGATTAGGCATAAGGATATTGGACACAATATGACAGTTCCACCTCTGCTAATTTACTGCTTATGGTCTGTGTGAAAATTAGTTTAATTTGGTGCAACCTCACCTTTCTCAAATGTATCATGGAAATCATCTTAACAAACATCCCTCAGAGTTGTCATGAGTCTTAGATGGGATCATGTATATAAAACAAACAAATGTATGATGCAAAATTTTTCCTTCTCAACAGCCCTGCCATTACTGTCACTGAGGGAAACAGAGTTTGCTGTTGTTGGACAGTCTGAAATGACTCATTACTGGAAGCTGGATCGGAAATGGATTAGGACGCTCTGCTAAACATATAGAATAATTTTAATTGAAACAAGAACAGATTGACCTCCATAAATTACAGCATGAAGTAATTACTGAAAGGCTATCCATGATACATGTTTAGTAGGAGGCTGGGAGTCTACTCATAGGAATTCATACAAACTAGAACAATTTAGGGCAGTAGTGTCTTCCCTCTGGGTGGTCCTGTCATCACTACAATTCACTGGCTGCAACCAATTTTTTATTACTTCTTTTATGTTTTGAGATTAAAATATAATTGTATAATTTCCCCTTCCCGTCCTGTCCTCCACCATCTCCATCTTTCACACAAGCCTCTTGGTCTCATTGATTCAGATATTCCTGCTTCCAGAATGAAAGCATGACGAAGCAGCCTCCTTTGGGTTGCAGTCTCTCTCTTTCGACAATCTTGTTTACCTAAAGGAAATTGAAGCACTGTGAGAAATAGTAAATGGGAATGACACAGTCCAGAAAACTACAAAAACAAATTTCTCAACCCCAACAAATAGAAACAGCAACAAGTCCTTTATGTCAACTGTCAGAAGTGTGTGAGAAAACACTGAACTATGCATAATGAGGCAGAAAACTTGATTATGTAGAAGCCTGAAAGTTATTACTGTAATATTTACTTGGTGCTTATTATATGCCAGGACTTGTGTGAAATTCAGGAAGCAGATTGCACCATATACATAAATATGTGAAATGTAGTATGAATGCCAACTAATGGGCAAATTACAAATTTTCTGAATTAGAAAATTTTATGGATAATTGTAGCTTTCATTTTATTTCCATCCTAATCCTTCCAGTAACTATTCATTATAGTTATTGAATTACTCAGGATCTTTTGCTTTCAAGTAATAGAAATTCAACTGCTACTGAACTGACCCCACCCCCAGGATGAAGTAGTCAGTGGGGAGAAGGATATAGTGCCTCTTGGACTCCACTGACTTGCTTGCTGCGTCAGAAGGATCCTGGGAGACTTTCCTTTAGATTAAGCACGGCCAGATCTATTGATCTCTCTTTGGGTGAAACACCTGTTTGGTTTAATCATTTCAGATTTTTTCCCCTCTGCACAGAAAGACCTCTCCGTGCTGTTTAGATGGTCGCTGGCATCTTCAACCTTCCGGCGCCTGACACTCCGTTTCCAACAGAGGAGATATATTGACAGTTTTTAGAAATCCCATTCTATTCATTTTAATTCTGCCTTTATCTCCCAGTGGGTGGGAGAACAAATAAATGGAATGAAATGCCATTGATGTTTGAAGGAAAAATTGGGTTTCCCATGTCAAAGACCAAAAGTGATATTGAAAGAAGGTAGAAGACGTACCACCCTAAAGAATAGAGATATACCTCCCTAACTCATCATGTGGAGGCAACCGTCCCACTGGAGTCTCTCAGCCACAAATTCTTTATTTTCAGTCATTAAAAGTTGACATTTCATGCTGGGTGGTGGTGGCGCACCCCTTTAATCCCAGCACTTGGGAGGCAGAGGCAGGCAGATCTCTGTGAGTTCTAGGCCAGCCTGGTCTACAAGAGCTAGTTCCAGGACAGGAACCAAAAGCAACGGAGAAACCCTGTCTCGAAAAATCCAAAAAAAAGTTGACATTTCATGCTAATTCTTTTTGGAATAAAAGACCATTCACACTTGCCTTTTAAAATGTCTTAATATGTATAGAAATCCTTAAACCTATGTCAGTGATATAAAGATGTGCATGTGACTTAGACATGTAATGGTAAACAAAACTTATAGAGTCCTTGTTTTAGTCAAATTTAGATTGATAGATTCGTATAGATTTTTTTTAATGAATAACTTAAAAGTCTCAATTACAACCTCTGTATGCAGTTAATGCCGAACTTTTAACATTGAATTGTTTGTGTTTTTCTTTATTAACAAAATACCTTCCAGGGTTTTGGCTGCCAATTCCTTACTTTGACAAAAGGATGCATGCACACCATATGGATAGAGGCATGTTCATTGTTGACTTTAGACAAAAGGATGTGTGCACACCATATGGCTAGAAGCATGTTCATTGATGACTTTAAAGCTCAGGGATCTCTGGCCAGGGACAGACACTTGGTGGGAGCGGATGGATGGGTGGATTTCAGTGATTAAGATCTCCATTTTCAGCACAAGCATCCGGGGTGACAAAAAGTTGACAGTATGACAGATAGTGAGAAAGGAAGCCAAGCTAGTTAGAGGTGGCCTTCTATGCATGGCTGACAGCCTAAAATAATTCATGGCTAACAGAGCAGGCAAACTCACTCTATATGTATGCTCATTCTGCAAGTGTTTGTAGTGATGTGACCTCCACGGAGATCTAGATGGCTTGAAATTTCAGTCATGGGATAGTATGCCAGTATCTACTTTTAAGCTCTTTTTAAGTGTTTATCTAATTTTTTTATGGCCATACATATGATAGTCAGGTTTATTCCAGGCTCAAGCCCTGTGCCTTGCTGTTTGCACTGCCCAGAACATTGTGTTCTCAAATTATTCAATGCTTAAACCCCCTTTCTCGAACTGTCAGAAAGCCTTTCTTCAACTCCATTTAAAGAAACTAGATTGCAGCTTTCTGTCAATCAATTTATTACTTGTTAGAACTGGAAAGTTTTGTAAGTGTGTATTTTTCATTTTGTGTCCTCCCAGTATACATGACAAGCTGTCTCTTTCACCACTGGATCCTGCATGTCTAGAGGAGTTCCTGGCACTTTAACCCTCTGTTCCTTGAAGACAAACATATTTCTTAGGACAACTCCCTAAGTCAAGTGCTTCCTAACTACACAAATATACAAATTATCCTGTTTTAAAATCATTTAACAGTTAAGGTAAGATTGACCTTTCTATCTGCCAAACAGCTCAGATCTGATACTTCACAAAGCTTATTTGTGTGTCTCATTAGTGAGGCCTACATGTTAACAGGCATCTTTAACACTCACTTACCATGTTGGATATTTATTTCATACCCAGAGGAAACCTGTTTCCTATTGTTAATGTCACAGTTTTTTATGTCTATGGAATGCTCCTCAAGTCCCATGCCTGTAGTCTCCCCTCAACAAGAGTCTCTTCCCAGGCGATTTTAGGTTGTTCATGTTGACATTTAAAACTAACCAGCACAAAAACCTATCTCCTAATTCAAAATCTTTTTTTCTTGATGTCTTCTAAAAGATATCTCATCATCAACATTAAACATTATCTTAGGAGAAAGGGCAGAGAAGAATATTTCAAATAAAATGGGTCCAGGAAATAGGCAGCCATTGCTATTGTAATATTTGATAAGATGGACTTTAAATCTAATCTATGAGACAAGATTGTTGGATTAATGAGCGGTGGGGCTGCGTCCCGCCACCCAGCTAGCTTTACACCTGAAATAATTACACGGAAACTGTATTCTTTTAAACACTGCCTGGCCCATTAGTTCCAGCCTCTCATTGGCTAGCTCTTACATATTGATCTAACCCATTTCTAATAATCTGTGTAGCCCACGAGGTGGCTTACCAGGGATGTTGTAATAAGAGCAGTGGGCTACTTTCCCGGCACCCGGCCGCCCACATGGCTAGCTTATGTCCCGAAATAATTACACGGACACTGTATTCTTTTAAACACTGTCTTGCCCATTAGTTTCAGTTTTTTATTGGCTAGCTCTTACATATCGATCTAACCCATTTTTAATAATGTGTGTAGCTCCACGAGCTGGCTTACCAGGAAAGATCTTAACCTGCCTCTGTCTGGAGTGGGAGAATCATGGCGACTCCCTGACTCAGCTTCTTTCTCCCAGCCTTCTGTTCTGTTTACTCTGCCTATCTAATTTTATGTCCTATTAAAGGGCCAAGGCAGTCTCTTTATTTAACCAATGAAATTAACACAAGCCAGAAGATTCCCACATCACAAGATAAAGAAGATGACTTCATACTGATCAAGGAAATACCTCACCAAAAGGAAATTACAATTCTAAATATGTATTCACCAAACACAGGCTCATCTAATGTCATGAAACAAATGTCCCCAGATTTAAAAGTTACAGAGTAACCCTGGAATATCATTTTGGGGAAGATGGTTTTACAGGAGGAGGGGTAGGCCAGAAAGATTAACAGGGTCCCAAAAGGAGTAAAATTCACATATATACATATGAAACTGTTAAAAAAAGTGAATATGTTTTAAAGGAACAGAAAGTTAAAATGCACTAAGAATTAAAAAAAATCTGTAAGAGATAATACAAGTAACCTTTCTCTTAATATTATGTGCTCTGTCTTACGATGAGTAAATATGCCTTCTCCCTTCTAATTTTGATGGGAGTGATGCCCATCTTCTCATATACAATAATTCTGTTTGTAAGGATGATTAAGTGAGTTAGTGCAAGAATTACTGACTGGGTAAAAAAGAGAAGAACTGGGACTCAAGGGGTTAGATTCCGAGTTACAAAGGTGGTAGCTGGGGTTGTATCATTGCCTGGAATCTTTGACTTGTAAAGTGGAAGGCATTTGTTTTTTTACCACAAAGAAAGCAGTTTTTGTGTGTAAATACCACAATTTCCTACTTCTCTGGAGTGTTCCTGAGCTCCCACACCTGTGTTTCCCCTTCATTGTCAGCCTGTGCTTAAAGTCTAAGCACAGAAAACAAAATCAGATGCTATCACTTCAATGCTCCATTTTTCTGCCTCACTTTATATAATCCTTTCTGTCTCTTCATTCCTCCAATGCTCTATTGATTTTTTTCCCCTGTGGCATTTACATTTCCTATTTTGAATTACCATGCTTTATGTCTCTGAGTAGTCTTTTATTTTAGACTCTCAGCTCTTCAAGGGCAGGCTGCATTAATGCTTTATCTGAGGAGGTAATCCTGCATAATTTATTCAAGAAACCCTTCATGAAGATATGTCACATTTCAGACACAGCACTAGGTTTTGAGAAACAGGTGCAATCAACTGATATGGAGGAAAGAATCACTGCTTTGTCCTATAGAGTTTAATAGCACAGCATAGCTTTGATGGCTTTTAGTTGTTGAGGACTTTAGCCAATTTGACCAGTCAATAATAATCTGAGCATACAGTATAGTTAAGGATCTAGGTTTTGATTCATAGATAAAGAGTCTACTCTTGGATTTGTCACTCACTAATTGTATGCCAGTGTAATCTGTATCAGAGATATCAAATTAGGTTAAAACAAAACTCACTGTGCGCTCATCTATCTGGGAGTTGGTTGGATGGGTATTTTGACCTGGACCAGGGTAGCCCTTTCTCATTTTTGTTGTAAGGAGGCTGCTAGTTTGTTTCCCAACTACTCAGCCCTAAAATAATCACACAGAAACTGTATTAATTAAAACATTGCTTGGCACTTTAGCTCTAGCTTCTTATTGACTAATTCTCACATCTTAATTTAACCCATTTCTAGTAATCTGTGTATTGCCACTTGGCTGTGGCTTACTGGGTAAAGTTCCATCCAGTGTCTGTCTCCGGCAGGGGCTACATGGCTTCTCTCTGACTCGGCCTTCTACCTTCCAGCATTCATTTTAGTTTTCCCCACCTAGCTCTGTTTCCTTATAGCTCTGCTATAGGCCCAAAGCAGTTCCTTTACTAACCAATGATATTCATAGCATACAGACAGAAATCCCACATCACAGTTGGGCTAGTTCTTGTGTCTGGGCTGACTTGTTGAGTTACCTGGGGCCTGAATTGATCTAAAATAACATTACCTAGGACAGCTCTTTTACACAGGATCTCTCATCCTTCACTGCAAACCTATTCTTCTTTGAATAATAGTTCAGTAGCCCCAAACAGCTACTGAAAGATCAAAATTAACATAATATTACTATTGAGTTCTGTTGGCTAAAAGAAATCACACGGACTTCCCAGATTCATGTGTTGGGGAAATAGAGCCTGTATTTTGATGGGAACAGCTACAAAATCTTATATACAGGAGTAAACACACTGGGCATGAAAAATTGTCCATTTCTTTTGTAATTTATTATAATTTTGTAGTCACCTAACACAGATAAATAAGACTTTGTGGATGGAATGTGAAAATTATATAAGGTAACTTGGAAAGAGGTGGAGATACTACTTTGATTCTCTGAAATAGTTGTTAAATGTTCACAATTTATTATTGTTGTTAGAGCTTCAGCTACTTGTTCATATCCTGTTGTTAAGGTGGGAGCCTGTATCCAAATAAGTTTGTTAAACTCCAAAGATTATAGCAGACATGAGTGTGGTGTGTGTGTGTGTGTGTGTGTGTGTGTGTGTGTGTGTGTATTTGGTGTTGTTACTTTTTCTTCTTGTAGACTATATTTGCTAGCTTACCTTGCTATTGGTGGTGGCTGTGTGATTGATTACTGAAGAAACTGCCCCGAGGAGCTTCCACGTTGACCTTCAGAGGCCTTCTCTGTAGGAATTCATGCATTCATTTCTGCTTCAAGTCTGATACATTTCCCCCTTTTAAGTATCTCAAACTCACAGTTTGTGTTTTAAATCACCATGTTGTGCAGCTTAGAATAGTCATGATGCTCACAAGACATGCTTTGATCACATTGGGCACTCTGTCATTTGTGAAATTCTACAACCAAGCCAGGTTTTCACTCATTTAGTATCATGCATTATTTGTGTTCTCTACCTTTGACTTTCACCCTTCCCTATCATTCAAAAAAATATTTTCCTTTTGGTCCAAACCAAATTGAGTATAGGGCTAATATAGAGGTAATATGGGCCAGAAGATTGAATTCTATAGTCTTAACTTTAGTATGCATTCTTTATACATGAAAAAAATAAAATCATATTTTCAAGGAAAATGATAAAGTGGTTCTATCTACTGAAGAAAATCATTCCTTTTAGGATCTCTAAGTCCAGAAATTCTTAAATGATTATGTAAAGTAACTTTAAATTGCTTTTTTTATGTAAGCAAAGAGAGTAGCTTAAAATTGAAAGTGAAGAAAATTATAAACTTGAGTAAATATGAAATAAAACAAATGTCATGAGATGTAGGTGGCCCCTTTTCTTTGGCCTCAAGGAGAAATCTGGATAATTGGCAGCACTACAGAAGCTTTTGGACACAATTACAGCCTTTACTCTACTATGTCTATATAAAGTCTTTGTCACTGCATCATTCAACAATCTTTTTAGTCCACTTAGAGAACCTCAGATCGGAGATAGGCTAATTATATATATTTGGAGTGATGGAGTATGAGGTCCAGTTACATTCCTTAAAAGAAAAATAATTTGCATATAATAAAAGGCAAGCAGAAAAAGGGAATGTAGGCCATATACACACTTTTTCATCCATAAAGGAGAATGGAGTTATCCTGCTTGAAGGAAAATGGGAGTAACTAGAGATAATCTTATTAAGATAATTAAGTCAGTCTTTAAAAGACACATAACCCATTTTCTTTCATTTGTGAGTTCTAGAATTTTAGATATACAAAATCCTCTATGCACAGATGACATGAAAGTAGAAACAAAAATATCTAGAGGAGCAAAAGGAGTAGAGGAACTTGAATAAGGAGAGTAATGGGGCATTGGAGGGCATATGCTTAAAGTCCATTTTATACTGTGGTTTGATATGAATGGGCCCATAGACTCAATATGTGTGGCTTTGTTGGAAGACTCTGGGGTGTGCGTGAATATTTTGGTTTCAAAAGCCCAAGTCAGGGTCATACTCTGTCAGTCTGTAGATCAGGATGTAGCTCCCAGCCAAGTGCCATACATGCTGCCGTGCTCCCCATCGTGATAAAAAATGGGCTAAACCTTAGAAAACGTAAGCAAGTATCCAATGAAATGCTATCTTTCATTATTTATTAGTGTCTTTATTAGTGTCTCTTTACACTGATAAAACAATAATTAAGACAGAAGAAAACTTTGGGTCTTTGGACTTAAAATGAGGTTGGATACTTTAAGTGGCCTTTAATGGGCCATCCTAGTATGGACATGGTAGGCAGTATGAAGGGTAATTTGAACTGTGGGACTGTTTTAGAATATTATTTTAAGATGTGTTATATTTATGCTGTGGAACATATGTTTATGATGCAAAGAGGTGTTGCATTCTTTTATGTTGCATTTGTTTAACTCCATGAAGCTGTATTATCTTACCTGTCTAAAACATTTGATTGGGCTAATAAAAACCTTAATGGTCAATAGCAAGATAAGAGAAAGGATAGGCAGGGCTGGAAGGCAGAAAAAATAAATAGGAGGAGAAATCTGGAAAGAAAAGTTCAAGAAATGAGAAAGGGAGAAGAGAGAAAAAAGGGACCAGCCACCCAGCCAGACACAGAATAAGAAGAAAAGAAAAGGCATACAGAAAAAGAGGAAGGTACAAACCCAGAAGATAAAGATAGATAGGATAATTTAAGAAAAGCTGGCTAGAAATAAGCCACGCTAAGGCGGGCATTCATAAGAAAGAATAAGACTGTGACTTATTAGGAAGCTGGGTGATGGATCTCCCAAAGAGTAAAAGAACTAAGAGTTAAAAACCACTAACAACTTGAGAGTCCAATTCAAGAAGTTTCAGAGAGGAAGAATATCAGGAAGTGGTCCAGAGACCCTTTTTGTGTGGTTGCGTTTTGCCCTTATTCTAAAATCTTTCCTGAGGCTAAATTGGCAAGTTTTGGGCTAATGGCATTGGCAGAGAAGACCTCAAGATAGCTTATTATTGACTCCACTGTGTGGTTATTAGCAATCACTCTTATGTGAATCTATAATGAAAAGAACAAGCTGAATAAAGAAAAATACAAAATGTACAGTTTGAGGAGGAAAGGAGCACAAGAAAATGTAATAGAGCCAACTCCAGCACTCAAAGAGATAAAATGGTTAAAGAAAAACCTAATACTATATGGAATAAAGGGAATGCTGAGATGATGGCAAGACCATCCAACTAAGCTTCAAAGTTATAAAAAGGAAGCAGTAAAGGAAAAAAACAATCAGCAACAGAAAACTGATGAAAAGGTAGCTGAATGAGGGGACCAAGTTCCAGCCCCATCATGCAGCAGTACTTGTAGCTTTGGTCAAGTCTTTCTAGCTTTAGAGTCAGGGATCCAAGAAAGGGCTTGTGGAATCTCCCCATCTGTGTCTAAAACAGCTGCAGAGGCCAGGCATATGTCAGGGTTATCCCTGCATGAAGGACCAGAGGGGCCATTATAGAAAGCTGTGAAGGTAAAACCTTGATTGCGTTGGAGACCCAAGATAATGAAAATGTTTGAATCATGGGATACCTGCCAAGGAAAGCTGTAGACTGGGTGTGGAACCAGCTCAAAAAAGAGAAGTGTGTTGCAGTTGACAAAGTTAAAACTATTTGGAGATATGAAGAATGTTTTGACGCTACACATGGTGATACAGAATTTGTAGTTTGCCTTGCTGAATTCTGATCTTGTTTTGGGCTAGTGTTTCCTCACTCTGCTCCCTTTCATCTCTTTTGGAAGGTAATACATATTCTGTGCCATTGTATATTAGAAGCATATGATCTGCTTTTTGATTTTAATTTTATAGGGAGTTACAGTTAAGAGATTGTTCTGAGTCTTCAAAGAGACTGGATTTTGAGGCAGTCTTGAGACTGAGAGACTTTGGGGACCTTTGAAGCTGGACTGAATTATGAGATGGTTACAAGCCCGAGAGGGTCATGAAGTGGAATGTGGTTCTTTGAATAAGAATGGCCCCCAAAAGATTATATAGGTGTGGCCTTTGTTGGAGAAAGTATGTCACTGGGGGTAGGCTCTGAGGTTTTAAAAGCCCATGTCAAGACCTGACTGAGGCTATGGGGATTATCGCAGGTGACAACGAGTGTTCAGATCTCAACTTACCAAAGGAATGATCCTCTGATGGAGGAGAATCTTGTCCAGGCAGGGTATGTGAGATCAATGACTCTGGAAACTGTTGCTTCTGTCTGTCATTTCACATTTGCTAAAGCAGCTATGGTAGTACCTGCACTGTAGTGTGTAATTTCATCTGATATGTATGTGTAATCTCATCATCGCAACTCAATCTTATGGGCACATATGTCTGTGAGAGTTTAGGAAGATGACTTCTCACTAAAAATACTAGGATATGCTTCATAACTAGATCTATTGCCCCTCAAGGAATGTAAGATACTTGAAAGCCTGATTTGTTCCTTTCACTTAAACTGGACACATTTAGCTTATTTTTACCTCAGAGTAAGTGAAAACTACACTGAATGTTTTTGTAAATGGATCTTAAGTTAAAAAACATTACATACATACACAAGGTCAGAGTTGCAGGAATTAGCACAAAGCAACCTAAAAAATCAGGTCAATTCCTTGCTTGTCAAGTCTGACTGTTAAAGAGCTGACTCTGCGCAGATCTCTCTGCAAAATTGTCTCATGTGGCATTGTGCCCCAGCCTCTGGCCACAGTCTTACACGTGGAATCTTGAAATCTTATGTTACCATGGTAAATGACTCAGCTCCTTATCATTTACTCAAGGAATGTGCTATGCCCAATAATATGTAATTCTTGTAACATTTTTAATTGCCTCAAGCCTTTAGTAAAATATATATTTAAAGTTATGTGAATAAAGAACAAGAGAGAATTCAAACTAGAGAGAATTGGAACAAAGGAGAACTAGAAAGAATTAGAACTTAGAAGAAAATTAGAGGACAGAAAAATATACAAATAAATAAAACCATGACCAGAACAGCATGTGTGTAAATTTATTTCATACCCATCAGATAGAAAAACCTTAAGTTCAGTTTTGTTACATTGTGGAACTTTTTTCAAACCCTGGGAGTAGCCTTGAGAGCTGGTCTTTCAGGCTACTAATACAGATCAGTCTTTTTCTCTTGGCCTATGACTCAGGATGTAGCTCTTAGGTACTTCTTCAATATTTCTCTGCCCTGCTGATAATGGACTAGACCTCTGAAATTGTAAGCAAGCCCTCAATTAAATGTTTTTTCTTTATAAAAATTGTCTTTGTCATGGTGTCTATTCATAGCGATAGAACAGTGATTAAGATATATACTTACATGAAAATGGGTTTATGTAATCTGTATAATAGACTGAAAATATCTAAAACAATAAAAAACATTTTAGGGAAATAGAACTTTACTTTTGGTAAACTTGCATTTCTATTCAGCTACTTTTAAAGAAAGGATAATAATGTAGGTATCCTTTAATGAACACTTACTCTGTGCCAGGCGCTTGCACTTGAAATGGAAAATGGTGGATAATAAAAATCATGCTGAAATGAGACATTCTGTGGATGCAATTGTTTTGTCTTAAGGTGCACAGATTTTGGAGAGGCTTTGGGTAGAGGAAAATATTCACTACCCACTGGTCTCAGGTTGAGTCTTGGTTATGACATGGAAATGTATCAGCCTTTTCAATGTTCGGTTTATTCACCAGAAAAGTAGGAGAAATGGTACATTCTCTGGAGTGTATATGAACATGAAATGCACAAGGTATTTTTTTAAGCCATAAAACACAGTGCACATATAATAATATTGAAATCAACCTCTTTAACTTACACACACACACACACACACACACACACATTCATACACCAATATTTCATCTACATTGAATTCTGGTAGGAGCAAACAGAATAATGGATATTTTGATAAAACATAAAAGCTCTACTCTTTTGTGTCTCATATATAGAGAAAAACACCTCACACGTTACTAATATTTCTTCATTGTCCAGTAAACATCTCAGCAGATACCATATCAAAAACAAAGGGAAAGCATTTGAAGACATCTGCAGATCTTTGCTGCGTGATAGAAAACAGTAAATGAGGTGATTCACTAATAAATGTCACTACTTCCAGTAAGTCATTAGATACTTAAGAGAAGTGGCTTATGCCAGTTTTACTTGTCATTAAATATTCATATTTACTAATGGAAACTGTTCTCACAAATTGGGTAAATTGAGCAACTTACAAATTTATGTCTCAAAAAGAGAAGTTCTAGAATTCCCAAGGAGCAGGCTAATGCTGCAATCATTAACACTCCATTGATTTTATAATTAAAAAGTTGGGAAGTAAATAGAGTGTGTGTTTTAAACGTTGCGATAGCTGCCCATCTTGACGCTTGGATCCCAAGCCTTCTGATGGCAGATACCCATTAGCTGTGAAGGATGCGTCTGCAGCTCCATCAGAGGATGCTCTTTCAGTTCTCGGGGGATGAAGCTCTTCCACTGTGTCACCTACAAAGAAGAAAATGTCTGTAGATTATTCTTGTCATTCATGAGGTGGGGCAGGGTAAATTCCAGAAACTCATAGGACAGAGATTGATATTCCTTTTAATTCTTTAATAAATAATCAAAGTATATTTCTTATAGTTCTAGAGGTTGGTGAACTCAGGAACTTAGATGTTTGGGCTTTAGGGAGAGTTTGCTTTCTGATCTGTTCATAGTTGTCTTTTCACTGAAAGCTCAGAAGTCTGATTACAGACCCAGTGTTTATTCTTGGAGGGTTGAGGGGAAAGAAGAGATTCTGGGGGAATCTTAAGAGAGAGACTTATCCCCAATTATTCAACAATAACCCAGCCAATATTTACTGAGCATTTACTGTGTGCTTGGAACAGTGTTCTGAGCAGAGCAGTGAATAAGAAAGATGTGGGTCTTGAGGTCAGAGGCTTCCAAAGGTAAATGAGTTTTCATTGATATCACACGGGGACAGTCTTTTGACGACTTCACTTACATCAGGAAGGATGAGCAGGGCATTCCCTTTGCAGACCCTGGGTCTCACACCAGGTTCTGCTGTTTCATTTGGCAAAGTGTCTGTTTAAAGGTATTTCCAGTGTAGCTTTTTCCTGTGGGTCACACCACTTTATTTTTCTAGGAAACTATTCCTCACTCCCCCATACTGTTTAGTTGTAGCTGACACACCATGAGTCCAAGGACAGGTATATCATAGGCTTAAGCAAGGTCATGCTGTAGCTTTGTGATAAGCATGAGCTGTGTGAATTAGGTCCAGTAAGAGAGTGAAGGCTTAAAGACTATCTTTTAAGTATACAAATCTCCTTCTCTCTCTCTCCCTCCTTTCCTTTCCTTTCCTTTCCTTTCCTTTCCTTTCCTTTCCTTTCCTTTCCTTTCCTTTCCTTTCCTTTCCTTTCCTTTCCTTTCTCTTCCCTCCCTCCCTCCTTCCCTCCCTCCCTCCCTCCCTCCCTCCCTCCTTCCCCCCTTTCCTCCCTCCTTCCTTCCTTCTCTCTCTTTCTTCTTCTCTTCCCTATTTGTCTCTCTCCTACTGGTAAAGATGATGGTAGGATGAAATGTGGAATTTACTTAATAACAGTAAGGGGAAGCCTTGCACAAATGTTAGCAAACACAGACAAATGCTGTGTACAGAGATAAGAAAACTAAAGCTTTAAGAAAATCTTTAGTGGCTCCAGATTCAACTATACCTGAGGTCAAAATATACAGCCCTGGCAGTCCACTTTCATTAATCTATAGGGTATATCTTTCACTAAAAACTTGGAGACGGGAACTTCTGCCATTTTGCAAGGCAAAGATCTCTAGCAAAAGTCCAAAGTATCGTGTTGTCAACTTAAGACAGTTTATGGAATTGTTCCCAGAATCGCACTATAGAAAAACTTGGTTAAACCAAATATTCTAATATATTTAAATATATATTAAATCTTAAGAAGTATTGTTATTTGTTTGTTGATTAAGGCATTTTTTCATTGCAAATAAGACCCCTGATTATTAGGTTTTGCTCTACTTTAACACTTGTGACAGTTGTTTACCTGATGGTCTTCCATATCTATGGTCTTTTGGATCATAAAAAAACTCCCACTAAACCTCAGGGACAATGAAGATTCTAGAAATAAAAAATAGATATGAGATCTTTCAGTTGAAAAGTTCTCATTTTTCAAAGTGTAAGTCCTGTGCTCTTTAAGACACAATTAATTTTCCCCACCCAGTTTTGTCATCACACACACACACACACACACACACACACACACACACACACACACACACGCATACACACACCCCATATCAATTTTCTCCATAATTTTTTAGCTACAATTTTGGAGCAATGTCAAATAAATTTTCTCCCAAAATTATGGCTAGGATAGATAACCAAGCAGAATAAACTGGCAGTGGAAGGCTAAGCTCACATTTACACCTTCCCTAGTGCAACTGAATCCGTTGCATGACTACTTAAGAGAACAGTCCAGGTCTCTTTTTGTTCACACATAGTCAATTGCAGTCTTTTGTAATATAAAGTTTATGTTTTAACCATAACTCTTGGAGAATTACATGTATACTAAAGTTTTAGAGTTCTGTTCTTGCTTAGGAGAAAAATCCATAAGTGTCAATGATCTATGGAAAGCATGCATTGGCTTTGAGACATGGATGATCACACTTAAAGATGATTTATCTGTTCTGACATACCTGATAGTAAAGAATTAATTTTAATCAGTATAAGCATTTTATACAGAAGAAACATTTTCTAAACTTCACTTGCATATTAAAGTATGAACACAATGTTATTTATCATAGCTAAACACTGTAAATTTTAATGAATGTTATTAAATTTAATTATAGAATGTGACCTTTGTCTAATGAGGGGATAGTGAATCAATATTAGGTTGGAAAGGCTGGGCTACTATTACATATTTTAAAGAACAGCGAGAAAAATATTGTTCCAAAGCTCTTTTTTTTTTAAAAAAAAAAATGTATTTCACGAAATATCTTGAAGCCATTTGGCAAAGGTTCTTTCACATTATCATAAATTAAGAGTGCTGATATTTATTTATTTATTTTTTGCTTTGCAAGTGTAATTAGAACAGTGGATCTATGAGTAAAAGCTGCAGCGGAGAATGGGGTCTGTGATGTAGTCATAGCCACCAGTGACTTGGAGAACTGAATGAAAGAGATGCTCAGACCACACTGGCCACTTAAGATACTTCTCTTCCAAGTTCATAGGCCAGACAGAGGTTTATTGTGCCCCAGTAATGGGGTCCACTTAATGGTCCCAGTAATCTTCTTACACACTTTGGATAAAACGCCAAAGCCTAATAGTGAGACCGTGGAACGTTTTCTTTTTGGGGAACACTGTTAGTTCATTCAAATGTTAGCCTCTAATTCTGACTGACTTACTTATTTTTATTGACATCATTCATTAGTTCAGTTTACAAAATTTCTGTAATTTTCCAGACATTGCACTACAGGTTTGTCCTCATTTAGCCTATCATTGGTTACTCTACTTCCACCCTTGATCCTATGTGGAGGGATTCACAATTTTTTTTTTTGCAATTTTAAGAACGTAATTTTAGTTCCCATAAAATATAACCCTTTTAGTTTACTGGATGACAATGCACTAATGCAAGGTTTATATACTACATCCTGTTGTTCTTAGTCAAAATTCCTACATCATGAATGTATGGGTTATTCTATTAATTATCATGACCATATTCCACCGTCTTGCAGAAAATACCCTCACAAACAGCACAGGGTGACCATGCCCTTTGCTAAGTTACTACTCCAACCTCCAGCGTTGCATGATTTGATTCCTCTCATTAGGAAGAAGTGTAAATGTTTACACTGACCTCTCCCCCAATAACTTTAGGAACAGGAAGTCTATCTCTATGGGCCAGCTGTGACCTCAACCGTTTACTGAATTCCATCAGGCCATGTAGCAATTATGATCAGTAACGCTTAGGATGATAATTGGACCAGTCCATGCAGGTGTGAGTAATTGTCCCGCATCGGAGAGCCTAGGCTCTGTAGGAACAAGGGCTCATGCAGAGCTGTTCAGTGAATTGCAAGACCTGCCAAATGACTGTCATCATGGCTAATGAAAATTGGGTAAATCTATTCTAATTACTCAGATTTCTAAGCGGTGAGATTTCCGTTGATAGGGAGATAAGGTTTTAAAGACTAAGGCTTGGAGAGTCTTTTCCAGTTTTGTAAAATCATCACAAGGAAGAGAGAACTGATACAATATTAAGGCCATAAGAACAGTGCATAAAGTTAAATTTAAAGTAATGTTTCAATTTTTAAAAGTTACACAGTACTCACACCCCATGTAGCCCACACTGCCACTGCTGGACTCTGTGTTCATGGGAGGTAAACTGAGTCAGCAGTTGATGGTGGTCCTGCAGCACTTGTTCTCATCATCAAGGGGGCATTTAATGCACACACAACATTTTGGGTTAGGAACTTTCTTTCAAGAAGTACCACGAAAAGAGTTTTTATTCCACTAAAGGAATAGGGAATAGCCTGCATCACCCTTATCCCATTGCGTCTTTCTTGGTACTTTTTGAGTTTATCAAGGATCTTAGAGGGTGACCCTCAACTGACACTTTACTAAACCAGCGTAGTTCCTTACTGTGTTCTAAACATTTGTCCTTATGCCCACAGGTAAGTGTGTTCTCACCTCTCATGGAAACTTCTTTTTGCAACATAAAAGACCATTACATAAAACCACGACCTATCAAAGTGGATAGAGTCCAATGGACCTCTACAACCCAACTCCTGCACCTAAGACTCAGGGATTATTATGGAAGGAGGTGGAAAGTTTGTAAAAGTCAGAGAAACAGGGAGTTTACCATGCGACAGTGTCTCTTGGGAATGTCAGAATCTATGCTCATAAATTCTTACCAACTCGGCTGCTTAAACAAGACTTAAATAAGGATGATACTAGTAGGCATGCTAATGTAGATACGGAGGTGGTGGGGAGAAACTCACTAGGCCTCAACCCTAGAAAAAGAACTAGAGGCAGCTAAGGAATGCTGAGAGTGAAATAGTTTTCCCCAGGGAAGAGCACACTAATTGGCTGTCTGATATCAAGTGGTCAGCCCTGAAAAAAAATACATACAAGTAACATCATACAGAGTGATTAGGTCATATTTATGTATATAGAAATATGTATAAGCATGGATATAATGTATTTCTATATATAAAGATGCAATATATTATATAGACTATATAAATATACAATATATTATATAAAATATATTATATTTAAATTCCTATATATTACTAAACAAATATATAAATGTAATATATTATACAAAATATATACATATATAATATAGTATATATGGATGTATACTATTTCTACATAAGGAATATATGTGCAAATATATGTAATATTACTTTCTCTATATAGGTTGTGTTTATGTATATAGGAATATATAGGTGTAGATATATAATAATATATTTATATGATACATAGTTATATATTTTATATATTATAAACTTAATGAAGTTTTATATATACCATGTAAATATATCATACAACACATATAATACATATAATATAGTATATATAGTAATATATATAACTTATATAATATATTTAAACACATATAGGAATATAAGATATGACATATAAAAATATACTATATATGTATATTACATGATTAATAATGTACTATTTATTTATATATTGTATATAGGAAAATATATTACATATATCTCTATATAGGAAGATATATGAACTATATAAATAAAATGTTTGTATTTACAATTACAATTAATTAAAAATGAAGCCATGAATTAGAAAGGGGTAGGGAAATAGGTATATGGAGAGTTTGGATGGAAAAAATGGAAGGAGAATGATGTAATTATTATCACAAAGAAAAAAAAAGAAATTAAAATTAAGACGGACCCTTTCCCAAATAAAATGACTTCTAAAAAAACTGAATTCTTGGTAATTGCAGTAAAATCCACAAAATTAGTATATATTCACATCATTACACACTATTAAAAGTGTCATTTACATTTTTATATTTGGTATCTGAGGTCTTCCCATGGATGATTGCTTTTAACTTCATTTTACAGGAAACAAATCAAAGCTTGGTAAGGACTAATTTAAGGTCACATATCTTGGAAGAGGTAGAATTAAATCCAAATCCAGTTTTACATCATTGAATGTCCTGTGTTGTTTCTTTCCCCAGGTACTAAATGCCTCTCAGAAGATTTGTGAATGGTATTAAGTGTTGGTCAAGTTTTACTATAGGTATTCAACAGTGGATTTAGCAAAAAGTCAGATATGAACAGTAGCAATGCTAACACAAGTTAGTGCTAGTTGTGTGTATTCTGATAAGTCTTTGCTTTAATTTCAAGTCTACTCCCCAGTGAGTAACACTGAGCATATGATTTGAATTCTTCAAGACATCGTCACCACATGTCTCATAAGGTGACACTGTGAGAATTGATTTTGTCACCCTTGTGATGATGATTAACAAGTATGCTGACTGCTGTCTTGAGATGTGTACTAAGTGTCAGACATTTTACAGGTTCTCTTTGAGCTTTGTAATGGTTCTGTGAACTATGTGTGCTAATTTGCAACTTATGAATGAGAAGACAGGAGAAGTTACAGGACTTTCTCAAGTTCAAACAGCTTCCTACAAGCTGTGTTAGAGTTTGGCCTAAAACCAAAACACATACCCTTTGCTATGCTGACTGATTTCTTATACATCAGTTTTTGAGGGGAGAAATGGAAGTTTTTGAGGGATCATGAAAAATGACTTCACCTTAAGTGAATTTTAAATCTGTTTCCTCAAACCATTGACTTCCTGTGACTATCAAGACCATGTTTGTGTAATTGCTGAGAAGAAAACTAAGGCATTTGTGTCAATTGCACACTCCTAAAATGCCTCTTTCTGTACCCATTAGGAAAGAATGGGAGTCATTCAAGACTGGGAGGTTCAGATAGGGTTAACAGATCACAAGTAAGTGGGGGACTATGCACATTAGTGCATCTGTAGAGGGAACTCATTTCCTGCATGTACAAGTCAAGTATTTCTTGGAATCCTTGTTGAACAAAGACAAAACAAGTGTGTAGATGGAAGTTTCTGTCCTGCCAGGTCCCATGGCTAATTCAGTTCCAAATAAACACACATAGGCTTATATTAATTATGAACTGTTTGGCCCATTAATTCAGACTTATTATTAACTAGCTCTTACAACTTAAATTAAACCAAAATTTTTGTTTATGTTTATCCATGTGTCTTGGTATCTTTTCTCAGTCAGGCATTCTCATTTTGCTTCCTCTGTGTCTGGCTGATAACTGACTCTCTGTCTTTCCTCTTCCCAGAATTCCCCTAGTCTGGTCACCCCGCCTATACTTCCTGCCTGACTGTTGACCAATCAGTGTTTTATTAAACTAATATGGCTGACAAATCTTTATAGGGTTCAAGAGCATTATACTATAATACAAGTGAGCAAACCAATGACATCACTACCTCTAATTTACTTGAGAACTCTCTCCCCATGTAATTAGCAGTGTGGAAACAAAGGGGACACTGTTGAATGTCCTGTCGACATGCTCTATTACAGATCCCCTCGACCCTTGACTTAGTGAGCTATCTGGTCTAGGCCATCACCACTGGACTCTGCCTGTTAGTCAGTGACCCTATGTCTTACATACTGTCTCTAGGTATTTTCTTTGGTTCCTTAGCAACCTCTACTTCTATGCTAGTGCAGGTATCTATGGTGGATCCAACAGTGTTACACTCATGGCAGGATTTAGTGTATATGAGATTTATACAAACTAGAAGTTTTGAATTTCATAGTTTAGCATGGGAGGTTATGAGGGAAAATATTTATTTTTGTAGTAATAAGCATATGTGTTATCTTCATCCTTAGAAAATGTTAGTTAAAGCACAATGACAACCCAACAAACAAGCTATCTGATTAAACAAAAAACAAAAAAATTTAGATCGTGACCTAGAGAATTCTAACTGTTCTTAGTAGATCAGTGAACAATCATTCAGGCGATTGGTTAGAGGACGGCATGTTCTCAAGGTGCATTTGTACTTCTTATCTCTTCTGAAACTTAGGAACCAGCAAGGAAAGTGTTCCCTTATATGCCAGCTCATAAAACCGAGGCCCAGAGGTATTGTGTGTTCCATCAAGGATCCATGACGAGGGGAAGGTGATCACCCCTTGGGCCCTTTTGTTGTTAATTCTGAGAGTCATGAAGGTCCAGAATACTTACTGAGGTGGTAGAACTTGTGATGAAGGCAAAAACTCCTCTTTCCACAGATGTTAGAAGAAATCCCCATAGGAAGCATTTCTCCCCTCACATTGCTCTTCAGCTTAATTCGTATGAACTGTAGGTCAGAGAGCTCAGAGGCCAGCTCTACTCTGTCACCTAGCAGCTGATAAACTAGGTCACTCAGTCCCTTAGCACATCTGGGCTTATGTTTCCTTTTATGGAAAGTGGGGGTAATGACGCTGCCCTTTCTCCCACAGAGAACCACAGGGCCCACAGAGAACAAGTAACGGAAAGCTGTGAGTACTAAGAAAAGTGGTCTCAACACCTGCATGCAGACAAGATGGAGTAAGCCAACACACACTCTCCTTTTGGAAAATCAGGGTCCCCTCTGCCTTCCCAGTGAGTGGTAGTTAAAAGTATCAGGTAAGTGCTTCCTTCTAGAACCCAATCCTCAGTGAAAAAGATAAGAAACAAACACAGGAAAACATGGTTGTCTTTCAATTGCTCAGCAGCTCCTTCATGAGACAGGGGTGGGATTCCTCTTCCTGTTCAGGGTCTGGAGCTGGATCTCCCATTGGCTGAGGACCTCTGTGACAGTTTGTTGTCCAAAATGCTTTCCTTCCTGGGAGCTGACTTTGATTCTGTTGGTTGCAGTCAATGGCAGAAAATACATAAATGTCTTAATGCATATTTATTTTAAGCTATCATAAATTTTATATGTATCTTGAGCTCTCAGAGACAATGCAAGCTTTGTTAGGATGATTACATCACTAGGAATATATATATATATGGAAATGGGGTTCTCCCATTATTAGCTTAAATAAATAAGAGCAAGAGGATGTTGGCAACTGAACATCTTAGGTCCACAGTGCTTAGGAGGAGTCAACGAAGGATACTAGATGAGTCAATTCTAAATTCTCTGGATTGCTTCTGTGAGAATGCTTGGATTTATTTGCTGTTTGTTATGAGAATTGTCTAGTTTGGATTGCTCGCTAATTTCCAGACGTCACAGTCAGTTCTGGTTCACTCTGAGTGGGAGGCTTGTAAGAGAGTAGCAGAGAAGCAGCAGGAGAGGCTCTCTGAAGCTGTTCTGGATGTACCTCTAATGGGCCATTATCGTCCAGAGATATTTTGTAGCTCCCTACATATATAGCCACTGAAAGATTAGCCTGAATCTTGGAGGAGGAGTTTGTCAGTTCAGCTTCTTTCCGAACTCAGCTTTACTAAGTAGTTAGTTCTTAGGTTTTTTTTTCCTTACTGTTTTCATTTATTCCTAAGGTAGGCAGGTCTGAGCTGGCAGCTTTGAATAATAGATTAATGACCATTGCTCCCCATGATGTAATCATCATTGCCCTAAAGGAGCTAAGCATTATCTGCAGGGTTAGAAGGAAGTGAGAGTGGTACTCAAACAGGCACCAGGGCGTGAGGAGTCAGACCCGTTTCACTGAAGACAAAGAAATGCCCTCCAAGAACAATTTTGGAAGTCAGTGGTTTGACTTGAGGCCAGCAGTGACTTAAGTGTAAAATGCTGTGATGTTAGTGAACGACAAGACTGTTTAGAGAAGGAGTCTCTTAGTCACTCTAAACCCACGGACTTCACAGATCTTCCAATTCCACGTTTGTTTCTGTTTTCCAATGAAAAAATAGCAATTGCTCACATTTGACTGCCGCTGGCATTGTGTTTAATGATTTAAAGCTGCCCCTTTTCATGACCCAACGTTTTACAGCTGGGTGGTGCTTGGTTCCTTCCTGGCTCCATAAACAAGGGCCGTTATGCAACACTCAATTCTCAGTTTCCCATTTGGAGAACGGGAATAACAACAGTTCCCAACTCATCATTGTTTCGTTATAGAACTCACTCTAGTGTCCATGACAGGTTTAACAAGATTCAGAGTACATGTTCAGTAAGAGTGAACTGCCATTGCTAAGTCATGCAGACAGATTGACACTTGTGGATGAGTGCTGTACTGATGGTTTATTACTCATGTTGGTAGAGGTTTAGCAAACTATGGTCCTCAATGCAAATGTAAGCTGCTCCATGTTTTTGTAAAAAACAGTTTTATTGGGCCATAGTTATATTTATTTGTGTAGGCATTGTCCATGACTTCTTTCTACATAGAAAGAACGAGTTAGTTAAAAGCAGAGATCCTATGGCCTGTAAGCTTAAACATTCATTCTTTGGACCTTTCTTTGGAAATTCTAACCCCTGCTGTTCATCAAGAGAAACAGTCAAGATCCACACTTTGTATAATTTACATTTGTTAGCAGATGGACTGCATTATAATTTGGTTAATCTTCACTGATAATGAACAGACATTTAGGAGATCTCTACTTTTCTCATTCATAAATAACCATGCAATGGATGATATAACCTACAAATGACTATATTTCTAGGCTAGTCTGTGGTATGTGACATGTGAAGTACTTAAGGACGATTATTGGGGACACAGCAACTCATGTGCTTGTAGATTTGCTGATGGGACACTGTGAAATTTCTCAACACTGAAGCTGTCAGAACCGAGTACAGAATTAAGCTGTCAGTTCTAATTCCCTGTAACAAGGTTTTTCATTAATTAGCTTCTTTGATCTAGCCAGAGGTTGCAGTCCCCAAAGAAAAGAACACTGAAGCTCAAGGAATTGACTACTTGTCAGATGAAATTAATTATCAAGATTCCTAGCCATCATGGGCAATCTTACGGCTGGTCACTGTTTCCACTTTTTGAGTCGGCGTTGCTGAATTTAGACTGTGGAGTAGATTGCGTGGATAAAGTCATCAGGCTTAATGTAATTTGCCATCTGGATTGTAACATCTGTTATCCTGATAAAGCCTTACATACTTTTGATAACACTGTTCTTTTATTTAAGGTGATCTTACTCCTAATACCCAGTACCTTTATGAAACCTGACTCACTAAAAAGATTTGTGTGTAGAAGTGTTAAGTCTTTTCCTTCACTAGCCTTCAAATCATGGCAGTGGCAAAGATACAGCTGATGAATCCCCATTTCTGTACAAGATGATGATACATTAGTTAGTAGTTGTTTGAACTTTCACTCTACCCCAATAGTACGCTAAACCAGAAAACAAAATGTCATGTCCAATCAGCTCTAAACCTCAAAAGCCTAGAAGGGGCTGGCAAGAAATACTGTTGAAAAACCTGGATTTACTCTGCAGATAGGGGTTGCTTCTTCACACTGGTTCATGGTTGCTACATCAATGTACTTCCCAGTGGAAGCCTGAAAAACATAGCTGCATGGGAAACTGCCCCAAGGTTTAGACTAAAGCCCCCCCCCCCCAAAAAAAGCACAGAAGTACATACCGAAGACCATTTGGGATATTTTTGATGTTTTTATCCACTGCATAAGCACTAAGAATACACCTAGAAAGTCAGAACTAGAAGGATTGATCTAAGAATGGGCTTAGAAATGGAGCATCTACAACGAAGGTGATAGCTCAAGTTTTACCATCAGACGGACCTCCCACAAGATGACCAAGTTTTCAGAAGATCAAATGGAAAAGGGTATGCAAGGTACTTTGTACAGCCCTTGATACAGGATAGGCCTGGAGTACATACTAGTTAGTGTAACATAAAATGTAAAATAGAGCTGAATTCATGAAAAATAGGGTGAAGCCCATCATTTACTGAAATCATTATTTTCGCTCTTCTCTCTTTTTGGAATTAGCATGTGTGTAGACTAAGAATTGCTCACAGCATTTCTGTTTCCTAGACAGTCACCCACAGAGCTGTCATTCTATCTCTGGGTTTATGAAGGATTCAGGCAGCACCGGCTATTCTGAGCTAGTGAGCTTTGCTTAGAGTTGACACTTTCACTCTTAATTGTCCTCTCCTCTCCTCTCCTCTCCTCTCCTCTCCTCTCCTCTCCTCTCCTCTCCTCTCCTCTCCTCTTCTCTCCTCGTTCTCTCTCTTTTCCCCTCCCTCATCCCCTCTGAGTTCTTTCTGCTTTAATGACCAGGGGGTTAAATTCATTTATCTGCTATAAAAAGGTAACACCGGGACATAGTTGAACCTAGAAAAAGAATTCACTTAGTCACCTTTTTCATGTGTTATTTTGTCAATATTCTGTCCTTCCTCATCACCTAGCTTCAACAGTGGTTCTTATTGATTCTTGAGTGATAGGTTGTCATGAGAACCTCAAGGATGAGGGGCCTCATCAAAAGGTGTCTCTGAAAGGTGCTTTAGTGTGGAGACAGTCTTGGGTTCTACAAACTTCTGGGGAAACTACTTCGAGACTTTGTGGTTTGTCACAAGATGGTCATCAAAGATCCATGAGACTTCCTGTTGACTTCCGAGAAATGGAAAGTAAGAAAACGGCGAACTGATATTAACAGCGCAGATTTCTTTAGTTTTAATATTAGGGAAATTTCTCATTTTAATAGACCAGGGAGTTCAGAACTGTGATCGGGAGAAAGTTTCCAATGGTCAATGTGTAAATTGCTTGTTGCAAGTTGGGTGTCATTTGCTGAGTGGGAGTGAATTGGACTTAAGGTCCAGGGTGTGCACTTTAGATATCTGTTCTGAAATATTTGAAGTCTTAGACTCCAAAGTTTTTTTTGACTTACTTAACAAAAAAAATTATTATTTCCTTGGGAACCACTGTATCTGTTCCTAAAATTTTTTTTAGGCTCTCAAGGGACACTGTAGTCTTAGATAATTGTTTTATCCAGAAGGAGAGTATTCAAATGAGTTAAAAATCAAATTATATAGTCTGTTTAGAGAAATGGCTTTTCCATTGTCATATCATGCATTTTGTACCTATAAATAACTGTACATATAAACATATGTGACATAGAATATCTAATAATTTGAATTTAGCAATTAGTATATTGTTTAAGTTCACATTAATTTGGTCAATATTTCTGTGTTGTAAACCACAGGCATAATTAATATATTAAATTCTGTCACCAAGTCACTTACTTTTCATTCAGTTATTATATTAATCAGAATAAAAAACACTATTATAATTTCTCTCAAGTTATTAGCCTTATCAAATTGGTACACTTAAATGTGTACTCTTACTTTGTTAGGGAGGTAAGATGAATTTCCCGTGGAGAGTATCTTCCGTACGTGTTCAATATCTGTTTCTCTCATTCATTTTATGAATCATTGCCCACTGCTAAGCTTTTTAACTTCTATGAATTTCGCTCCATCCCCAGTTCCTTTAACGACCAGCTTATTTGGCACAGCTGCAGAAAGAACCCTTTGAGATTGAATCTCATCACATACATCTAAAAACTCTCAGCTCAGAGCAAATTTCCAGCGGATAATTATAGGTGTCATTAAAACTGAATCTATGATGGTCAGGGTGTCAGAAACCTTATTATGGATGCTCTCTTACTGCTGCAGGGAGTTTCTGTTTTGCCTGGGGAAAGTGTTTGAACTCTGCACAACTGTCTGTGTTCTTTCCTATGCCTGTTTCTTCCCCCACTCTAGTTCTGCTTGAGAATAATTGTGGGGTGTTGGAGGGATACAAATAAGAGTAAATTCAGCCATTGACTTAGAATTTTTCTCAGTCATTATTTGTTATTAACTAGTGATGTCTAACAAATTGGAAGCATTCAGTGAACATCAAACAGAACCTTAATTTGCATGGCTTTCCCATCAAGCTTATGCGTTAGCTCCTGTTGTGGTGATTATTTTGCCAATGAAGATCCTAAAACTCAGAGAGTTTATATAGCTTGCTCAGGGTCACGTGAGCAGTGTTTTTCAGAGCTCAGTCCCTGCATTCATAGTTTTGTCATTTTTCACCTTGATCTTTTTCCTTTATGTGTGTATGCTTGTGTGTGTGTGTGTGTATGTGTGTTTCAATTGTTTGTAAATTGTATTTTGTTTTGAGAGGAAGTCTGAAAAATACTTTGCAGCTTCTGTTGCCCTAAGCCTGCTAGAAATCTTCTGTCTCAACTTCTAGAAGTACTGGGAATAAAGGGATGAACCAATCATCAGTATTTACTGTAATGCCTTCAGCGTGCCATCTCTGGTAGGATCTCCCTAAGAGTAATTCATTGCCTAGTTCCTAACCCTAACAAATTTGATCTGAATATCTTTTTCTATTTTTAATTTCACATGTTTAAGTATGCTTGACGCTGAAACTGGTGCAAATAAAATAGTGTCTCCAGAATGGACTGCTTGATGCTGAAACTGGTGCGTGGGGCCTGAGCATATACAGTGGAGGCAGCCTCTTTGGTGATTCTGAAACATGTGTTGCCTGCTATCTTGGCTCAGAAGACAGGTAAACACACTACTCCTTATATGGCAAATGGACCAAGACAAGGACTCCAGGAAGTTGGAGAAAATACCCCAAGGTTGTCATAGACTCCTCTGACATGACACTATAATAGTGAGACATTGAAAACTCTCTAGAAAATTGAAAATTGTGAAGTTATAAGGAGTGTTTTTTCTAAGATAAATGGTTTTGCTTCTCGATGTTGAGAATTATTTAAACAATAGCTTTGTACTTGAGAAGGTCTATCAGTCATCAACTTTTATTTTAGTGATGTGTCACAAACCAAGGATGGCGGATACTTATTTTCTTTCTAACTACATCTCCACAATGTAACATGCCATAGGCAGTAGAGCAGCCCAATGGCTACTCTTCGGTTTTTGACTCCCTGCAAGTGTCTTTGCTTGAGTTGGCTGAAGCCTCTCTAACAGCAAATATACTGGGAAATGTGAAGACTACATGGTGGATAGGTTTGCTGGGTAAAATAGTCTAAGTTGGCATCCGTGGTCTTCTAGAGCTTGGAGGACGCTGCTCTAGGCTCTTCTGGCTTTTAAAGTCAATTGGTATTGTGACAGGGTTTCCTTTATAAGTGACTGGTGTTTGTATACCTTCTCTTTGTTCTGTATGACAGCTGTTTCAATTGTAACATGATGTGGGAAGTTTATTTTTTGGTCATGTCTAGCTGGTGTTCTATGTGCTTCTTGTATCTGTGTGGACATGTCTTTCCCTAATTTGAGGAAGTTTTTATCTATGATCTGTTGAAGATTTTCCCTATGCCATTGACCTGGGCTTCTTTGTTTTCTATGTCTATATTAATAAATATTGTATTTCTGTGTCATTTAAGTAAAATGTCTGCATATTCCTTTTCATTTGAAATTTTTTTCATATTATTTTTGAGTGGTCAAACTCCTCTCTTTTGACTCTGAGTTCTAAAATTCTTCTATTTGATCTACTCTTTTAGTGGGCCTCCCTTGAGTTTTCTAGCTGGGTCGTTGAGTTTTCCCATTCTATCTTCACTTCAGTTTGGGTTTTCTTTAGTATTCCTGTGTCTTCACTGAATCCAGTTTTGAGATTTTAGATTTTCTTTGTCATTTTATTCACTCTTATCTTTGCATTTTCTTGAACTTGACTTGGGAATTTATCCCTGCCTTTTTAAAGTTCATTAAGATGTCCATTCTGTCTTCTCTAGGCTCTTGGTATTATTTGATTATGCTTATGTTTCTTCTTTTAAGTTTATGTCTTAGGATTCAAGTACGTAATTCTTGTTGGAGAATATCTCCATAGGACTGGCAGAGTCCTATGTAGATATTCTCCAACAACTGTGTAGAGTAAGTGGTGCCACAGTGTCTTGTCTTTTTATATTGTTTGTGTTTGTGCAATGTGACCTGGGCATGTAGATTTCTCTTGGTTAGGTTAGCCTGCCTCTGCTGAGTGAATTTTTTCCCCTAAGCTTGATTGATTTCAGATCAGGTTTGAAAAATTGATAGGTCAATTCTTTGATTATTAAGTGTTGGATTTTGGTTGGAGGGATGGGGTGATTCCAATTAAGTTGTAACCAAGAAAGCCTGTGAATACAACTTCTGCCAGTGTCTTAACAGACTGGTATACAAATTGCCCTGCCTGAGCTCTGCTTGGGACTCTAAAGATGGTGCCGGTAGACTGGGATCTGGAGTGCTCACCAAGCTAGGTTGGCACATAGTCTGTAAGGTTCCAGGAAATTCTCCAGACTTAGTATGTATAAAGAGCTAGGCCTAATAGTTTGGGATCAGACTTTAATATTTAAAATATGAGGGTATGGACAGTATTTAAGATTTAAACTATAACAGGTATTACTACTTCCTTTTCATTGGTGAGAAAAGTAAAGCCTTGAGGCTAATTATGTTTTCAAAAAATATATAGTCAACGATCAGCAGAGAAATGCTTCAGTCCAACTAATTCTAAACACATATATTACTTCTTACTACCTATATAACACGCTTTTGCTAGTAATGGTACAAAGGGTAACCTGAGATCAGATGGAAGTAATGCAAATCGATTCCTCACACTCTAGCAATTCTTTTCTATCACTCTGGCTTGTAACATTCTCTCATTGTATCCATACATACATCGCTTTCTCATTATTTCCTATTTATCAAATTCTGTCACAAAAATATCTAGGAAATCTAGCGGTTAAAAATGACTGAATCGATTGTTTTCCAGAATTAGGAGTTTTCTTTTTTATTCAAATGGATCACCCCAGAACCAAAAATAACACATTTCTAGTTGTGGAGTAATAAGACATCTTTAGATGGGTTTATATGAAAGAAGACTCATTACAGCTTTTCCTACAAGTATATCATTGAGCTGTTACTGCTGCGGTCTTGGTAGGTGGTCTATCATGATAGAAGGCAAGGTTTTGGATTCTGTAGAATAATTCAAACATTGTTATACTTCTAGTGTTTATTTACCTTTAGCTTTCTTTAAATGAAAGAAATGAATTTAAAATGCTTCCTTTTTATGTGTGGGAACATTGAAGAGGTATGGCACAGAGTAGGTGTGCCATGAATGGTGGGCATAATGTGCCTGGTAGAGTCTCAGAACACAGGAGATAGCCAATAAGCATGGGTCAGGTTGGAACTAGGCCCAGGTGTGATGGGGGATGAGAACTCAGCCAAGTGAGGCCTGTCAAGTGTGAAGGTTGAGCTTGACTGCTGATTTCAGGGACTCAAGGAAAGACATGCTTCAGGGGATTGAGCCGGGCATTTCTGGGAGGGCTTAAGTGACAGGAGGCCATTCCCTATAGCGGGGATCACCTTCTGAAGTCAGAAGAGAGATAGGTGCTGTTTGCCTGTCTTCACTTCTTGCTGGACAACATCTAATTCTGATGGTGCTGCTACTGCCACCGTCCACTGACTCCAGTGTCTTCGGCTTTCTCATATAGACATGAGGCAAGGCAAAAAAGACAGGGCCGATGATGGGGATACAAGGGGAGAAAAGAGCTCCTCACCTGAGTGTAGCTGAAGAGATTCATCAGCTGAGAATTGATAATGCAGCACAACTCACAACTATTGTGAAGGATGCCCCACATACTGTAGTTCTCTTATATAGAAATGGCTTAAAATAAAATGCTAAAATAGCAATAAGCTAGAATTTCAGGATGAACCTGTATGAAGCAGAGTTCAAGGTTATTACAAAGGAGTTGCTAATATATTTAGGAACAGGGGTTCCCAGAAAGGCACTCTGGAGAGGAGTACATACCCAAGTGTGGGAGATCTGACTCGTGGTATTTACAATAACCATATATGCCATTTTTTTGTTGGATTTTGAACCTGTCTATTTTCAAAGGATTTTTTCATAAATTTATATGATACTTCTTCAGGATATTTTTCTGCCAGACTGAAGACCAGTGGCTCTCCAGGAATCCTCTTGACTTTCAGCATTAATGGGACCATGAAAGCATCCAGGTTTGTGTACTGGCTTCTGTCAGGGTCTCAGCCTATCCAGCACACAGACTGTCACGGTCAGTTGGACATACGCTATCTTAGTAAATACTCTACCAAGTTTGAAAACCATTAAGTTCATGTACCATTACAAACCAGATTCTTGAACCATAGATTTCTATGCTGAGTGGGCAGAAGATGATTTATTTGGACTACATCTACTGAAAGTACATATTCTAATCTTGTCCTGATAATAACTTAGGGCTATCTGCTACGGTAAGGTGGTATAGGTAGTGTTAATATGATCATGCCAGGATGCCAAGGATGAAACCTTGTTGAAACCACTATCTAACCAGCTGCCACAGGAAATAATCAGGAATTATATTTCCATTGTAATGATCTTGAGAAATACTAACAGCATCAATTGTGATGACTCTTGGTCATTTTTGTCTTGTTGAACTAACAAGTCCTGTGAGTATGTTAAAGTATAATTGCTAGACTATTTTCTATGAATTCCATTTAGAAAACAGAGAAAATACAAAAAAGGCAAGGCAATGTAGTGGGAGATTTTGGGGACACATTAGGATAGGTTTTGTTAATTATTTGTGCATTTCAGAATGAGGACATTTAAATCTGGAAACATGAATATGTAGGGGAAAGTTTTCAAGCATGAAGACAGTAAATGTATCAAAACAATGTGTGTCTGACTTCAGTTGCTAATTAAATAGTCTTACTTGTTGAGAATTGTAGTTTATGCATAGATATGTGGTAACTTTATATGAGAGAGTGGATCTTATTGGGAAAGGAAACATATTTCTCCCTGCTCCTCCTTGTGAAACATTACAGAGAAGTTTCTGTCATGGATCAGCTTAAAAAAAAATTCGCCGATTGAAACAAAAGAGACATTTGCAATATTGCTAGTCTTAGTGTGTCAGCTGTGGTGTGTCATCTAGGGAAAACAGATGAGGGGTGTGCAAGCTGGCCATTCTATATGTTTTTGATTGCTGAATCTTCAGGGATTCTAGGACACAGCTCCCTGGGGATATTAGAGTGTTCCAAACTGATTTAGTTATTCCTTTTAATCAGCTCGGTGGCCTTCCTTCCCATCTCTGCTGTCATTGCCTCTGCATCACTTGAGAAAGATGAGGGTGACTCACACAGGACCCTGCTGCTCTGCATTCAGCCCTAGGGGGGTTAGACACTTGCTTTTTCATTCCTCCTAAGGAAACAAAACCCATGAGAATTTGTATGCATGCTCCATTGGCCTGCCCTTCTCTGGACTTCTCAACTTGCTTCCAAGCTGACCTCCTTACATACTAAATTATTTTTTTTAAATAGGGAAATTTTTAATTTTAATTGTTTGTCTCTTTTGGTAGTGTTTGCTGTAGATGCTTTCAAATGCTGAAATGTATTGAAGACATAAAATCATGGGTGACTGTGAAGTAGGGTTCTACACAAAAAAACCCCACCTCACCTGCATTTGCAGATTGTATAAGGGTGACTGACTAATTGTAATTGTAATTGTGGAGAGTTGGGATGGTGCAGTTCTGGAACAAATTATCATGGCTTAACTTTAGCCTCATAACGGCTATCCATTGTCAACGATTGTGTTTGATGTAGCGTCCTGGCTGACTATCAGGTAAACCATTTCAGAGTTCACCGACACTGCTCCCTTTTACCAGCACAAAGACTGATCAGATAATGTTTGAAGCCTACAACTAAGATTCTGCTGCACTGCCATATCCTACCTGCTCAGGGTTCCCATCAACATATATTAAATGTGCTTTGATTTATGACTGACTTTCTCTTTTTCTCTTCCTATAAAAATACCATGAAACAGTTATCACATCAGAACATGGTATGAGATAACCTAAATCTGTGTTCCCCAGCTTTGAGCACTCATATTGAGTTCCACAGTAAACTGTCTTGTGTTTCCCATGAGAGGAGACTGTTTCTGCATCAACAACTTGCAATCTGTGTATGTTTTCTCATAATATTTTCTCTACTTATTAGAGGCACTCAGCTTCAACCTTTTCGGCATTTTGAACAGAATAATCCTTTTGCTGTTAGTGACTGACCTTTGGATTCAGGAATGTTTATAGAATCCCTGGCTTTTACTTACTAGATGGAAAAATTTCCATTCTCAATCACATAGTCATAACAAGAAAAAATGGTTTTGGACATTGCCAGTGATGGAAGGTCTCAGCACTTGCTAAGAACGGGCACTAAGCATTCTAACAAAGTCCCGAGCTGATGGCTCAAATCTCCATTCTACTAACTTCTGAATAAATACTACAATGGTTGAGCGTCCAATGAAAGCTGAAACAAAACAGAACAAAAATAATGACAACAACAAAATCCTGAGCACAGACACTGTGCTGCTCAGTGAGGATCATTAAGAACCCATACTTCGGCACATGTTTTCTTTATTCTAAGGTAAAACAGAGCTGTGAAAGATGATCACAAGAGCCCCCCAAACTTCCTGAGTTTCATTTTTTCTCATCTACAAAACTGGAATTGTAGCTCTTGTTTTGTGGAATTTTTAATATGCTATTCAACATATATCCTTTTGTTTGGGTGTGTGTATCTATCATGTTCTATGAACTTTCATGGGGGCTGGAAGGAGATAGCCATAGTCGGTGGAAGAAATACTAAAAATAAACAATTACCCATTGAGCTAAACACTTTGAAAGAAATTGACAAGTATTTTTTTGGGTTGGAGGGTGATAGGTCTGTCAGGAAAGGTCTACAAGAGCTGAAGAAAGAGAAGGCACTAAAAATGACAGGAAAAGGATTTTTAACAGCTCTAAATGATGGTCAGTGCTGATATAGGATAGAGAGCCAGAGGCCCATAAGCACTGCTCCCTACAGTGTGGTTCCCAGATCTCTGGCCATTTCCACATTCTGCTTCTAATCTGCCACACAACTTAGGATCTTGCACAGGAACCAAATCAACACAGGCTTCATGCTTTGAGAAAGTCAAGCCAAAAACATAAGGAGGAGGAAGCAGCATGCTGAGTCACATGGTGTACGTGCCAGTGTCCAGACCATCCCCTTAGTCTTCAAGTTAGGGACTTCTCTGTGCTGTTAATTTTACTCTTGGGAGCTGTCCAACATTCTATCAATGATTAAAATATAAACTGACTTTAAAAAATAATGAAGGAAAGATTATGCATGCAGTTGTCAAGGGAATACTGGAACTTACTCCTGAAATTCTTTTGTATCAAACCCCACAGATCCTTAATATGTCCCCTCAAAATTTTTCTTCGTGCACATCCCTGATGGGAAGAGGGAAGTAATCAAAGAGTGAACAAGTGTGTTCAGCACTATTGTGAGCTCAACACAAAATGAAATGTCCTGAAGGGTAATGAAGAGACTCGAGACACTGCTATACCCTGAAGCTGGGTCTAGTTTAGAATGCAAAGGTGAAAGCATCAAGCCATTTAAAACCACATCTAAGGACACGTAATCATTAGATGCTTCAGAGTGAAGGGCTTACTCATTAGCAAACAGGGTAGGTGAGGACCAAGGATTCAGAAAAATGTTCCTGGGAGAAGAGGAATTGGTGTTAAGCCTTGGACAGACAGCTGGCATAGGGCAGGAAAACTAAAATTATACATTTATGAGGGCCTATGCAACATGGATGGCACTTTGGTATGATGGTAAGGCATGGTAAGAATGTATCCAAAGGACTGTGAGAAAGAAGTTCTGATAATTGGATAGGAGAAGTAATGGAGCACACATTGAAGATCATGACACAGAAAAATCTGAGAAGTGAAACCCCAATGAAGATTCTTGAATTAGAAGTGATATGAAAAAAATCACATAAGACATCCATAGAATTTGGGGGGAGGTAAGATGTTCATAGGATTTGGGAAGAATGGTCATTCTTAGTTCTTGCCACAGTAGGGATTATCTCTACAATGTGTCCAAGACAAGTCTGCATGTCTATGCCTGCTCCATGTGTGAGTTAAATTGCATGATAGATATGAAAGTGCTTTGTTGATTTTGTTATTTTCATGGAAACTGAGTCCACCATTGCTGCCTCACTGTGCCTTTTAATCAAATATCTTTTGCAGAATTCAGGCCAAGTGGATTAGCCAGTTTTACCTTGCTTCTGATGAAATATCATTGCATTGACCCTCAGAATGCCTGTCCAGAGCTTGTCCATGGGTGCTGTGGTACATTGTCATCTCTAACATCATATCTGCATCTGGTTTGACAGAATCCCATCTGATGAGGCAACTACCAAACAAAGAACTGAACCCAGCATCTCAATTAGCAAGGAGGTTTGATCAACTTTAATCTTTCAACTTTGATCTGACTAGAAATTTTGCAGTCATGTTCTAAGTCTTTTGTGTATTTCAGGGTTCCCTGCAGGTCACCATGTAGACTCAACAACTAATTGCTGCTCTAGACAAGCCCCTGACAGACTACCTGTCTGTCATTTGCTTCTCCTTGGGCTGAATAGCACCGACTTAGTGGTTTTCCACCACAGCCTTCAGCAGGTAGTTTTTGAAGACCAAGATGTTATAAAAAATGGCATTTATTGGGTTAACTTTGGTGATTCCTTTCATTGCCAGCAGGGCTGCACTCTCTTGAATTCAGCTGTGCCTGTTTAAGATTTCAGCTTTTTAGCATTTTCTGCAAGGCCTGTGCTGTGTTTTTAGAGGAGGTGCTGTGCATTTTTTCTGTAGGCTTCTATGCAATGAAGATCCACAAAGACTTGTGTTTTGATTGATGATTGTATTTAAGAAGTTATTTAAGTATTATGAGGTTGCTGTGTTCTTTTTGCTTAGGATCAGCCTTTTAAACTGCTCTTTCTCAGCAGCTTCATTCTGACAAGGAACATTCTCTTTGCATTTTATTTTTATTTTTAGGCGTTTGCAAGGAGCCTGCCTTGAAACAGCAATCTTCTCTATCCAGATGGGGGCAGAAGACTGTCAGGATTGATGTGTTTTATCTCATCATTGTTCATCCCACAAGTAAGGCATAGTGGGTCATGGTTTAGGCTCTCAATACACATGGCTGCATTATAACCCAGTAATACCCTCAAGGAGTTGATACATCTTTAAGGGTGTTGTGTGTTATAATGATGATTGTAGTGAATGGGAAGTATTTGGAGCCATTCTGACTCTGGACCAAACTTTCCAATTGACTTAGGAAAGAGGGTAACACATCAAGTTTGTGTTTCTGAAATATACTGCAGGTTGGGTTCCTATTTGAGTATCATAAGAGCGATGGTGTTGCTCTGGATTAGAACCAGCTTGAGGATGGAGTAGTGTCTATGTATGATGGTGATTGGGAGGTAACATTGATAGGACTCAGGAACTGACAGGATGTTGTAGATGAGGGGAAAGGACATAGTGAAAAGGATTTCTCACTTTGTTGGTATTACACTGAAAGGGAGTAAAGACAAATTAGGTGTGAGTAAAAATGAAGAAGCCACAACTCAGCAGTAACTGAGAGTAACCACCTCAACCCCTTAATCATCCTCACAGTGAACACAACCCTTCAGTAACCGCCAGTATCCACCTTAACCCCTAATCACCCATGACTATGAGTATTGCTTCCTCAAGGAAAGGAGACTCCAAAACAGAAGAACTAACTACTTTAAACCCTAGTTATGCTGGCCTCTGTGGCAAAATTATTTTCTGGCATTCCCTTTAGTTGAATGCTCTTTAAGTATTTGCTACCTTTCTGAGCATGGGTGGCTTAGCCAGCGTGCAATCACACTTTCCTAATATGTTATGTTAGCATCTTCTGATAGTCATTCCTCCAGCTCAGGCAGTGTGGTATTCTTTGTAGCATCTCCAGAAAGCATTGGTTTTTAACTTGAAAGATTTCATCATTCATGCTGACTTTAGTAGGGATTGAAAATTCCTCTTTCCTCACTCTGTAGTCATGTTGTTTGGCCTAAGTACTCAGACATAAGACTTAACCTGAGAACTTCAGCCAAACTATTGAATAAGACAGTTTCCTTCTTAAAGGGTTGACATATTTGGAAGTTGACAGGAAGGTCAGCTTGAGAGCAAAGGCAACACAGAAGCAAGAGAACCAAGTGATTCATCTCCAAAACACTTCCTGAGGATATCATTTGAGATTCTGGGCTTTCTATTCTACTTGATCTCATCATTGTCAGTTACATGATCCAATATAGTCTTTCTGTTTAACTGAGGTCAAGTTGTTTATCTCTCACTTGTAACTAAGAACTCTTTCAAATGCAACATTACAAGACAGAAATTAACAGACAGAATTAATGACTGGTGGTGATGAATATTTACGGAGCTCTTACTGGGTGTTGTATGTCATGACAATTAACACATTTTATCCAACAACCTTAAAAGTATGGTGATCCCTGACCAGAACAGATGATTATGACTCTGAAGGGACACCTAAGGTCATGCAGTTAGAAGCCAAATAGAGGCAGCCTGAGACCAGAGCCCATGCTTAATATTACAAAAGAATAAAAAAGAAAATTCTATGAAAAAGAGGCCACGCATTTGAAAGAGAGAAGGAAGGCATAAATAGGAATGTTAGAAGGGGGAAATGATGTAGTTATAGTTTCAAGAATAAAAGAAAATAAAATATGTAAGCTTCTTTCATTAAAAAAAAGCTTGCACTACTTGCAGGCCCCTGGCAGGAGGATCAGGATCTATCCCTGGGGCATGAGCTAGCTTGTTGGAGACCATTTGCTATGTAGGATGCCATGCTCAGTCTTAATGCAGTGGAGAGGGGCTTGGTTCTGCCCTAACTTAATGTGCCAGACTTTGTTGACTCCCCATGGGAGCCCTTAGCCTGTTGGGAGGAGGGTATGGAAAGTGGGCTGGGAGGGAGGTTTGGTGGGTGGGAGGGAGAACTGTGGTTGGAAGGTAAAATAAAGAAAAAAAGAGATACTAGTTAAAGAATCATCTTAAGAATCATAAGCATTCTATTTTTTCCAATATCTTCCATACAGTAAAAAGGAGAAGTCAGCAAGCAAAGCCACACTAATATACTTTAGATTAAGTCCTGATCATTATTGCTGTGTAAGACCCCACCTAACAAGAAGTGGCTTTATAAATGATCATTCAATTCATATAGCAGTGAGAACTCCCTCTGGTTTATACTAATAGTAAGGAGGCCACTTGTTGGTTCCCGACTGCCCAGCCCTGAAATAATCACATAGAAACTATATTATTTAAATCACTGCTTGTCCCATTAACTCTAGCTTCTTATTGGCTAATTCTTACATATTAATTTAACCCATTTCTATTAATCTGTGTATCATCACATGGCTGTGGCTTACTGGCTAAAGTTACAGTGTCTCAACATGGCTTCTCTTTGACTCTGCCTCTTTTCTCCCAGCATTTAGTTTAGTTTTCCCCAGCTACCTCTACTCACTGCATAGGCCCAAGACAGTTCCTTTATTTATCAATGGTTATCACAGCATACAGAGGGAAATCCCACATAATATACTATACTGCCAGTTACCTTTATGACATCTTAAATTAGTTCTTTTCATAGGATTACAAACTTTACATGTCAAGAAAATGGGTTCCTGATTTCAAATGCCATTTCAGTCTGTTTCTCTTGCTGTTTTCTCTATTTCAGTCACTGGGAACATTAGGTACTTGACTTATCAATGTATCAGTATATGAAAAGTCACTGAACCCTTGTTCTTTTCCTCTTTGTTATTCATTAGCAAGTTGCCAACTGTGTATTCAAATTATTTTTTGGGAAACACTCACCATCCACATTGGACTTCATAAGTTTTTAAGACGTATGAGGTTAGTATCTATAATAGGATATTTACTCTTGAAGTTTCTATTGCCTCTATCTGACTCTTTCTATGGCCACTGACTTCTCATAACTGTGTTACCAGCGCCACAATCAGCTTTCCACATTCCTTTCTGGATCTCCCGGGCACCATTTTCTATCACTGGGCCCTTTCTGTCCAATCATCTGCTTTCATTTCTCAAAGTGGGGCTTCTTGATGATGCTCTTACTTGTTTCTTGTATTCTCCAGCACAATGTAAGATTCTTGGCCTAGCTTCTTTACTGCAAGCTTATAGTACCACAGCCAAAGCAATGTTAGACACCTCAGAGTTGCTCCATCATATAAAATAGGTGGACAAACAAACACTTAGACAACAAAATGATGGAGAGACAACCGTTTCTCAAATTGTCTAGCTACATCTCACCTTTGAGTCTTATTCTCCCAGTGTGTCAAAAAGGAGAAGGGAGACAATTGTTACCTTGCCCATCCCAACTGACAGGATTGCACCTTCAATTGCGAAGGGCAGTGGCAATGTAAATATCCAGAGAAAATCAGTAGTTTGTGATCCATGACTCAAGAAGCAGGTGACTAGAGAGTTGGAGCAATGGCAACAATGACGGTCTGCGGGCCCAACAGAGTCTACCTGTAACATTTACATAGCAATTTGTTCCCACAGAAGGAAAGATCTAAATTTGTTGCAGAGTTATACTCAACTATGCGAATTTCTCTCCAGGAACTGGACAAGTATTTACAAATTCAGCATCTATGTTAATGTCTACCTTTTCATTTAAAGGCTGACTATTTAGGGTATTTTTTTTAACTCAGTCTAAGTTTTATGTCTGCCAAAAATAAATCATTGGTCAGAATAATTACATGTAAATGCTGCTGGGCTATTAGTCTCAAGGGACCAATTTTCTAGCCATTTGTTGGCATCTAAAATGTCAAATTTATTACACAGAGGGCATGGAAATACACACAACATCTTCTTCTAAAAAGGATATGAAAGGCACCAATCAGGGCAGTGTCAGCAAATGCTGAAGACAGAGAAATGTTGCTTGAGTTAATGAGATTATCTAAATTAATTTCATATATTATTGTAAGGAAAATAAAACACTTTATAATAGAACATAATAAACATAAGTTTCTTAGTTCAAAGGCCACTTGCTTTTGGGAGAAATGTTTCACCCACCCCTACCCTCTCATATGCTCTTTGCCTTTAAGGACCCATGAGACAAGACACAGAGCAAAAAGAGAGATTCAGGTTTAGGCCTTGTCTCGGCCATTGTCTTGTTCTGTGAGCCTGGGAAAGCTACCTGCCCTCTGTCACCTTCAGTGTTCTTTTCTGTGAAGAGAAGGCTGCATTTCACTGATAGCATCCCAGAGGGCTTGAAGAAGGGACTTGGTGTTTAAGTACCATGCAAAGCTGGAGATGCCGTGCCTATGTAAAGCTATGTTCTACGTAGTCAGCGCTTGCTGATCTTGATCTTCCTAATGCCGTTTCTGCTAAATTTACTAATGCCAAAGGATCCTAAGCATCAATTTTGGACAGTTTTCCATTTTAGTTCTCAGAACCTAGTTTATCTTTTCTAAAGTCCACATGATTGTGACCAGCAAGGCGGCTCAGTGAGTAAAGCACTTTCTGCCAAGCCTGTGTGCTCATGTTCAATTCCTGAGCATCACATACTTGAAGGATAGACCTAACCCCTGAGGTTGCTCAGTGGGTAAAGCAGTTGCTGCCAGCCCTATGGGCTTATGTTCAATTCCTGAGCATTGCATAGTTAAAGGAGAGACCTAACTCCTGCTATAGCTCAGTGGGTAAAGGTGATTGCTTCTGAGTCTGAGGATCTGAATGAGATCCTTGACATCCACAAGATAGAAGGGTAAAACTGACTCCCAAGAGTTGTTTCCTAATTCTTATACATGCACTGATGCATGTGAACATGCACACACACACACACACACACACACACACACACACACATGCATACACACACACACAGAGGAAAATAGCAAATAAAGATGGAAGATAATCAGTTGTCTTACCCAACTATTGTCTGGGTACCACAATAATCACCAATTTGGCAAGATAGCCCAATGGTGCAATAGTAACAATTATATTTTAGGGATAAGCAATCTGGACTTAAGGCCAGCTCAACATGAGGGAACTCATTCTTAGTTCTGTAAATCTATTCGACTATCCAAGGCTGAGGATGTTGGAGACACTAGAGGGTAATCAGCCACTACCACTTTCCTAAACCTGTATAATCTCAAACTGTATTCTAAATAATTATCCTTATATCCACAGATAAGTAAGTGTATTTCCCACTTCTTGTCTTGGTTGAATTTTTGCCAAATTTGATTCAAGCTAGAGCTACCCGGGAATTGGAACCTCAGCTAAGAAAATGCCTCCACCAGATTACCTGTAGGCAAGTGTGTAATATATTGTCTCGGTTAATGATTGATTCAGAGAGACCCAGTCAATTGGGGATGACTCCATCTCTGGGCAGGTGGTCCTGAGATATATAAGAAAGCAGGTTGAACAAGACATGAAGAACAGTCAGTAAGCAACATTTCTCTTTGGCTTTTGCTTCAGTTTCTTCCTTGTGGTTCTTGCCATGACTTTTCTCAGTCATTGACTGCTAGGTGGAAGTATAAGAGGAAGTAAACTCCTTTCTCTGCAGGTTGGTTTTGGTCATGGCCCTTACTACAGCAGCAGAAGCCCTAACTCTGACACCTCTTATAAAGAAACTTTTATTCAGCATCTACAGACTAGAGCAGAGAACCAAAACTGACAATAATTCAGAGAATAAGTGATTTTAGGAGTGCATAGGTCCTATTGATACATCTATACCACAACCCCCTACATGTCATGGAATGTCACAGAAGAGGAGCAGAAAGATCGTAAGATCAGAGGACCGGGGCACCTGATGTGAAACAGTATATTCTACATATGTCCAGGAAGATGCCGCCACGAAATCTCAACAATGTGTTACTTAATAAGACCTGTATAGTAACCACATCAGTTGGCATGTCACCTTGGGTGGTGAGAATTTTACAAGGCCACACTGAGAGATAAAGAACTTCAGGCAGTCTGTGGCTGCTAAGAAAGGGAGAATCAGATTTCTCTTGGGATCATCCACTTGATAAGTACCCAATCCCAAATGGTCAGTTCTAGACCCATGTACATATGAGCAACACTGAATGGACTTGGGAGGTGGTATTGTGTGTGTGTGTGTGTGTGTGGAAATAATAATTAGATGAGGAAGAGTTATGAATCCAAAAGTAAGCAGGAATCTTAGAGTCTAAATACCACTATATCATGAAGTGCCAACCTGCATCTTCTTTCTACAAAGAGATATACTATTGGTGGCACTTTCTAGGACTTAACAGAACCCAACATCCCAGGAGACACACCCAAAGACCTCCCTCAAAATGCTAAGGGAGCAATTCACAGGCATGATATTGGAATTGGAGATGAATAGGTAGCTAATTATGCTCAGTGATATGGGATAGTAAGGAGTGATATGTGACAACTTACCACTATACAGATAGAGGAAAACCGAGGAATATATAGAGAAGAGGTATTGAAAATGAAGGCGAGGCAACAGTAACCTCAACCCATTTGTGAGTTCTTGGCTTCGGCTATGAGTCTCTTCTAACTGGGAGTACTGCAGGGAGTACAGCTCACGTGCATGGGATTTAAACTGGGTCAAGGAACAGCTCGGGCTAAAGCTCAAGATGGGTTTTCTGCATTGGGGTGGTATAGCTTGGCCTTCTCCAATTTTGACTTTCCTAGTCGGTAGACATTTTTTCAGGTGCCATATGCTAATGACTCACAGGACTCTGCAAATGGTAAATATGTATGAAAGGAAATTGTTCATGAATAAATGACAGCAGTGCTCATCACAATGACCCCTGGAGACTCCTGTGACCCCTGGAGGAGAACAGTTCAGAAAGGGTAATCACTTTTTATCGAGAGGCACAAGTTTCCCCTTAAATTCATTAAAAGTTTCTGAAACAAATAAATAAAACATAATTGATACAGATCCACCTCCTTTCTTTCTGTACATCATTAAGAAGCTGTAATTGCTTCCCAACCCCCAGGAAGCTCTTGTCTCCAAGAATAAAGCGTTAGTATGTGACTCCCTAGCAATTGTTATTATTTGGAGGAATTAATTTACTCTAATTAGCTTTAAGTCCATTATCAGAAAGAGAAAGCTGAGCTAGAGAAGAAGGGAGGCCTGAAATAACATTTTCCTCGGCTGGCCATAAGAACTTCTCTACCCTTAACAGTTTGGTCCCTGACAACCAAGCCTTGTTTAAAACCAACGACATCACCTATACATCAGTATCTAACTAGTTCACTCTCTAAAATGTTCTTATTTTTTGAAGTAAGAAAACAAACCTATAATTTTCCTCTCCTAGTGGAGATCTTTAAACTGAGTCTCAAGGGAACTCCAAATCAGCAATATTAATCATACTTGTGTTCATAAATTGCTGATTCTGCTCAGGTATCTGCTTGGAGGTGATTCCTAGGGTTGGGGGAAGGCTCTGATACCCAGAGAAGTGGCTTTTCCATCCTTAGTCACCGCAGCTACAAGTCCACCATGACAGAAAGTAATGTCTATGTTCTTTAATCCATGTATTTTTATAATAGCATTTTCATGCAGGGAGGAAGATCATTATCTGGATTATCACAGAAGGACTGGTATACTTTCTGGCTTAGACTCTAGGTGGGCTAGCACAAGGTCACTTTGAAGACCAGAGTCTAGTGTGCGTAGACAGAAGTGTCTCTGAAGACATAGATGCTGCTCACATCATCAGAGTAAACTGGGCACCAAAGGTAGAGGTTATGAATTCAGGCTTGAGTTTGTTGGCAATAGAGAGATTTGGAGATTTTTAAACCAAACAATGCCAGACGGAGAAGCATGGTATTTCATGGACTGTGAAGGATGATTCTCAGGAGCAGGCTGAAGTAAGGATGACAAGCGTAGTGGTCATTGTGATAGGGACAGAAAACACAAACAGGAAAGCAGAGGCAGCAGAAGGCTATGGATTTGAAATGTTTCTGGACTGGGATGAGGAGGATGTAGTGAGGATGGGATGCTTAGAGAAGGAGGCTTGTGAGATCAGCATCTGCGTTTGGCAGATTCCCAAAGTCTTTTACCATGAGTACATTCTCTTTTACCAGAAACAGTGAACATTATGTTTAATTGTGACTGACCTCTGTGAAAATATTCTAATTGTCTGTAATTCAGACAACCACTGGCCAAATTCATGTGGGGTTCGAACCAAAAAGGAAACAAATCAATACAGACTGGAATTTAGGGTTATGGGGGTTAAAGGCAATGTCTGAACAAAGTCGAAGCTGCCAACAAGCTCCCGAAATGCTGAGTAAGAATTTCAGGAGGAGGGTAGAGGATCTAAGTCATCAGATTCCCTAAAGAGAAGTCAGAAATAGAAATCTTAGAAAAAACATCCTGGTTTCTAAATGTTCATAACTAATTGTATATTTTTTGTTCTTGTTCAAACTCTAGATGGACTAATTCTAGAGAATGTCTGTGGAGCCCCCAATGGCTCCAATTTGAAACTGGATGATTTAACCTGAATTATTGTAGAATGTAACAGAATGGCAGGGAATGGATTAAGAAAGTTTCCAGGGCAAGCACTTTAAATGCCTGTAATTTTGCTAGTCCAGGGATAGATGCTGGGGAGAAGGGTCAGGGTAAAGCTGTATTGTAACTCTCACTGGGTCAAAGAAGAACTCAGCTTATTGTGAGAAGGCCCAACAATGTAAAATGAGGATGTGAGGGAAAGGCTTAGAGAAGCTCTGGGCCTCACATATGCAAAGGAAAACTTTTTTCTTTATAAAGTTTATTTTTTTAATTGATTTTTATTGAGCTCTACATTTTTCTCTGCTCCCCCGCCCTCCCTCTTCTCTGCCCCCTTAAACTCTCCCCCAAGGTCCCCATGCTCCCAATTTACTTGTCTTTTTCTACTTCCCATGTAGATTAGATCTATGTAAGTCTCTTTTAGTGTACTTATTGTTTTCTAAGTTCTCTGGGATTGTGATTTGTAGGCTGGTTTTCTCTGCTTTATGTTAAAAAACCATCTATGAGTGAGTACATATGATAATTGTCTTTCTGTGTCTGGGTTACCTCTCTCAAAATAATGTTTTCTAGCTCCATCCATTTTCCATTTTCCTGCAAAATTCAAGATGTCCTTTTGTTCTGCTGTGTAGTACTCCATTGTGTAAATGTACCACATTTTTCTTATCCATTCTTTGGTCGAAGGGCATTTAGGTTGTTTCCAGGTTCTGGCTGTGACAAAGAAAGCTGCTATGAACATAGTTGAGCACATGTCCTTGTGGCATGATTGAGCATTCTTTGGATATATACTCAAAATATAACCCCAACAGCACAGACACTGAGAGAAATAATTAATAAATGGGACTTCCTGAAACTGAAAAGTTTTTGTAAAGCAAAGGACACAGTCAACAAGACAAAACAACAGCCTACAGAATGGGAAAAGATCTTCACTAACCTCACATCAGACAGAGGTCTGGTCTCCAAAATATACAAAGATCTCAAGAAATTGATCACCAAAATAACACATTATCCAATAAAAATAATAGAGTACAGACCTAAACAGAGAACTCTCAACTGAGGAATCTAAACTGGCTAAAAGACAACTTAAGGAAATGTTCAGCAACCTTAGTCATCAGAGAAATGCAAATCAAAACAACTCTGAGGTTCCATCTTACACCTGTAAGAATGGCCAAGTTCAAAAACACTGATGACAACTTATGCTGGAGAGGTTGTGGGGAAAAGGGACCACTTCTGCATTGCTGGTGGGAATGCAAGCTGGTACAGCCCCTTTGAATGGAAGTGTGGAGATTTCTCAGAAAATTAGGAAAAAAACTTCCTCAAGACCCAGTAATACCACTTTTGGGTATATATCCAAAGGATGCAAAGGAAAACTTTAAAGGGGGAGCCAGAAGGAGCAGCAATAGCTAGAGAATGTTTTCCAGTGCTAATTTCCAGGTCAGCTACTGTTATTCAGTAAGTTATAAGATTTGCCCAGAGAAGCGGCCATGGGGATTCTGAAAGCAGGTGAAAATGAGTAAACCACAGGCGGAAGCTGCTTTTGCAGAAACGCTCACTAACGGGACAGGTTGCCTACTTATTCTAGTTTCTTTTTTAAAGATTTTCCATGTCTCAGCAGTGAGCCCATCACTATCTAGCTCAAGAATTAGAGATAAATATAAATGCACAGTTAACATCCTGACTGTTTAAGAAATGGTGCATCTCCCAAAGAGGGAGATAATCTCTGAATCTGGAACATTTCATTCAGGGTGAGTTTATTTGGGCTAGCCCCAAGAAGGGCAAAAAGAGGGTAGGAAAGCAGCAAGATTCCCAGCCTGGGGCAGGACAGAACAAAGTGGAGGATTTGTCATGTCTGTAGACCGGCCTTTGGGATGCTGGAGTCTTCCAAGGCCAGATAATAAACCCAGAATTTGATTCATGATTTCTAGTCTGTTTTTCTCTCTATCTTGCCATCCTTCTCCCCCCCTACCCCGCCCAGTCTATGACATTACAGTGAAGGTTGATTTATTTGTTGAGGACTACAGAAAATACTCTCTTTGTTCTGAGTTGGTATGCATCAATTTATTTAAATGAGCTTCTCACTGATAGGCAGAATCAATTTGTGAAGCACATCTGATCAGCTTGGTTAAATTACCGAAGAAGTTGCTTCGGGGCCCAGGTGAACTAAAATGAGGACAGACTTTTGCATTTCCCCTCTGCGAGGGGAACACGAGAGTGTGAAAACCTCTTAGAAACTGCACAGAATTTGTCTGACTGTTCTGCTTTGGGGATGGATAGCTTTGAGGCCTTAGATATTATCAGAACCAAGATGCCCTATTTCCCCGATAATTAGGCAGAAGTCTACACCATCTGCCTTCTGCCTCTTCAACCAATTTCCAGTAGGTCAGAGTGAAAATATCAGAATGATTTGTTCCCCTCAGGATAGTGTGCAGGAGCTTACACTTGGTAGAGAGTACTTGGCTCTTAGTGGGCAGAGGGAAGGGAGAGAGTGGAGAGAGGAGGACCACAGTGACAGCTCCAGAGGCCACTGGGCCTTCCAATCTCTCCAGGACAGTCAATGATGGTGGAGCCACATAATACATTGAACCTAGGGTTCTTACATGAGTCTGCAGAACCAAGTTAAGATCCCTCCCTAGAGATACTGACTTTCCAGTCTGTCAGGAACTGTTGGAGTTGTGTGCACCTAATAGAGATGCACAAGATAGTAGTTACAATCCTCAGTATAGAAAAGCTAAAACAATAATGGTGGTTAATTGCTTTCTGGCTCACCTTGAAATTTCCCAACATTCTTTAGGCATTAAGTGTGCTCTTTTCAATTTTCTCTTAAAGGGTTCTTGTTCGTCCTTTAATAATAAACTCACTAAGCAGGGAGGCAATCGCAGCATTATTTCTTTGGATTATCATTAAGAGTTAATGTCATACAAATCAGAAAAGAGTGCAAATGTATGTTGGCTTCAGTTCCAAACAAGAGATTAGATGTAGCTTTTACCCAGGTCAGTACTGTTTTTTTTTTCTTTTGTCTAATTACCGGCAAAAGCTACTCTCTCCATAAAGCTGCTGAGAGATGAGCAACTCAGAAAACATCATCAATGGCTAATGTACAGTCAAAAATAACTCACCTTTTGATTGAGCATGTGCATTGGGAATGTATTATGTGTAGAATACTAGGCCTTATGTTTGGGATGCAAACCTGAGTATAGCACATTATGCATTGTCAAGTAACTCGCGACAGAACAGAGGGGCAGTCTTGGAAATGAGGAGTTTTAATGATGTGCTAAGAGAAAACGTGTAATCAGGGAACCTTAACTCACCCTGGAAATCTGTGAAAGAATTTTGCTGCAGATGACTCCTGACCTGAATCCTTGAGACCCAACAGGGGTAGAGAGAAGACAGGAAGGAAATGGGGACATCCTGTACAGCAGGATGACAGCCTGCGAGAGCTCCCAGAGCTCAGCTATGCCAGCTTCTGTGTCTTATATACATACAGCCATAAAGCTCTACCTGGTTTCTTGAGGTTTATCCTATAGATAATAAAATAAAGATTAAAAAGGGCCATTTGTGTTGCCCACATACTCTCTAGAGCACAATCAAACTCCTGGTGGTCAGCCTCTTAAAGAAAACTGAGTCCTTCCTCACCCACACCCCTGCCAGAAGCCATTAACTGTAGAGTTGCACTTTGGCATCCTTATCACAATTTTTAAGATGTTTCTTTGATGACTTTCTGTTTAGGCTGTTCTTTTGGCAGGCAGGGGTGGGGATAGGGCTTGTCACTGAAGTGTTCTATGTCCCTGTTTCTCAACTGTGATTCTGTAGTCATCCATATCATGGCAAAAGTAGCTTTCTGACCCTTTACAGTCAGTGGGAGCACAATCATGGACTATATATGGTTTCTGGTGAGAGCTCAGTCCATGGGCATCCATGTTCTCCAGTGTCAGCACATGCCACAGATCTCAGCACAGTGTCTGGAGGCAGTAAAGACCACAGCATCAACACGCCCCTCTGCTGCTGTGCAGGCTACTCCCATCTACATGGCCCTCAGAGGCAGAATGGATGTGAACATGACCATGGCCTTAAATCAAAGTTCAGGTCATTCACATCAATATGGCCCCCAGGTGGCAACAAAGCCCTTGGACAACAACAACATGGCTTCAGATGGTAGCACAGCCCACAGACATCCATGGCCATCCACAGTAACATGGGCCACAGATAGCAACACAGATCCCGGCTGCAGTAGGAGCACAGAAGCATGGCCCATGGACCAACCAACATGGCCTTAGGTGGCAGCCCAGACCAAGACCATTAATATGGCTTTTGGTGGTAATTTGGGTGAGTGATATTAACATGGCTCCAGGTTGCTGTAGGACATGAGTATCCAAATGAAACTCTTGGCTTTGACTCATCCTAGGGAAGTGGACCACAGATACCAAAGTGGCCTCCGGGAGTAGCACAGAAAATAGAGGTCTTTTGAGGGGGTCCAATCCAGAAGATAAACTGTTCTTTATCTTGGACATCCTGTCTTGGCTCAGAACCAGGTCACAACACCCCATTGACCTTACTCAGCAATGACATGTTCCCGTGTCCACAGAATTCTCCCACACCTGTCCCTGCCATCATGCCTCTAGTTCTGTCTCCCCTGCTCGTATGCTGCTCCAGACCTCTTTCCCACCTCTCCATCGAATATTTGTTCATGCTAGTAGCATTGCAAGCTGCAGTGTCTCACTATGCATAGTCTTAGTTTGGGTTTCTATTGTTATGTAGAGACACTATGACCATGGCAACTCATATAAATGAAAACATTTAATTGAGGGGGCTTGCTTACAGTTTCAGAGGTTCAGTCCATTATTATCATGGAGGGGAGCTTGGAGGGCAGAGTGCAGGCAGATGCGGTGCTTGAGCTGAGTCCTACATCTTGACTCAGAGACAACTGAAAGTTGTCTGAACGTTACACTGAAAGAAGCATGAGAAAAAGAGACCTCAAAGCCTGCCTCAACAGTGACAGAGTTCCTTCAACAAGGCCACACCTCCTAATAGTGCCACTCCCTTTGGGGAGCATTTTCTTTCAACCTCCCATGTATGTTTATATTTTTCATATATATGAAATATATTTATAACTTATATAATATATATAATACATAAATTATTTTCTCCCAGACAGTTTTGTATGCAACTATTCATCCCAATGAGTCATTGGTGTGGTTCAATGGTGTAGGAGTCCCTTCTGTTTGTGTGTTGCTTTCATTGGGTAATGAATAAAGAAACTGCCTTGTCCTAGTTGATAGGACAGAACTTAGGTAGGCAGAGTAGCCAGAACTGAATGCTGAGAAGAAGCGCAGAGTGGCAGATGCCATGGATCTCCTTCCTGAGATGGACACTGGTTAGAATCTTGCAATGCAATATATAGAATAATAGAAATGGGTTAAATTAAGATGTAAGAATTAGCCAATAAGAAGTTAGAGCTAATGGACCAGGCAGTGTTTAAATGAATACAGTTTCTGTGAGATTATGTCAGGTGTAAGCTAGCTGGGTGGTCGGGACGACAAGCAGCCTGCTCCTCCTGTTACAGTTCAAGGTTTCTGGTTTCTGAAGCACCATAAATACTGGACTACAGCCGAGACTCATCTCAAATATTCTTTTGTAACCCAGAGTTCACAATGAACTTGCAGCCTGGGAGGACATCCCAGGGCAAGTTTTGTGTGAGCTCCTGGCTGCCACACACCTTCCTGCCTTTGATGTCTTCCCCACCCTCCATGCTAACTCGACTCGACATTTGACCTTTGTGATCTTGGGCTTTGGGCAGCACTGCTGCCCCACACTTTCTGTCTCCCAGCAGGGCAAGCAGCACAGGCCTTAGTGGCTCAGTGCCTGGAGGTGGGCCTAGGGCTGGCCCTATTAAGCATTGACCTGTTTCTGCCAGAACTCCAGGGAGCTGCACATGCACATTTCTCTGTGCTTGCAGCCCCACAGCTCATCAGGAATGACTTTTGTGCTGGCGGCTTGCTGGCTGGGACAGCAACATTGAGTATAGATAGCTTGGTCGTTCTTTGTCTGTAGCTCTGTTCTGCCATCTCTCCTCCCAATTTCAAGAGTCCACGCTTTAAAAGCATCTTCTCATAAGACTTGCCTGTTTCTAATTCTTAGTTTTTCTGGAGCTGTTTCGGGCCCTCCAGTCTCCTTTTCTGCCTACACATCACCCCCCAGAGCCTCCACAGGTCTCTCAAACTCTCAGAGTTCCACAGAAAATGCCATTATATTTTTTCTCTTTCTTTCTTTCTTTCTTTCTTTCTTTCTTTCTTTCTTTCTTTCTTCTCTCTCTCTCTCTCTCTCTCTCTCTCTCTCTCTCTCTCTCTCTCTCTCTCTCTCTCTTTCTTTCTTTCTTTTTTTGGAGGGGTGGTTGTCCCAAGGATGAGAGTGCAGATGTGCCAGGACTGACAAGTGAGTGTTCTCAGAATTAATGATGTGAAATTCCCCCAAAATCAATAAAAATATTGTTTTCTTAAAAAGCCAATTTATATACCTAGGCCAATGCTTCCTACATGAGGGAGACAGAGAGAGTTTCACCCAAGGCCTGATGTCAAAATTTAATCCCTTATGCTACAGATGTCTCCTTATGCCTTGATGGCCTACCTATAAGGCTTGTGTTGATGCAATTATTTTCCCATAAGAAATTTCATATTATGTGAAAAATGTATTCATCTACTTGGCAAATGGTCAGGAAGATGCCAGAAAATGTAGAGCAGAAATACTATAAAGTCACAAGGGCAAAAGGAAATAAACCAATGAGAAGATAAAGATTGATTTAGTACTGTGCTTGGTATATGGCCATATCCATGATCTGCGGTGACCCATTTTATCACTGCAGGGTTCACTTAACCCCACTTTCACCGTTTCTATTTCAGACCCAGATTCACAGGACCCTCTTTTCTTCCTCCAGTCACCGACATCCCTAGATGGTCTAGAGGCCTTTGGTGTCTGCGGATCTACAGTGACCTCTCCCTACATCGCCTTCCTGGCCCCTCAGACATCAGATCTCCTGCCCCTTCCTCAGAGAAGCCTTCCCCACACTTCAGTATGAGTGAGTGTCATTATTCTTTCTAACAACTTCTCCATTGTACTTACCACTTTCTGAAATGTCATACTTATTTATAAGTTTATTTGTGTACTGTCTGCCTCCCTCTACCAAGAGGCAAATTCAAAGAAGTGAGGATTTTGTCTTGCTCACTGCTGTGTCCCCAGCTGCTGAACCAGTCCTCAGCCAACTTGTTTGATGGTTGTGATAACTCTGCTAAGTAGAATGTGCATATGTTTTGCTTTCAGTTTATTTTCAATGAAACAGAACTTTTCACGGCAATATGTTCAAAGTCAAATAATGAATAAATGGAAGTCCTGGGGTTTGAACCTACATCTCCTGTTCCCCCATGACTGCTTCTGTCTGCTAACACAGCCAAGCATTGACTTCTGGGTTCTGCTTTCCTTTGCTTATGATGCTTATGAGGTGGGCAAGGAAAGGACTGGGTTTGATTGGACTGGGTGTGATGGTCATGCGTGTCAATGGATGCATATGTGACTTTGTGCTTGTGTGTGTGTGTGTGGTAAGGATAGAAGGATGCTAGAAGCTAATTATACTGTTTTATAGTTCTTAAAATCATGAAACTGAGTTACTCAGAGTACCTGGAGTAGAGGTCATTTGTCCCAAGTGCCTTGCTCAGTGAACACTTACAGATTGAAAGATGGCAGGAGAGAAGATGTTTGCTGGAGGTTTTCCCCAGGGCCTTAAGAGTAGCCTCTTTTCTTATGCATCATCACCCTAAACTACTTTTTAACTAAATTAAATGCAAGATTTTGGAGGTAGTTCTCAGTCAGATTTTAATGGAAGCTAGAGGGTCAAGAGCGAGGATGAGAAGAACTAATAGCGATAGAGTCCGAGTGTGCCAATAGTTGTATCAGAATTAAAACGTAGTCAACGCCCTTTATACAATCAATCTCACTTTGTAATGGACTCCAACCCTTGCCTATCTTCTTACTAAGTTACATAGACCAGCATTGTAGGTAAGAAGAAAGCTGATAGGGCCAGTAAGAAATAAAACTATACCAGCTATTTGCAGAAATACTTTAACTTGGGAGTTGGATCATCAGAGGTTTGAGAAGGCCCAGCAGTTAAAAAGGGGATGGAACCCCGAAGCCAGACCTATACATGAACTACCATAGTAAACCCTGGAGCCTTGGAAGACAAATAAAGAACACAGATGTGATTAGATTCCAGAGCTCTGGAGAAGAGAAGAAAGGGCAGGCAAGTCCCAGAGTTCTGAGAAGAGGGCACTCGGTGGCTCCTGTCAGTGTTTCCAGAACAGCAAGAAAATCCCTGCTAGACCAGAGCTCAGACACTTCTGGAGAGGGCCATGCTTGCTGGTACCTCTGAGGGAGTCAGCTTAAAATGGCTCTAAGATGAAAATGCACTGAGAAACCTGGAGAACACCTTCCTTGCTCAGACAATAGAACCGAGGTGCTGTGCTCACCTCCTGCTTAGACAGAAGCAGCTCTGGGAGATTGATCATTTTCTTCTGTCATTGAAAATGACCAGTTGAATTTCCCCCCAGTGCTGAACATCACAAGCTAGGAAATACAGGTGGCGCCAGGCTCAGGGGAAGAATGCTGGGAGGGCAGAATGCTCAGTCTACTGTGTCTCCTTTCTAAGAAATTGTCTTTGTGAAGCCCCGGATATTGGCATCATCATCCTGTCTATAGGAATATATGGAGTTGACCCTTCTCGTCCTTTCACGACACTAGAGTTGGTTATTTATGCCTGCTTACAAATTGCCAATGCTGCTTAGATGAGAATTATAAATCCCCTACTTTGAACTTTAATTGGGGCCAAATAAAAAGAAAAAAAATGTTAGGTGTTGTTTTCTTCCATGGTTTGGAGATTTATATAGGGTACTTAGAAGCTGTTTATCTCGACAGGCAGAGATAGTTGCTTAAATGGATTTTCATGCTTAGGGCTTCAAAACATAAGGTCCTCTGAGCCAGTTGTTTGTTTAGTTATACTCATCACACACAAATTATTGTTTGTGGAAGGAGGGAGGGAAATAGCTTCTGGAAACGCACCCTAACACCCCCCTCCCTGTTTCTCTAGTTTATGCCCACACAGATGCCCATGGACAGGCAATAGATCTGTGCTTGGAGGAATCCAATGTGTGGTAATTAGTCCACCAGAAGCTTTGGATTTCTCAAAATTAGGAACATTGATTATTTGCTCAAACATAAGCCACTTGCAGATGCTTTAGTCCTTTATTCTGCTTTTCTAAAACAGTTGTAGCTTATTTCCTAAGTCGGGGTTTCCATTCATGTTTTTTTTTTCTGCTTAACTCTTCGTCTTGGATGAGAAGACTTTGAAAATTAAAAGCTTCCATGGAGTTTTGGTTAGAACTATTGACCAACTAAATTACAGTGGACAAGATGCAGGCCAAATTGTCAGTCTCATGTGCAAAATGTGTTACCTGTAAAATTAAGATAGGTTAAAATTCTCAATGATCTGTCTTAAAATCATGCATATGAAGAAATGAAATTCCTTTTCTTGTCGAAAGAAGACTTGCTACTATTATATGCTATATACTTACTTATTGAAGCAGAACTAGGGTTTCAGATTAATCTGAAATGATTTCCTGGTTACTGTATATATTTTGACTTCTCTTTTATATAGACAGTTTCTCATAACTTATTTAACTCTGCCATATTGGTGTATTTAGGTTGCATGTCTTTTACTGCTGGAAGCAGTGAGCAGCCATGAGTTCCCGCTTTTATGTGTGTGTGCTATTATCTCTGTTAGACATTTTCTGTACAAGAACCCAGTGTTTCATCTTGTTCTGTCTCCCAGCTTCCTCAAGTCTGACTTTCCTTTATTTCTGTGACTTTGATACATTGGAAACTGCATATTTGCTTTGTGTAATATTCTTTACTCCATGTTTCTGTGGCTCTTCCTTGGTGCTAAATCGAAGCTGTGCATCTGGGGTAGTGCCTCCTCTAGGAAAGGCTATGTGCTCCTCTCTGCCTCCCAGGAGGTGGCAAATGATTTTCCTTGTCCCTTTGGTGGAGAGGACATTTTTTTGAAAAGAGAATTAAGCAGTGAAAGCCACCTCCTCATGGTGAAGTTACTCTGCTTCTCTGTAAAATTTGGATTTGTTGAATGTAGAAATGCTTTGAACATACTCAAAAATCTCTTTCTTCACCAATCCTTCAATCTACCTATTTTTTTTGCTTATGTCAGAATAGAATCCCAGCTTCCTGCATTATTCAGTGTGTTATGTAACCCCTTTGTTACCTTTTTATTTTGCTATTCATAAAGTCCACGTTGTAAAGATTTTGTGGAACCATTACTCTTTTAAAGTTGTTCACACTTTCCTCATCGGGGAAAAACTCTAGTATTTGTGAGTATGTTAAAGGTAAATTTTGCTTTTAAAAATATCTGTTGGATCAAAGAGATGGCTGAGGGATAAAGGAACTTAATGCTCAAGCTTGGAGACATGAGTTCAACCTTTGGAATTCACATAAAGGTGGAAGAGCAAGCCAACTTCATGGAATTGTCTTCTGGCCTCCACACAAATGACATGGCATATGACCTCCCTGTCCTGACTTCTTTCAATGGTGGACTATGATGTGGAAGTGTAAGCTGAATAAACTCTTCCCTCCTCAACTTGCTTTTTGGCCATGGTGTTCTATCACAGCAATAGGAACCCTAACTAAGACACTAACCATGTTTTTGCTTCTTAACCTTTTATTTATTTTGAAGCATGTCAGAAAAGACTACTTGGACAGTGGTGTTTGGTTAGTGAAGGTGTCAGCCATGCCTGCCTATTAGAACTGTTATTGTTTCATTTAACACTGTTGCCAGGAACTCCTTCCCAAAGTTTTATTTAATTTATTTTAAAAAGGAACTTGAGTGTTTAAAAGGTTCCTCTTGTGGTTCCATTAAGTATTTTCAGTTGAGAATTTCTAGCTTTGGTCTTGTGTGACTGTCCATAGACGGTCTGTTTGCATTCATCCCAGTGGCTTCCTTTCAGGATCATGAAGAGCAAAATGGCAATGAATGGACTTGGAAATGTGGCTCTGGGAAGCAAAGGTTGAGTCAGTAAGTTGGTATGTGGAACTGCCCCCAATCTTTGTGGCTGATTCTGAATATGGGCCAGCTGGGTGTCTCTTCTCTAGGCTAAGTGGTAAGAGGCTGGGATGGCTGGAGTTAGTAGGTTTAGGCAGGCTTATCTCATGTGTCTGGAGCTGGCTGGCTGTTACGTCTGTGCTTGGACTTCCTCTATGTGGTCTTTAATCTTTCTGCAGATCACGTTCCTGTTCATGGTGCAAACATGCATGGCTTCTGTAGGCTTGAGTTCTAGAGTAGTTCATTGTCACTTGTATGACATTCTATTTCTACCTGTCTGTTTTATCTAATTCTTCTCACGAGAATACACATTCTAGGTGGGCAGGAAGCCGTTCCCATTTTTTCTTTCATTAAATTAAGTCTATTTCTTGAAGATTTAGTACACATATGTAATACATACTGGCTATACTCTCTCAGACATACTCTTTTATTGCCTTCCACCCTCTGTCAATCTCAATTCTCATAAATCTCCCTCTTGCCTTCATGTCATTTTATTTTATTTTCAACTAGGGACCCACTGGGTTTAAACAGTTTAATTCAGAGGTATGGAGTTTCCCCACCACCACCACTGAAGCTAATTTAGCAAAACAACAGTAGTAAGTTTCTACCATAGAGTCTAAGACCACACCCGTCATGGACTTTACATCAGGTTTCTGGTACCAGACCTACAATTCCTCCTGTAGAGCAGAGTCATTGGTTACTCCCATGACAGTCACAAGGCTACTGGAAAAGTGGGCACCCTTTCCCTGGCAAGTCAGGATTATAGCATTCAAAGTCACCCTCTGGGTGTGACCAGTGATGACTCTTCTTCCTCAGCTACACCTTTGGCAATAGGGAGGAAATTTCCAATTTAGCCACAGTTTGATTTCTCCATGTCTTGCAGCAAAGGTGTGTGGTGTCTTGCGCAATATGCTTTCAACATCTAGGTCTTGTGGGCAATGAAGAACAAATTCAAGAGTCTATGTTGTTTGGGGGGATTTGGAATATTTCCTGGAGGACAGATCACAGGAGATCACAGGTAAATATCTCACACCTGGCACTGGGAATTTCATTTGATCACCTTGGTTTCTAGAATTGTCACAATCTATTCATACAGGGTACCTCCATTCCAACTCTCTTACAGATGTAAATTAACACTCATATGTTAACATATATGCAAATTACTTTATATAGTAGTGGGTCTTTCTGACTTTTTTATTCTCCCCCACTAGACTGTAAGCTCTTCGAGGGTGGAAAAGCCAGCTGTTTTTGGGCAATAGGACATCTTCACACTCACACACAGGAGATGACTCGTGGCAGCCACCAAGTAGTTCCTACAGACTGAACACAATAGTTAACATGTTTATCTTAATGGGATTGTGCTGAACCATTACACCTGACTCTATATGACCTAATCCCTAAGTCTGACTGAGGGGGTGGATTTTATGGACAACATATTTGAAGTTTCTTCTTAGATCCTAATCTCAGAAACACCTATTACAGCTATTATAGCTGGATGATGGGGCTGGTTGGAGAAGTGCCTAATATCTGATTAATGAAAGAATGGACCTGTGGAGGCTTTTGACAGGGTGGTACTGTAGAGGTCACAGCCAGACCTGCACAGTGCTTGCTTCTTGTTCTACATCCCAGGGGACTGTTTTTTTTTTTTCAGTCTTGGTGATTTTTCTGCCTGACAATATTGCAAACATCTCAAATCTTGGCAAACTCATCATCCAGGGAGACAATGTCATCTGTTAACACCCCAGGAGCAATTAGATTTACTTAACAAAAACAGAATGGTGTTTATAAAGTAGCTTGAAAGAGTCCACGGGGTACATCAAAATTGATTTTAAACTAGGTCAGCTCTGTTCTGTACCTAGTCCAATGGTGATGTATAGGCAAGAAAATTCAGTTACATGGTGGTTTTGCTTGGGGGTGGGGGGAGCTATTGAATCAATGCTTGTCTTTGGAAAACTTTAACAATGAGATCTCAAGCAACTCTCCCAGCCAGAGTCTTGGACTCCAGGGTAGAAAGGAAGTGTCACATTTATCTTCTTCCCTTCCAGTGTTCTCTTTCTACGATGCTTTCTTTCTGAGGCTGTTCAGTAAACATGGAGCTCTGGAGTCAACAGATTCTGCCATTAAACCAGTTGTTTGGTCTTCTGTGGGTCTCTGTTTCATTATCTGGAAGATATCAATCTCAAGAATAGTGGGTACCATATAATATTAGGTCAGAGTTAATTAATGGAGGATTAACATAGCTGATCTATAGAGATCACATCATCATTGCATATTGCAGTGACTAGCATGACTTCACTCTATTATACTTGAGAAGGTAGCACAGCTTCTTTCTCCTGGCTAGACTTTCCTGGGGGATTCCCTCCAGAAGTTATATTCAGATTCTGAAGCTATTAAACATTCAATTCATGCGAGCATTTGCCATTTAAGATGTGGCTGAGAGTCAGGTTTATTTCCAGGATTCTAACTCTTCCTGTTCCCCCTGTTGGCTTTCACCAAAATGAAAATTTAATGCCTGGGAAAAACAGTCTGTTGTTCCATATTGATCTTGAGGGATGGCTTGTTTCCATTTTGGAAAGCATTGATGTTCAGACCCGACATCCCTGGGAAGCACAGGGAATGTAGCAACAACCCTGCAGGCAAATCGAGGATGGCTCTGAAGATAGATTTTATTTCTCTTCGCTCTTCTGCCAACTTGTTGAGATCTGACAGAGACCCCCTGTTTTCCCAGTGGGATGTTTGGGGGAAAACAACCATCTTGTTTAGCTTCTCTCTTCCAGAAAGAAGGATGGAGGAAGGGGTAGGACCTAAGCTGTGCCCAATGTGAAGTGCTTTGTTTCCGCCTGCCGACTCAAGGAAGAGGCTGGGCAGAGACTGCATGGCTGAATTCATGCTGCCAATGTCTGAGACTAAATAGGCGGAATATGTCTTGACTTTGACAGACATGGCATCTACATTCTTTCATTAATTCAACAAGCTCTCATTGGCAATCACTTGTGTCAGCCACTCTTCTAAATACTGGAAAATACCACAAGTAGACAGTTTTACAGTTGCTGCAGAAACCAGCAAAGTCTAATCTCCATCCCTCATCCAGAAAACGTCTCTTTGCAACAGAAGAAAACCACAACCAATTGAAATGCAGAGTCGTGGAGCCCAGTTCCCACGGTTACATCTCTAATATAAACTCCTGTACCTAGCAAGTAGAGACCATTGCAGAAGAGGGGACAGAGGATTGAAAGAGCCAGAGAGGATGGGGAAGTTTGTGTGAGGTTGTGTCCTCTAGGAATGTCAGAAGCTACACCTATAAAGTATCGTCAAAATGACTACTTAAACATGAGCAAAACATGGTCAACCCAATAGACATGTTCACATGGATGGGGGAAAGCTCACGAGTCCTCAAGCCTACAAAAAGAACCACAGGCAACTAAGGAATGTTGAGAGCCGAGAAATAGTCTTCTCCTACAGAGAACACACCAACTGGATATCTAATACCAAGCCCTGAAAACAAATACAACTAGTAGTGTTATGTAGACTAAACAGGTTGTATTTATGTGTTTAGAAATGCCCCTCTATACCTCCCCCCATGTGTGTGTGTGTGTGTGTGTGTGTGTGTGTGTGTGTGTGTGTGTGGTCATGGGTAGAAGTGCTATTTTGGGAGGTTGTTGGCCCTTCAAGATCTGTGATGGAGCTAGACGAGGAGGTAACTAGAGGCAGGTCTAGAAATGTTATCAATCTGCTTCTGGTTTCTGTCTATATCTTCCCAGTCATGATTGATTATACTCCCTACAGTGAGCCATGGTAAACTCCTCCCTTAAGCTGCTTTTGTTAGCTATTTTGTCAGGGGAACCAGAAAAGTAATTAGCACATGTATTAATTGAATAAGAAAAGACAAATATGGTTTCATCTTTCACAGAACAGGAAACACTAATAAAGAGAGGCCAACTGCAGAGTCTAATGGGTCCGTTTAGAGGGATTTGCTGGGCAAATCTTTTTAAAAGATTTTCAGGGGCCAGAAGGCTACTTCTGTATATGGTGGTCATAGTAAGGCTTTATCCTAGGCTGCCTCATGAAGAATCTATCACATGCAAACTGAACTTCTGCAGGAAGTGTGCATCAGCAACCTAAACAAAGTCCTACATGTAATTCAATATCGTGTAACTGAAAATCTCTAACTGGGAAAGTTTCTCTTTTTTGCATAAGTTCTCTGCCACTGGTTTGTCCAGCTGCAGAAAGAGTGTGTATGAGAAGCATTGCTGTTGCTTCATGAGGGTTCCCCTATTTTAAAATGGGTCAGGTATTGTGAGGGCAAATAAAAATTAAACATGAGAGATGGTTTTCTTTCCCCTTCTTTTGAACATTCATTTACATTTAAAAACTGTAGTGATGTTCATAATGTTCAAATTCTATTATCCACCTAAGTGTCCATTGACAGATAAGTGGCTAAACAAAATGCACAGTGGAAGACTGCTTAGCTTTGACTAAGGAGATTACGTTCTTTGTGAAAACAGGAACGGGAAACTGGGGGACACTATCTTGAGTAAAATAGTTCGGTCTTACAAAAATGAAGGTCTCAAGATTCCCTTTATATGAGAAATCTTTAAACACTCACCCCGAGAGGCAGTCAGTAGACTGTTAACTTTCAGGGTACTTGGGTGGAATGGGGCAGTGGAACAATGCCGGTCACGGGATGCTGCAAAAACACAGTCAGGTAAAATCTCAGTACAGAGACCACTGTACACGATGATGACCATAGTTAATGTGCCGTACTCTTGCAATTGGTAAGGGAGTAGATTTTAAGTGTTCTTAGGCAAAAATAAATACAAGAGGTAACACATATGTTAATTCGCTCATTTTAGTCATCCCATAAGGTACACATATTTCCAAACATCATGTTTTGTGAATAAAAATACACATACAATATTTGCTTGCTGACTAAAAGCAAAACAAGACAAAACAAACCTAAAAAAAACCCGTGTAATTGTGAATTCTTTCTCTGCCCTCTGAGATGTAAAGCCTTTAAAAAGCCTCTTGCTTGTTTTGTAACCTAGTAATGGCTTCCAGTGCAGTGTGGGGTGTGCGGGCTTTGAAGATTGAATATTCATGCTTAATCGTTTATGTAAACATCAGGGAGCTAAGCAGTTTCTGTGGGAGTGGTTGGAGCCCAACCTAAGTGTTTACTATAACTTTATCAGGTGCCCTGCGCCACAATGCAGAACTACTGCAGGTTACTCCCCCCAAATGACTAGTGAATTTGTGAAAATGGTGTGCGACAAAGCAAACACTCAGGTCCCAGAGGATGGGATTTCTTCCTGTCTGCAGTTCTGTTGCAGGCTGCTGGGATATAAAACATATTGTTTTAATGATACCACAGTAATAACGATGCATTTTCTCTGATGCCATTGTGGAGAGATTTTTCTTATTAGAATAGGAAATATTGAAATAATTCTATATTCAATAAGAGCAAAGGTACTTTCTTATGGGAACTTATTCAAGTAGAATATGGAAATAACACCTCTTTACCAGAAACCGTTTTTTAGTTTCTGCAAGTTTGACTCTGACTCTTGAGGGTTTGTTTTTGTTTTATTTTGAATCTGGCTTTCACATAAAACCTTTCATGGAACCACTGTCGAGCAAAGCTCTGAGTGAAGATGTATCCTCAGGAGTAGAGACCGTGGATTCTTCTCCTGAATCCTATGGACACCTCAGGCTCACTCTGCATCTGCCCAGCTGATTCAAAGTCACTTTGGAGACTGTCACCTACAGTGCGAGGGAGGACACCACCCTCAAGATGACCTCTTTGCCTTCCTTTCTGCATTTCCATTCTACTCCAGTTTCATTTAATTTCTCGCTTAAACTGGGCATTAGGGACAAGACCACATTTTGTGTGACTTTGGCAGCTTACGGAAGCATTCCCTCTGGTTCCATTGTGAAGGCTTATCCTGACTTCTTACAATAGGCTTTTATTATCCTTCCCATTTTACAGAGTTGGAGATAATAATCGTGTATACATCTCTCCTGCTGCACCTCACATGCTGGATTCCCGTGCTGGGTTCATGTCATCAGACCTTGCCATTGCTCTATGCCTTCCTTGAGGTTGGGGTCAAACTGTCTGCGCTTAAGGTGCATATTTGCCTGGCACAGTGCTGCAGACACACTAAACATCATAGAATGAGTAGATGGAGTGGATGAATTTCTGTAGTCAGTGTCATGCAGTGGTGTGTGTGTGTGTGGAGAGAGAGAGAGAGAGAGAGAGAGAGAGAGAGAGAGAGAGAGAGAGAGAGAAGATGACATGGGATCTCTGTCTGTTGAAGCCCTTATGCTTTTGAAGGTCAGTACTGCAGCTGGAGCATGGACTAATAGAGCCATACAGGGAGCACTGAGAGGGAAAGAACCCATCTATCTTGTATAAGCTAAAGCTTCCAATACATCATGCATTTCTATGTTCTGTGTTTGCTCTATTACTTAGAGCGAATGAATCCCCTGCTCTGTAGAAGTAAAGGATGGTGCAGGAAATGCTACATTTAATTTATCCCGCCAGCCTTCGGGGATCCCAGAAGTCACAGGTGCCATTGCCAATATTTAATCCCCTTCAAATCAGGGTGGCTGCCATCTACAAATGAGACAGCTCCGTACACACATTTTTCTCAGTGTTAGTGCTGTGGCAGTTTAAAAGACCAATCTTGTTCCCGGGAAAGATGCACTGTCCTAATAAAAAGGATCTCGATCGATGTGGCTTTCTGGGTAGATGATGTCAGCTGCTCTGAAGGTGCAGCCTTATGCTGGGCTTTCTTTGGGGTGAGCGAATTATGTTTCATGTACACCCGATAGGTCTGGGTTTGAATCCTGGGTCTCCCACGCATCATCTGAACGGCACTGGTGATGAATCTAACCTTGCTACTTCTAGTCTCCCTGTGTGTCAATCCAGGATGATAACTTCTCTGTCGTATGATTACTGAGAGGGTGAGTTGGGTAGGGCATGTGCATCTTGTGCAGTGTAACCTTGATATAAAATTTTGTGATATTGACTCTAAGTCTGAATTATGGTGCGTCTATATCTGTGCGGGTGTGGGGTTAAGTGAGCAGCCTACTATGAACAAGACATTCCCTCTCCAATCTGTTCTTCTGAAGTTCTGGAGAAATGAGCCCAGCCGTAAGAACCCCCCCCCCCCCACCTCACACTTAGCATTCTGGTAGGGACCAACAAGCTTTAAACATGTGTCCCCATTCAACACCCTCTAAATCTGAGAGCCTTCCCTTATAATCCTGAGGACAGGCATTCTGCGATTCTACAGATTTCTCATAATGTTAGGACCTTCTGGGAGGGGAGTCTCTTCTTATTTGTAGTCCCCCAAAAGGTCTTCTTTGCAAGAGGAGAGTTTTGTAGTGGAAAAAGCCATGTAGGTCCAGGGTTTAAGAAAATGTTCTAAATTCTGGTTCTGCCACTTTATCCCGGGGTGAGCAATGAAGTGTTTATCCATCCTTGGACTTCTGCAAGGCTTTTCCTCACAGCTCACCAGACCCTGGAAGGACCACCCAAGTGTCTGTAATTCTGAACTATAAAGTCACATTTTGTTAGTATATTGTTAACAGGAATTAACGCACACTTGTAAATACTATTACTCAGTTAGCATGTATATGCTGTTAGTGATTTGTTTGCTCTTAGCTCTCCCCTTCCCCTGCCCAGTCCTGAGACTGCTGTAGGAGTACAAGGTTGATACCAGCAGAAACCACCTTGACTTAGTGTTTTAAGAAGTAGCTGAGAAAGTTTGTCAAGAGGACTAGAAGACCAAGTTTAAGTTGTCTATCTAATAGGGCATGTCAAAGACGTTGTTGGAGAACCAAGTCTGGTCTTCTGCATACATTCTGTACCCGAGATTCTTCACCTAGAACAATGCTCATCCAGCTAACAGTCTGTCTTTATAGCCATAGCTCAGGTTTTCCAGACTGAAATATACAGAGGCAAAGGTATGCCAGATTCATCTGGATCTAATCTACAAGAAAAATAGTAGTCTCCCTGCATGGTACTTAACACGATGCTTAGCTAAGGAAGTTCTGTGCCCAACTTCACACCGTACAAGTTCTACCATAGTATTCAGAGAGTGTACCTGGGACTGGAACCCCTTAATAAGGTTCCTGTCTCCAGGGCCTGTACTTTCCTTAACCATTTCCCCCAATTTATCAGGTAGATTTGATTTTAATCTTATTTCCTTGTAAGAAAGACGGTTTTGTTTTTTAATTTCTGGGAAGATTATAAACAGCCAAACTGATCCCAAGGAACCATAAAAAAGAAGTGTCTTTATCCAGACACCCACAGAGCAAGAGTGGAACAGACGCTGCAAGTTCCCACAAGTCTCAGAAACATGCTGACCACCTGACCCGAGGGGCAAGAGGGAGCTCCAGAGTGACCGCCTCTGTTCGCACCTTCTCACTGAGCAAGCTACGGGCTAAAGAGGAACTAGGAGCCGGATGCCATCTTCTCAGATTGCCAGTTTGCTCTGAATAAATCAGAGTCTTAAAAGATTGAATTCCTGTCTCTTCCCACTCATGTCCCTAAGTGACAATTAGCAATGGCTTTCAATATTCTGGCCACACACTCTGGATATCTTGTGGTTCATTCCTGTGTCCTAGAAAAAACTGACCCAGAGGGGGGCCCAAGTAAAACACCTGGAGTTTGGCCCTCCTCCTACACAACTTCAGTATCCCCATTGGGCATCTGTCTTTTGGCATCCATCCACAGATGGTAGACACCACAATAAGTATTGCAAACACCAGGTCACATGGAAGCTCAGGAGCAGACTCACCAGGTAGTCGCTCTTATTGAATCCATTGTACACATGAGGGTATCCCTGCTCTCACCCTTGGCCAGAGAAGCTTCTCTTTTCAGTGGGGGACAATAAATCCAGAGACTCATAACTGGGGGAAGCAATGAGAATGGATGACTGCTGAGTGTTTAGCCCCAAAAGAGACATGATATCATACCCCCCAAGGCTCAGGAACCATTTTGGAAGACGGGACAGAAAATGTGTAAGAGGAACAGAATGTGGAGAAGCTCTGTGAAAGAAGCTTCTGGATATGCTATGGCCATTGCAATCATGAACATGTTGCAACCCTGGATACCTGCAAAAAGCTGCATGAATAAAGACATGGAAGTAGTAGGATAATAGCTTGGAGGAAGACAAGAGCCAAGGGGAATGGGAAGGAGATGAAAGGATAATGGGGGGATGTTGAACATGATCATATCAATCGTATATGTGTATGAATGATGACAAAGTGGAGGCTCAGGGAGGTGAGCTGACTTTCCCAAGGTCACTTAACTCATGAGAACTGGAATAGAGATTCAGACCTAGGAAATCTGATGTGTTTGGCTATAACAAACATTCTCATTTTCCTTTATTAATTTTCAAGATCTAATTCAAAGCAAGTCAGAAGTGTCTCCTGGCATGAATCCTCTTTTGTGTCCTAAATCCAAAGGTACACATATCTTCATAACCACATCTAAGTATTTGCAGATATTACTTTTTAGTAGAAATGTTTAGGTGTTTCTACTCAGGACAAAATGTGCTGAGTGTTGATGGATGCACTCAGGAGCACAGAGAACTTGCAGGCCCTCGTTTATCTTTTTCTTATTCATAGGAGAGCAGGCTTTGCTCAGGGTACATAGGGGGAAACCTTTGTCTTTCAGGAAGTCACTTAACCTCCCAGACTCTGATTCTTATTACAGCACAGTCCATCCCAGCTGTCCCATCTACCTCAGGGAACTTCTCATTAGTTAACAAGGTTAAGTCCATGAAAATGACTTATAAAGTAGTCTGTCCTTCACAGAGAATATGGGTAAAAGGTGATGGACAGGACAAAGGAGGCCCTTGTTCTCAAATGAGAGAAGCAGGTAGCTAAACAATCCCATGAATTGTCAATGACGGTTATGTCAATGCCTTGGAAAGAGAGAAGAATGAATAGCCTACATAAGAAAATTGTTTTCTTTCAAAGGACCATATTACCACTAAATATCATCCAGGCTAATGTTATTCCACGTGGGAAGAGGTAGAGTTATGTCTCTGTCTTTCTTTTTCTTTCCCTCAGGGTACCAGTATTGTTTTACATTACTAAGCCAAGCAGGGTGTTGTTGACAGATTGAATGCTCAAGAGACATTGGCAAAACCTATTTAACACTGAAAATCTGCTTTAGATAAATGTGTACATCAGGTGTTATGTCTAATCCCTCATTTGATCATCATGTCTCACCTATAAAAATGGATGGACTGAGAGGGTAGTGGGCCGACTGGCTCCTCAAACAAGCTGACTTTCCAGTGGATTGGTGGTTTGGGAGCATAGAGCTGAGCTTATGGATACTGAACTGTGAATGCGCGCCATAGGGCATGATGAAGATTTAGTACATTTCAAAATCTGCAGCAGAGTCTTGGCCCATACCAAGAGCTCAACAGTTGAAACTGTGACACCAGAAACATTTCATGTAATTCTGTGGTCGTGTGACAGAGGCATCCCAGATTCACTTCAGGGGAATTTCACCCACTCTATCTCCCTCATTAAATTTTCATTGACTTCATTCTACTATGGTGAGCACACTTAACAAGAATGTCCTTTTTGAATATCTTCTACAAAGGTTAATGGGTTGAAAGTCAAAAAGAAAGTAATAGATTCCGGACCTCTTCCATCTCAGCAAAAATGTGTGTGTTTATATCCTCAAGATTTCAGATGTGTCTAGTTCCTGGCTCCATTCCTTCAGGCAGGGTCACGCATGGGGAGAGCCTGTCCAGTGACAGTAGCTAAGGAGATATTCCTGGGTACCCCTCCTATTTTATAACTCTTTCCATAGCCATGGTGGACGAAGCCTGGAGCCGTGTAGTTAGAGTACTCCAGACCGTGGTGAGATCGCTGGAGGTCTTCTCTGCTGTTGCTTCTTAACATTGGAGAAACAGCATGGGCCTTCAACATGAACACACCAGGCTCCTCTTAAGCCTGACTTTTTCTCTGATCCGCCCAGTGGGGTACTTTGTCCCAACTTGTGAGTCATGGTGGTGTAGTAAGAAGGAAATGTTTCAACCATTTGCCATTCTCTGAGTGAAAAAAGGCTAGGAAAACATCGACCATGCTATGTGTCTTGTGGTCCAAAGAAACAAAGGTAGACATGCTTCTTCCCAGAGCAAGAGACAAAACCTAGCATGGACTGAGGAGAAAAATGAAAAATGCCTGTTATTTTCTGCAGGCTAGAGAATGATGTATGTTCTTGGTGGTAACCTAGTACCTCGGAATTAGTCATTCGACACCACATTCTCTCTCGCTGCTAGAAGTGCTTCATTTAAAAAATATTAGGACTTTCCCCCTCTCACTTAACCATAGGAACATTAAATGCACAACTTTATCAAAATGACATAAGATATATGTTTCTGCCAACAGCAACAGGAGAGGATTAACAATTCAAATGGGAGTGGGGAGTTTCTTTCACAAGATGAGAGGAAGGAAGTTTGATTAGCGACCCTGCAACACCTCACCTGAAGCATACATACTCTTACACATTCAGCTCTCCCTGAGGTCCCAAGGGAGAAAAGTTTCAGTTGTAATTTCATTCCTTTTCTCTGAGGCCAGAGCTACTGGTACACATCTATAGTGTATGACCATATACAGATAACTCAAAACATAATTGTCACTTGCTTAATATCTGGTGCCTGGACTTGGTCATGACTCATACCTCTCACCATTATGAAACCTGACATTTAATCCAAAAAGCCGACATTGCACAAAATCTGGGGAAAAGGAACGAAGTGTTATAAAAAAAAGTGGTGCCCCAGAGAAGAAAGTTGGAGGGGACAGAAGCTCTCTGTGAGATCACTTTTGCCATGTATTAAGTAGAATTCTATAGATGGCACCTAAAAATGCTCTCCTATAACATTTAGTTGAAAAAAGGAGGTATTTCTATTATAATTCTACTGGAAATTTGGGGGAGTTAAGATTCTGGGTGAATCAAAAAATGGTACCTCTATATTCCCAACACTTTGGAAGCCAGAGGCAGGAAGATAGTAAATTCAGGGCTAGCCTGGATGACAGGTAAGTTTGAGGAGAATCTGGGCAATTTAGGGCAAACCTATCTCAATGTAAAGCTTAATAAAAGGGCAGAAGAAATAGCTCTTTGCTAGTTTGACTAGCATCTACAAGGCCCTAAGTTCAACCCTAGTACTACTTCAGTGGGGGGCGGGGAGGAAAATTATACATAAAAGAGCTTCTAATTGGGTAAAAATCTTTTTATTGAACAGGATACAGGATGGTATCTTGAGTTCTTAAAATTCTCTTTTTTTGTTATAAAATTTGTGAGCATTAATTTATTTTCCATTATCTTTCTGTTGTCTACTACCTTATAAATTCAAGTGCACTCGACAGTGGTTTTCCTAAGCCTGTTCTGATGAATTTCTTGTTTTAATCATTCTAGAATGTAGAGATGACAGCCTAGTCACCTACACTGAGAAAACTCACAAGGAGGATCCTACAGCATGCACTCTATAGTGAGTAAAGGACTTCCGCCTAGAAAAAAAAAAATGAACTTGGCCCTGTAAGAGAATGGGCTGCGAGAGTGAAGGATAATTCTGTGTACCACCTGGTGATGACTAAGATCAGTATCCACTTCCCAGACCCAATGGCTTAACACCACCCTGCTGCTCAGCAGACCCCAGGCAGGCTGTCTCCAGAAGGCAGCATGTGTTTGTCTCTCTCAAGCCCCCTCTTCTCCCTGCTTCTTTCTCATGAATCCCTTTCTCTATATGATCTGCACATGAGCAGTCTTTTCTGGAGTGCATGGCTGAGCTTAGGTGCAAAGGACCTCCTTCGAAATACTAAGGAATCACACTTTTCTCCCCATCCTTCTCACTATTGTGCCATTCATTTTATAGTCTTAATTTTAGCCATTTTCTAGGCTGATCTTATTTGCCTGTGCACTTGGTTATCACTTGAGTCTCCTCACTTGGATGAAGACATTATTCATAGCTGTGGTTTCAGCACCTAGAATTAGCCTGTTACACACAGAACACAGTGAACATACTCTGAATTAAAGGCCATAGTCAGAGCCTTTTGTATTCCATCATACGAACATTGATTTGGAGGGAAATAGGTAGCTTTTGACCTAATCTGGCTTCCCTAGAAAACAGTGCATGGAAAATGTGCTGTGCTGAAGGCTTGTTTAGGAACACAGTCCCAAAAGCTAGGCAAGAGAGGTGGCCATGGGAGTCAGAGAAGGTGAGGCGGGGCATTGGGAAGCCATGTTACTATATTTCTCACTGCTAAAATCAACCGGAGAGAGATTGTGAGGGTATTTCCAATGGTCTGGATACAAGAGGAGGAAGAGGCTCTTGTGAAACATCAGGAGCTATGACTACTCTTCGTTCAAAGGCTTCCCCATAGAGAACTTACTCTTCTGTGGCTTTGGATTGCACCTCAGGAGTACACACAGGCTGCCTAAGGGATCCTGGGAGGTAGAAGATGGACAAGTTTGCCACAGGTGAAGCATTATTAAGTGACAGTCTCTGAAGCTAGTTGGAGCCAAAATCACAGCTAGAGGTAAGTTTTGATCACTTTATATATTTATATACACACAGGATAAATTTAGATTTATATTTACACAGGTTGCATCCAATGACCTTTAAAACTCTGCTTCCTTTTGAGCTTGGTAGGTTTAGGCTCCTTTCCTAATTCACTCTCTGGCCACCCCACTGGCGATGCTGAATCAGCTTTTCTGTTTTGGCTCCCTTAAGACAGGGAAACTCAGGTTCCTCTTTATTGTTCACTCTGTCAAATGGCAGGAATAATTTACAGCTCTGGACATGCTGTTTCTTGGCAACTGTCATAGGTACCTGGATCCACAAACAACACTCCCAAAGGCTTCCACAGAAGTGCAGGGCAGTTCTCTCCCCTTTCCTATCTCTCCTGGGGTTTCTGCTGAATTTTGTAGCTGTCTTGCATCAGAGAAGAATAATGCATTTTACAGAGGAGTTTGCAGGAAATTGCCAACACAGGTGTAGATTCCACAGTCAGGAGGAGAATGACAAAGATACAAGATGCAATGCAAACATCGAAGTTTGCTAAGTAAAGATTTTTGCCCCTGTTTTCCCCTACCTAGATACATGATAAATGGAATAACTTATTTCTCTTGTCCCATGTGGACAATACTATCACCATTCCTTGACAGCTAGCAACATGCCATTTCTTGTTATGTGTATTGCGTCAACTAAGCTTCCCTAAGACATTCTCCTGAGTCTCAGATTTTTATTTTCAGGTTTTTTCCCCCTCGTATCACTAATTCTATTTGAAATGTCTCTGGGGGCCTTAGGAACATGTGAGAGGAAAATGATGTTTTGATGGGTCTTAGGAAGCCTGTGGGCCTGAGATCCAATAACATCCCCTGGTTTCCACTCAGCAGCCATGATCGTAGCCTTCCATTCAGAACAGGGTCTGGCCTGTTTGTCTGAGGAGTCTCAGGGCTTACTACTAAGTGTTAAAGACAACAGTGAACTGCAGTCCCAATGTTTTCCAAGTGCTATAAATAGAGTGACCAGACATTTTTGTGTATATATATCCCTTCATTTCCAACCTATATCTCCTTATAGTGCCTTAAATCTCAGTATCAGTCATCTTGAACTCCGATCCTTAGATGGACCACTTAGATTTCCTCAGACTCTGCATTTCTTTGCATATGAGCCTTTTCTTCGCCTCCTCTATGCCCGGGAGATTCATCGTTATGCTCTCCATCTATTATTGAATATCTGATGTGATTTCTCCTCTTCTGTCTTATTTTTATAGCGTTCATTCTTTCTTGGTTTTAGTTAGAGTGTTAAAGAGTTTTATATATGAAAGATATTTTAATATTTACTTGGAAACTAGTATGAAATTCAGCCTTTTATTCTTATTAGCTAAGATTTAAGTAATGAAAATATTGGACTTAATTTAGTTCTGGGTTCATGAATCTTAGCTGTAAAAATCCAGTTTGTAAATATTTATAGATTTATAAATTTAATATTGTCTCATTTTCTTTTCTTTTCTACTTCTTCTAAAATGCGGACAGTGGTTGTGGTGGTTTGAATGAGAATGACCCCATTCTCATTCAAACATTTTGAATGTTTGGTCTCCAATTAGTAGAACTAGTTGGAAAAGATTAGGAGATATGGCCTTATTGGAAGAAATATGTCCTGAGGATGGGTTTTCAGGTTTCAGAAAGCCAGGCCATGCTCAGTTATGTCTTTTTCTTCTCCTCATGGTGTTGCATCAACTCTCAGCTACTTCTTTAGCACCATGTCTGGATGGCTGCTGCCATGCTCCTTGCCCCATGATGTCATAGACTCACCCTCTGAAACTGAAAACAAGCCTTCAATTGCAATGAGATGTTTTCTTTTATGAATGTCCTTGGTCTAGGTATTTTATTACAGCAATAGAAAAGTAACTAATACAGTGGTCATACCTTGTAAGCTGCATCCTGTAGTGTGCTACATTTAGAACCCCTAGTTATTAGTATATTAGATAATATGATATTAAAACTATGTTAAGACTCTCACAAGGCTTAAAAGGAAAAACAGCTCTGCTAAGAAGTTAATCTGCATTTTTCAAGGTCAATTATTGTTTTTATCTGATAGCATCCCACATTAGCCCTGGGGATTGCCATTCATACTGTAGAACTGCAGCAAATATGTTTGGATGTCAATGCCAGAAGACAGCTTCATGACTAACTGGGCAGAGAAGATGAGAGCCAGATTCTGAGATGACTAACTGGTTGAGCTTGGATGGGAGTCTAAGCCCAATGACACCCATCCCTGGGCTCTTTTCCATCTTATTCCAGGCTCTCTGAAATAGTATAGATGTGCTTACTCTGCTTAGTAGCTGTTTAATGTGTAGCCCCAGACGTCTTTAGCAAATATAATTCATACAGTGTTGCTTTTTTTCACCTTGGTCTCTGTGCAATGCACCTAATGTAGGATAGGCTGTTCTCTTCCCACATGGATGTGCTCATTGAGCCCTACCAAATTACCTTCCCCTGGAGAATGCAATTGGATGGACAATTGAAATGCAAGGATGTCCAAATGACTACTTATGGTACTGGCCTTTCTACAACTGTATACTTGCCTTATCATGCTGTGACTTCATAAGTGATATCACCATTCTTAAAATCAGGCCACCATCTGACTACATGATGGATTACAAACCAGGTTCTCCTCTCCCACATGTTAATCTAACATATTTGTAGAAGTCAAAAGGCTGAAGTCATTTTGGTGAAATGTACAGTACTTCTTCAAATAGTGGAAGAAGGTAAAATAAGAGAAGGCACAGAGCAAGATATGCCTCCAGTTTATGCATATGAACTTTATTTAATACAGAGGTGATGTGATTGGGGAGAAGATTTAGAATATGTCATTAGAAACCATGAATTCATACTATTAATTGCAAAATCTTGTTAGGGAATATGTAAATTGTTTCTTTGAAAGAACATTTTTGTATATGGACTTTTTGTTACTTCACTGCCCAAAGAGCATGAAGCTTTTTTTTTTTGAATGACAGGACACTGTTTTGGTTCATTATGCTAAGGTTGATTGCTGTTACAGCACAAATTGTGGCTCTGCTCTCAGTCTTGCATTTTCTGCATTCAGTTCTTTTGTTTATTTCAATGTCTATACCACCTTGCATTAGACCTGTGTTCATCCTGTTCCTTATTGAAGGACCACTCCTCCCTGCTGTCTTCTGGTGAAGACATTTTTTGTACCTCAGCTGAGACAGAACTTCTAGGAAGAATCTGGCATGATCCCAATCTTCCAGGCTAAGTAGGGGTCGTTCTCAGGGGCTTCTAGTCTCACTCACTCTTACTGTAAATATGTACTATAGAGTATACTCCCGTTATATATGTTATTTATACACACACACACATGATCCTGTTCTGCATGTTTTCATAACTGAGAGGGCATTTTCAATTTTGAGTTTCCATGTTAATAGTCTGGCACTTACCTAACAGATACTAATATATATTTGATGTGTATTTAAATAACTAACATTTTCTTACATTCAGTTCCCAAGGAACCATTCTTACTTTCTCATTTAGGGTGTGGGTCTTTGCAGTGGAAATGAACACTTGGGTCTCATGCCATCCCAATATCTCTAGACTGAAAATTTGTATTTTAGAAACTAAGTGAGCAACTAAGTTTTGTTCCCATTTTTTTCTGTCATTTTGTTCAAATGTAGACTTGCTGCCAAGGGAGATTTTTAGAAAAACTCCCACGTTTTAATTTCAATTCATTTGGACTGCACAAGCTGTATACTGTACTTTATGTTAAATAGAGTTGTTGCCACTTCTTTGGAAAGAAGATGTTCCCCACATGCAAAGCAGTCAAGATTGGAGAATTTATGTTTGAACGCATCACTTCATTCCTTTGGCAGATCTCTCTGAGGAGCAGTGCTACCTTAGGCATTAACTGGTATTGACGTTTGCACTAACACAGGGACTACAGTGCAGGTGTGTTCATGGTGTCCCTGTCAGACGATGAGTTGTCTTATCACCCACTCTAAATACATGGCTGTAGTTAAACTGCACCATTCTCCGCTCCTTGAAGATCAACTGATCATATTTCTTGGTCTGCCATCTTCTGTAACATTTACAATGTCTGATCAGTCAATCAATAAATAGTTATCAAAGGCAAATTTGCCTGGATCTCTGCTACAAGAGGGAAACATGCCAGTCGTGTGTCTGTCTGTGTGTGTGTGTGTACTGAATATATATGTGCAATCTTGATACCAATACTGGGAATAGAATTCACCACAGAAAGGAAACACAGTGAGAGTACTACCTTCACCCTGTCTGACATCCAACTCCTCCATCTAGGGGTCCTGTTGTAATGTTGCTCTCATCCTGCGTTTGATAGCTCACACTATCTCTTCTGAATTTTACTATTTAGAACTTTACTTATGTTCATATCAAATAAAAGTAAGCCTCATTAATTGTTTAAGAGGTATTTTGTCTCATTTAAATTTACAATTCTGCATCACTTTTATTTTAACATCTAAATGATTCTGAGTTATCCTTGGGGAGGAGCTGTGCATTCCTAACTAAGGTGTGTTCAGTTTTTAAGCGTGCAGACATTTCACAGTTTGATTGACCTATAAATAAAAAAAAACTAGTTTAAATATTTTGGGGTCTGGTAAATTCTGTGCATGTCCTTCCATTTAACTGATGCAGGGAGTGCCCCATCTCCCAACTTCTTGCAGTCTGATCTTTTACACTCATCAGGAGGAAGAGGTAGTCTCTTCCGTCATTTAAATTCTGATGACAGCAGAAAAGCACGTTTTTAAGAGCAGAAGTACTCTTACGCATATGGAAATTTACTAGTCTAGCATAAGCATGCTACTGCATTCCCACACAAAGTATGCTGAAATAAAAGCTTACACACACTTCTGGCATTTCTGTTTTACATAACTAACAGTAGTTGGGACATATCCATTCAAGTTTGATATGACAAACTGAACCATTTACTTGATGTATTCATCTATTCACATTACCTGACTGAGTTGTTTACGAAGTGAGTTCTACGTAAATATTAATTTATTGGCTCAATGCATGTGAAACCCGTTATTGCGGGCTCACCGGTTATCAAGTGATGTCAGTGACCTTTAGAAATGGCAGAGAGTTCATCATCCTGAATAAAATGACTTGCCGAGTGTACAGTGAAATACAAACCAGACATTTGGCTCAGAACTGGCCTTGTAAATTGACATATAACAAGGAATTCTCTGAAATGTAACATTTTGATTTCCACTAAAGTTTCTCTGTTGAAGTAACCTCACTAAGTAGTCCTTCATTATCTCAGTAAGTGTAAGGTGTTCCCTATGGGATGTTTGTATGATGGGGGAGATTGGTAAGACACGGCTCTTTTGTCTAGTAGAAAAGGTAAGCTATGCAAGTTATGACAACACGGCCAGGGAAACAGAGATGTTCAGAGAGACGGAAATAATTTCAGTTTGCAGAGCATTTGAAAGGCATTATGAAGGATTCATGAAGGCAGCATTTGAGTTGGACCTTGAAGGATGCAAAGCCATTTATGGTCTAAATATAAAAACTCCTGCTTCCAGAGAACAGCCTCAGTCAGGTGAATTCCCACGAATGGACGGACAAAACACAGCGGTTCTCTGCTGTGTTCCGTGCTCACCGGCCAAGAGTTCCTGGGAAAAGAGGAAACAGTCCTACATTATTTACTACCGTGTGTTAAAGGAATAAAAGATGCATAAGTTGAAAAAATCTGATGGCTATGATTTCTCTCCACAGAAGTTGAATTAATTTCCCTGCTAGATCCTATCAGACAGGGTGGTCACTTTGCATTTTCCGCTCTACAGGGTTGCCAGGCAACTATCTCCTCTGATGGAAGATGCCATTAGAAGAGACTCTCCAAACATCTTTTCTGCAGAACACTGGTGCCTTGAAGAAGAGAGGAATTCGGAGACAGGCAATAGAGGACAGTGACCTAGCCTAGACTCCATAGTGCTTGTTTGTCATCTTAAAGTTTCTGCAACCCCTCGAGGAAAGGCACATATTTAACGTTGCTAAATCTGATGTTTTTGACTGCAAATTTTTTTTGGAAGGTAAATTTTCAATTTTTAAGATATAAAAAATTTGCATGTAGTACAATGCATACACCTTAAATGTATAATTTAGTAAATCTTGGTAAATGTACATGTTAGTGATCCCCTCCAAATCAAGACATAAGATATTTCCACAAGGCCTCCTATTCCCTCTTCCATTGTTCCTTCAGGCTGCTGGGAACTGTTACTCTACTCCAGACTACTTTACCTCGTCTTATGTATTATATAAGTGGAATCTTATAGTCTTCAGTTGCTATTTTGAATGTCTACCTATGTTGTTCTGTTAATTTGTATATTTACTTAAACACTTGAAAAGCATTTTACTATATAAATGTAAGTTAATTTGTTCCATCCTTTCTGTTGCACATTGGCACAGACTTTGGTTTGGGATATTATTTGTAACACAGATTTTAATTCTATTGAGAAACATTTTAGACATTTTGTGGACTCCTGTTTTCACTTAGCATGGAGAAACACCTCTGAGGGAAGCCATGAAGTGCATGCTCACCTGCACATTCTCCTCAGTCTCTGGCAAGGTGTGAAAGCTCAGATCTTCTGTCGGGCACTGCTCATCCATTTTTCCTTGTGCTGGTGACTGAACCCAGAGCCTTGGGCTTGTTGGCAGTACTCTACCACCAAGCTACGCCCTCAACCCTAAGCTCATCTGCTCTTGAGCTTTAAATATGCTTTTCAGCATCTGAGAGATGGCTCCATGCAGGAAGGGCACTTGCCGAGAAAGCATGACATCATACATTTGAATTCTGGCACCCACATAAAAGCTAGGCATGGCCTCAGGTATGTGTTCCTGTACACCAACTGCTGTGGGGACAGAGACATAAGGCTTGCTGGCCACCAGCCTAGTTTCAGGGCAATTGGAGACCCTATCTCTAGTGAATAAGATAAGCATAGTGTTAGAGCAGAACACCTAATGTCATCTGGGTGAACAGGTATGTACATGTGGCTGCGTGTTTATAATAACACACACACACATGCGGACACAAATGTGATTTTCATTTTCACTATGATGTTTGTTTTTGTTTACTTAAGTGTTAGTGATATTTATCACAATCTATGGACATTCTAGCCAGTTCTCTTTTTCAAATGTGTTGTACATTTTAAAATTAGATTGCATATTAATGGTTTGTAATAATTTATTGCATAAATTATTTAACATATATATTTAATAATATATAAATTATTAAAATTAAAACAAGTAACCATATATATATTGTATTGTCACACAACCTATCTGTTTTTTCTGTGTGAAATGTTTAAACTAAGAAATTTTCCTAAGAAGTCTCTGCATCCTCCAAAATCATGAAGATACCTCTGCTCTGCTCTTCCAGTTTTTCTCTATTTCCTTCTATAAGCTTTCTGTACATAGCTATTGTATACAGGCCCACAGTCCATCTCAGAATAATGTGTGTGGGTGCTGTAAATTATAGCTTAGTGTTCATTTTTTCCATACTTATATTCAGGTTTTTGTCTGCATTATTTTGGAGGGGCTTTTCCTTTCTTCACTGAAATAAATTAGCTTCTTTAACAAAAATTACTTGATAGTGCCTTATATTTACGTCATCAATTTTCAGATATTATACTTTTTTGATTAGAATAGTTTTAACACTACTCTGATGTTTAATATTGACTGTAAGCTTGCTACCAGGCACAAGTGTCTAAGCAGGCCTGTGAGGAAGGTTTCTTTGATTTAGCAAAGTTAATTCAAGTTGGAATATGCACCTCTGAAGTGGGCAATACCATTCCTTGGACTTGGGTCATGGATTGAATATAAAGGAGAGACTCAACTAAGCAAGGGAACAGCCATTGATTTCTGCTTCGTGACTCGTTCACTTCCAACCAGCTCTGCCCACCAGGACTTTCCTGTCTAAATGGACAGTACCTCTGAATCATGAGCCAAAATAAATGCTTCCTTCATGAAGCTGCTTTTGCTAGAATGTTTCATCACAGCAACTGGAAAAGTAGCTAAGACTGCTCCTGTCTTGACTATCATTTTATACTGAATTCTGGGAAGATAATGTGAGCACCTCTGTTATTCATTTTTTTCTTAGTATGTTTCCTGCTACTTGTTTTAAAATCTGTGTCAACTATTTAGTTTTAAAAAATTTGATAGAAAGTTGTTTGAGTTTATCAGTTAAAGGAAATGACACACTGTTCCTCATTTTAATTTTTAGCTATTTATTTACTTATTTTAGTTGTTGAATTTTCTTAATTGTAATATTTCAGAAGTTGTATTGTAGATATTTAGAAGGCTTTGCTTTTGTTGCTGAATTTTATAGTAAATATTTATCTCTCTCTCCCTCCCTTCTTCTTCCCCCTTTCTTCTTCCTTTCCTCCCTTCCTTTACTTCTTTCTACACTACCATGGCTTGAATCCAGGACTCATTCACACTAGGAAAATGCCTATGACTACATTATATTTGTAGTTTTTTTATTTTGAGAGAAAGTTACAGTGAATTACCCAGGCAGGACTTAGAAACCTTAATCCTATGATCGTCCATATTTGCTGTGATTGCAGGCCTGTACTGCCAGGTACATTTATAATTTTTCATGTTGTTTTAAATATAACTTACAAAGTTTATTTTCAGTATCCAAATTCGATTTTTATACATTGGCATTCCTTCTAGAAATTCCCTTATTGTTTACAGAAACATGTATACCTGCTAATATAATGCTAAGAAAGTCATTGGTTTGATGTTGGATTTTATGAAAATAGTAGCAGCTGAAATCATGTCTGCCCTTTTGTACATATATCATTTTGCTTTTGTTTTCCTTGATTTCTGTTAGACTGTTTATCTTTTTCCTTTGCTTAATGTTTCTTCATATAAGTCGTTTCTATTCCTACCTTTTTCTTCTATCTAACTTGAATATAATTTGATGACTGGTCTATTTCTTTTTCCAGCACAAGTGCTGAAAAATATTAATGTTCAGTCAGTTCTGAGTTTCATGTAAAGCACTTTCTTCTTCTTTGACCTATAGACCACTTAGAAGCATGCTGTTTAATCTCTAAGTATTTGGGAGGTAGGGAAGGGTTTTTTTTTTTCATGTCTTATGGTAATTGATTTCTGGTATAATGAATCATGTGGGAACAGAGTCATCATGATTTCAACTTAAAAAACTATCTGAGGCTTCTTTTGTGGCCCATATATTATATATCTTTTTATTTCTGTGTACAGTGCTCTGTAAATTATGGATAAGTCAAGGTGACCAACCTGATCAGTGTTCTCTCTTTCTTGTCATTATTATTCAAAATAGCATGAAGGTATTTAAAATATCCGAATAGGATTGTGAGTTTGTCTTTCTAGTTTGATCTATTTTTATTTTGTTTAGTTATGGAGCTCTGTTAATAGGTACATGCATTAGATATATGTTAGATATTCTTGATGAAGTTATCCTGTTTCAACTTAAATATCTCAGTTACTCTTCTCTCCTGTTTCAGACCCTCAGCAATCTGTGTGAGTGCTTGACCTTGTTCACGAAGGTTACTGTGACTCTATGAATGCTTTCAGTCTATTGTCTGGTCTTAGGTGGGTTTTGCAGATCTTCCTTCGCTTTAACCATGCATTTCTTCTCCTTCATTTGATTATGGATTTTTTTTATCCAATGTCATTTTCACTTCTGTGTTAGATTTTTGAATTTCTAATTTTTTCCTTTAAGGCTTACACTTCTTTGTTGATTTTTTCCCATTTTCCCTTTGGTTTTCATTTTTTTAACCTGCTTTAACATTATTCATTATTCAGAAATTAATTTTTACTGCCATCTGAGCAGAAGGAAAGTCTGTTTCCATAGATATTCGCATGACCATGCATCCCAGTTCTGTTTGTTTGTGTCAGTGGACCGTGTCAATTATAAAGACAATGTATTTGTCTTGTCCTCAGAAAAATGTTTATTCTTTGGGTAGTAAGCTAATCGTCTTGAACATGTCCTCTTTTTATTTCACTTATTTATTTTATTTTTAAAAAACAGTCTTTTTATTTTACATATCAATCCATCCAAGTTCCCTCTCTCCTCCACACACCACCTTCTTCCCCCACTCCACTCCCCATCTATTCCTTAGAGAGGGTGAGTCCTCCCATGGGGAGTCAACAATGTCTGTCACATCGCTTAAGGCAGGACCAAGGCCTTCCCCACCATATCTAGGTGGAGCAAGGTATTTCTCCATAGGGAATGGGCTCCAAAAAACCAGTTCATGCACCAGGGATGAATTCTGATTCCACTGCCAGTGACCCTACAAACTGCCCCAACCACACAACTGTCACCCACATTCAAAGGGCCTAGTTTAGTCTTATGCATGCTCCCCAGCTGTCAGTCCGGAGTCAGTGAGCTCTCACTAGCTTGAGTTAACTGTTTCCATGAGTTTCCCCATCATAGTCTTGACTTCTTTGCTCATATTATTGCTCTTCCCTCTCTATAACTGGACTCCAGGAGCTTGCCCCAGTGCTTGCTTAGCTGTGGATCTCTGCATCTGCTTCCATCAGTTACTGGATGAAGGTTCTATGATGACAATTAAGGTAGTCATCAATCTGCTTACAGGGAAGGGCAGTTGAGGTATCCTCCCAACTATTGCTTAGATTTTTATCTGGACTCCTAGGAATTTTTCTAGTGACAGGCTTCTCTCTAAATCCATAATGGCGCTCTCTATCAAGATATCTCTTTCTTTGCTCTCCTTCTCTGTTCTTCCCCCAACTTGACCTTCCTAATCATTAATGTCCTCTTAATTTGACTCTCTGGAGATGGCTGTCCTATTTGAGTTTTAGGGAATCTTTTTAGTTCTAAGTCACCAAATTTACTTCTGAGATGTGATCTTTGGAGTTTGGTTGGAAAGCTCTGGAGTCTCAGATGGTAAGAATCTTCTCTTCTTGGGGACCTAAATCTTTTTCCCCTGTAATGTGTATTTGGTAAATATTCCCTAACTTTTTTTCAAACTTCCTACTAGCTACTGCTTTCTGCTATGCTTCTCATACTGTTTCCCACACAGACACCTGTTTAAGAGAGAGGAGTTCATAAAATGATTTTGTTGTTCCTCACAAAATCTGAGATTCCCTTTCCCAGTATTTCCTGGCTCATCTACAATTCCTACTTGACTCTTAGGTGTCTTAATGAGTATGCCCACTTTCCTAGAGGTGCAGAGGCCCGCAGTGCATAAATCTGACATTGTTTAGCTCCAGTCCCTACATAGAAAAAAACAGGATCTCCTGAGTAAATTGAGAGCATGGGGACCTTGGGGGAAGGTTGAAGCAGGGAGGGGAGCAGAGAAAAATGTACAGCTCAATAAAAATGGAGTTGAATCAATTTTACTTTTTGTCTGTGTTTGATTATTCTCTATGGATTTTAATTATTGTTGTTTAAATATTCAGAATTTGTGCTTGGTAGCTGTGGAAGATTGACCCTATATGAAATACACAACTACTATGGCAACCAGAATCTCTCGTGGATCGTTTTAAAAATGACACCAATATTCTTAAGTCCCATGGTATTAGTGTTGTATCTTGTGTGGTGTTTGCTGTTCCAGGACATATGCAGAAGAGCTCTGTGTCCCACTGTATCTTTATTACTCATTATTGGGTTTATTTCGTTCAAGTGATACATATTTTTAACCACCGTTTTATTATAATAGTTAAATTTGCATAGTGAGAAGCTAATAGGAGATGAAAGTCATCAAGATGAAAACAAAGATGAACTTCAATTGAAATGGTTAAATGTGTTAAAATTCACAAAACCAGAGTCTAACATTCATTAAGACACTATGCTGTGGATGGCAATAGTTTAAGTATATACCAAAGCCAGAGGGGTGGGACACAGGAAGGCTTGTCAAAATCTTCAGCAGTCTTCTAGTTATTTATTCATACACTCGACCAGAATGTATTTAATACCAATTATAATTTGGAAAACCAGCATTAGTTTTTGCTATAAAATCTAGATGAAATCTAAAGCACAAATCAATAATTATTTAAATAATCAGATGAGTATGTAAAAACAAAGATGTAGTGAAAGGTACTTGCAATGATTGTATGAGATTGAAGGGCTGATTTGGAGTGGGAGTTCTTTAAGACTGTTGATAAATGGTGTTGGAGATGATGGTGTATGTTGGGTGAAAAAGAGGCAGGCACGGCAGGATCTTTATGTGAGAGAGAACCATATGTGCCAAGGCTTAGAGGGACCAGTGAATAAATGACTTTTGAAAAATGTTAAGTATATATAGGCTGGAGAGAAAGTCTATAGTTGATATTCAGGGCTTTGTGTTCAGCATTTACAGTGGTACAAAGTGTGGAGCTGAAAGCATGTAGTTTGGATATACCGGATCCGAGGGACTTTGAGGCCAACAAATTAAAGGCAACGATGAAGCAACTTGATGTATAGTATTGGAACTTTAAAAATGGTGGTGTAGAAAGTTTCCCTCCCTATTTCCTTTTAACAAAGTTGGTGATTTAAATATTATACTTTGTTTGTACGTGGGAGAATGTGCACAGTGATCCTATGAAGGCTAGAGAGCAACCGTAAGATGTTTGTCCTCTTCCCATCAGATGAGTCCCAGGAATCAAACTCTAGTCATCAGGCTTACTGGCAAGCCCCTTTATCCATCAAGCCTTTCTGTATCCAGAGTTGGTGGTTTTTAAAGCCCTAACATTTTCTATATTGGACATTCTATTTTAAAAAAGAAGCTACTTTGAGATTTCATCCTATCCCAGTCAGAATGGCTAAGATCAATAAAATAAATGACAGCACCTGCTAGCAAGGATTCGGGGAAAGGGAAACGCTTATTCATTGCTGATGGGAGTACAAACTGGTACAGCCATTATGGAAATCAATGTATTGGTTCCTCAGGAAGCTGCGAGTCAATTCACTTCAATATTCACCTATAAAACTCTTGGGCATATATCCATAGGAGCCTACAGCTGACTACTTGTTCAACCATGTTTATTACTGCTCTATTCATAATAGCCCCCAAATTGGAAACAGTCTATTTCCTCATAAACTGATTAATGGGAAATATTAATAAGTTGTTAAGGAAACAATATTATAAAATAGAGCTAGAAAAAATTATTTTGAGTGATGTAACCCAGACCCTCAAAATACAGATATTATATATTTTCTCTTATATGTGGATTTTAGCTTTTAAGCTTTTGATATATATGCTATGGTTAAAAAGCTACATTCTGCTAAGGGTATGAAGTAACAAGACCTCACGTTAATTGTGGATGAGAATGTAAATGTTAAAGACTACTATAAGAAAGGAAGTGTTTTTATAAAACTAAATATGATCTTATCATTTGACTCATAATCCATGCTCTTTGAAGTATATCCATATGACTCAGAAACTATGTCTCCATGAACACCAAGTTATAGGTGATTTTTAGCAACTGTCTTTTTAATTTTCAAGGTTCAGAATAAGCAAATTGTCCTTCAGTAGGTGTATGGGAAGACTGGTGTGTCTAAACAGTGAAATATTATTCAGTGGTAAAAAGGAATTAGTTGACAAACCTTGTTAAAAATGGAGAAAACTTAAATGTATATTCCTAAGTGGCCTACACACAAAAAGCTACATTCTGTGTGTATCGAGTAGATGGCATTTAGAAAAAGGCAAACTATGGCGACAGTGAAAATATCAGAGCCTGCCTGGTCTAGAGGGCTGCGAGTGAACAGAGCTGGAGCACGGACTGTCTATACGTGTGAAGCTATGCGGCATAGGGATGTAAGCAATCTGTTATTACCTGCAGAACGTACTCCCTGTGTGAACTGCAGAGCCAACTGTAGATTGTGGGCTATGTATCCACGATGTGTGTCAAAACCAAAGTATCTCTTTGATGAGGATTGTTGATAAGGGAGGTGGCTGTGGAAGGTCAGAGCTGCTTTTCAAATCCCTGTGCCTTCCCCTCAGTTTTAAGGTGACCTCAAAGCTACTCTAAAACATGAAGTTGATTTCTGGTCAGAAAGGTAAGGTTTCATGAGAAATTAGATTAAAGCGATGAGATTTGAATTATAAAAATGGGCAATGTTACAAAGAATGGCCAAGGCACATACTTATGAGAAATCAACATATAGGCACACGGATAATGAGAAAAGCTATGTGACAATGTTAGGGAAGGAAATCTAAATGGAAGACACACCTAGGTCCTGAGGTCGAAAGAACTCACATTATCTTGTCATATTATTCTGGTGGATGAGGGTGAGAATGACGTGACCGCAAGTTAAACTACTACACCAGGAGAATATTCCCTAGAACAAGGACTGGAGGAATACCTCCTTCCATCCCTTTGAGGTTGGAATACGTATTTCTCATCCTGTGCCATCTGTAGATCCTCATTTGTTTGATCAATTAGACAATAAGATGAATAGCTGTAGGCATTCCCTGTTGCTCTGTAGAACAGAGCGATGCTTTGATTTCAACAGGAACAGCTAGTTGATCAACAGTCTAAGAGCTACGTGGACCCAAAGACAAGAAAAAATAGAGTATTTCCACCATTACATTATTTAGGGTACTTTCAACAGAAAACCCTCCCATTAGAAGATGTAAAATTCTCTCCACAAGGCTGCTGGCAATTGAATTTCTCTCTTTGCTTTTGGACTGTCATTTGAATTATTTGGGAAGGTTTGATAGATCATGCTTTTTAACTGAGCAGGATTTCAAGTTTCTGTTGTTTTCTTTTTCCACTCTTATTTCCAAGTGTCAGAAACTTCTGTGGGAAAGAATCAGCTGTACTGAACAGGCAGAAATGAGAAAGCAGAGTAGAATCTCATGTGTTCCTATAAAGCTGTCAGAGTTGTATGGAACCAGTCGGATGGTGTGTGCAAATTAGTCTTTGGAAACAAGCATGCACTATAAGGGAATTTGTTGCTCGAGAACACTGCAAAAGCCTATCACAGCTCCTGCCAAAGCAATAAGTTCTCCACAATTTTTTATAAAAGTCTTTTGTTTTATATCTTCTCCCAATATATTCACTCAAGTTAAACTAATGCATCCTCTACAGGGAGATTGAAGAAGAAAACATCCTTGTTTCATTTCTGTTGTTGTGATAATATATATATGTTATATATTATCATATATATATAATATATATACATACTTAGGAGTAAAAGGATTTCTTTTAGCTCACAACTGAAGATTATGGTTTATTATTGTGGGGAAGTCAAGGCAGGAACAGCATCCATGAAGAGAGAGAAATATGTGTGCATGCACACTGGCTTGCTTCATTGTGATTGGCCCAATTTTCCCTTCTTACACTTGACTTTGGAATTGTGCTGCCAACGCTCGCCTTTGAATATGACATCAAGTAGTAATCCCTGGGATGGTTATTCTTGGTTGTCAACTGGACTACATCTGGAATTAACTAAAACCCAAGCAGCTGTGAGAGATTCTTCTAAATTTTATCTTTAAATGGGAAGACCCACTTTCAATCAGGTTTTTTTTTTTTGAGGTGGAAAGATACATCTTTAATACAGGGCTTTTGAATTAGGTAAATCCACATTAAATGTTGTCTATACCTTCTGCTAGGAGTCTATGCAAAGGGCATGAAAGAAGGAAGCTTGCTACTTCTTTGCCGGTTTGTTCGTGCTCTTGCTGGCAAGTCAATTCCTTCTCTAACTTTAGAACCTACTTGTTCAGGATTCTGGCATATACTGAAAATTGGATGTAACATCCAGACTCCTAGACTGAACAACTACTGGATTCTTTGACATCCCTTTGGTAGGTAGTATTGTTGGACTAGCTGGATAACATTCTGTAAGCAATTCTAATAAATTCCCTTTATATATGCACACACACACACATATGCAATCACGCACACACATATTCATTCTATTGGCTGTATTCTTTGAGAGCACTCTGACTGATACAATTTCCCCACAGACATGCGCACAGACCAAGCCAGTGTGGATAACCTGTCACTGAGGCTCTCTCCTCAGTTTTAAGTTGTGTCAGGTTGACGACTAAAGCTAAGCATCACACTATACATCTTGTCAGTTTAGCACACAAGCACATCCTGTTTGAACTAACTGTAGCTTTCTACTTCTTGTCTCCAAGGCCTTTATTTATGTTCTAAAATACAATTGAACATTAAGAGTCCAAAGCTTCTTTCAAAAGTCCAGTCTCTTAACTGTGGGGTCCTATGATTTAAAACTATTTACATACTTGCCAAGGTGATGTCACAGAGTAATAGTCTTACTCTAAATGAGAAGAATCAGGGCATCAGAAGAAATAACCAGATCAAAATAAACCTTAAAATTCACAAGGGCAAATAACAAATTCTGCAGCTCAGTATTTACTACTTAGGGCTCATTTTCAGAGGTCCATGGGTCTTGTGTCGCTGTACTTCTCTAATTAAGCCAACTGCATCACATACAGCTTCTCTCTTGGGTTTAGGCCACCTCCACTATATATTCCAAGGTGTCTTTGGTAGACATAGTCTTGGCATTTCTAAAATCCTGGTGTCTTCACTACAACTGAGACTTCACATGTATAGACCCATGCAGTGATCTCTCATGGTACCTTCATGATAATTCCTACCCTGCCAAATAGTATGAGGCCTCAACTTCTTTCCATCACCATGCCATTCTTTTACCATGTAGATAACACAATAATACTATATTCTGCCCAAGATATATTCTGTTACCCCTAAGTATTAGGTATATAATCTTTTGTTCCCGAAGGAAACACTGTTCTAGTGACTAAAAAAGCCACAGAATTTTCTTCTCAATAATACTGATCTCTTTAATAATCGTAAATGCTTCTTCAACATTAGTCTCATTGGAAACATTGATTCTTATCTAAAGTATGACACAAGCAGCATCATTTCTATTATTGACAGAATTTTTGTTTCCTCTCACAGGCCTCATGTACTGGGTTTCAATGGTCCAGATTTCTCTCAGCATTTTTATCTTAAATGTCCCAAATGAAACAGCCAGTTAAGTTCTGCTTCTAATATTCATTGGGTTTTCTACATCAGTATAACAAATGTTTCCAAGTTTTAACTACAAAAGAGTCCAAGCCATAAAAACCACAAGATCAGGCCTATCACAGAAATAACCTCACTCCTGATACTAATTTCCATTTTAATTTTATTTCTGTGGTGATAAAATATTCTGATAAAAAGCATCATAGAGGATAAAGAATTTATTTCAGTTTATAATTCTAGATTACAGATTACAGTCCATTACTGTGGGAAAGTCATAGTGGCAGGAACCTGAAGCAGCTAGTCACATCACATCATAGTCAATAGTAGAAAGAGAATGCATGCTTAAAAGAACAAACAAAACAGGGTTTCTCTGTGAATCTCTGGAGCCTATCCTGGAAGTTCCTCTGTATATCAGATTGGTCTCATACTCACAGAGATCTGCCTGCCTCTGCCTCCCAAGTGCTGGGATTAAAGGCATGTGCCACCACTTACTGTAAATTTCTGAACATTTACACAGTCCAGGAATCTCCGTCTAGGGGATGGTATCACCTACAGTGGACTGAGTTTTCTTACATCAATTAATTTAATTAAAATAATTACTGATATTCATGAACACATGCCTGCCCAATGTAGACAATATTATCTCATTGTGACTCCTTACCTAGAAGATTATAGGTTTGATAATCTTGACAATTAAAGCTATCATAAGAGGCATGCTAAATGTTTAGAAAGAGAAAGTTTCTATTTAAATATAAGATCTATGGGAGGGATGGGTAGGATGTCTAGAGAGTCTTCCTTCCTTCCCTCCTTTCTTCCTTTCCTTCCTTCCTTCCATTCTTTTTTCTTTCCTTCCTTCCCTCCTTTTCACTCATATGTCTTAGAGAATCTACTTCTTAATTTTCTAATTTGTCAATATTAGTTTTGTGTCTTATATTCTGACACAAAATGACTGTGTAAGCCATCCCTCCCAATGAACTTTTATGTTATAAAATTAACCCTACAGTGATTATAAAAGTTTATCCTGTCTTATTTTTATTTTAATTTTTTATTAAAAATTTCCACATCCTCCCTGCCTCCCTTTTCCCTCCCCCTCCTCCCCTCCCCACACCCCACTTCTCTCCCCACACCCTACTTCCCTGCCACTCCCTCTCCAGTGCGAACTGGAGAGTTCATCCTGTCTTATGAGTTCATTTTAGTCTCCACTTTTTAAACATTTGCTAAAGATCATGCTATTAGCTACTGGCAGAGGGAGACTATTGTTTACAGCTGGTGAAGTGTCCAGAATAACTCTATAGAATGTCTCCATATAGTCTAATTTAAGCTTTCCTTGTTCCAGAGCACTCTTACTGTTGCATAATGTAACTTCTGTATGGCGGTAGTCTCTGGTGGCATATACTTATGTTCAAATTAGTTCAAATTGCCCTTTCACAGATATGTCGTTAAACAACCACTTATAAATGAACACATAGGTGGCTCAATGCATAAATCACAATTTTAAATTAAGCTTAAATTTCAGAACTTTATTTGTAATCTATAAATAAAAATTGTTTGATATGTTTATATAGTATTATGTGAGTTTTACTAATGTTGACACTGTATGATAAATCATACTAATTAACAAACCATTTGCCTCACATACATATCATGTTTTACAATTAAAATATACTCAGTAATTTTGAAATGGTCACATAATCATTATGTTTGGGTGATTTTATTAATTTTTACTTTGTGTGATGGGTATTTTGCCTGCATGTATGTCTGTTCACCATATGCATACAGTCATTGTGGAGGCCAGAAGAGGCCTTTAGATAGTTGGGACTGGAGTTACAAATGATTGTGAGCTGCCATGTATGTGTGCTGGAAACTGAACCTAAGTTCTCTGGAAGAACAATCAGTGCTTTTAACTACTGAGCTACCTCTCCAGCCCTCTGACAGTTAATTAGTGTCTATGGCACTTGATGTAGTAGATCACTGAAGTCACTTCTAGTATCTAACTGAAATGCTGTATCCATTATTCAACAACACTCTTCTTCTTCACACCCTATGTTGGGTTCTGGTGGGCTCTGTTCCATCCTTTGCTTGTATTATTTTGTGTAAGTGGAAATGAAATGAAACTCTACCCTCTTTCACAAGAGGATAGAGTTTTCTTCTTTCTGGTGAGTAAGTCTCTCTCATTGACAGCATTGCCATCTTTGTTGACATAACAACTCAATTTCTTTGTAATTTTAATATGAACTGAAGACCAAGACTCTCCAAGAATCCTTCAGGTCTTTAAGACCACCTTCAGACTGTTGAAGCATATAGCATTGCAGATTGAGCTGGCTTCTCAGCAATCCTGTATGCAGAAGGTCCTTATTGAACTGCCCAACTCTGTTACAGTGTAAGTTATCCTAAAGGCTCATTTATAAGACAAAAAAGAGTTTATAATATCCTTTTAGATTATTTTCCAGTACAAAATGTATATTTTTTACTTTAATTGTTACTATGGTAGTTCTTAGATGAACTTTGGAATTTTCAGAAGCTTTTCACTGTAGAGTTGAATCTGAGTGGGGAGCAGTAGGAAGGTCAGGACATGCTGAGAAATTGAGAACAGTGAGAACTCTGATCTATAGCAGTCAATCTTCATGAGATATTACACAATACAAGTAAGATTCATTGTTGACCTATTTTAAGAAATAAAGACTGCCTGAATATCTGAGACTAAAATAGTTCCACTGGTCATCCTTACAGACTAGATTATGATAACACACACCTTTAATCCCAGTAGCCATATTAGTTGCCATAGAAACTGGGCAGTGCATGTCTTTAATCCCTGCCCTAAAGAGGTTTATAAAACAGGAGGAAACAGCTGTCAGAAACATATTCTTCTTCTGAGATTCCTGGAGGCAGGATCACCATTTTTGGACTGAGGTCTGGGTAAGAGCCAGTGGCTGACTGTTTCACTTTTCAGATCTTCCAGTTGAACCCCGATTTCCCTTTCTGAGTTTTTACTAATACTGCTTCAGTTGTCTGTACATAATAATACATGCAAGTCTTATCCTCCCCCCCCGCCCCAAGGAATTGCTCCTGTCCCCTTAGATGATGTGGTAGGAGGCTGATCACCAGGTCCACAACTCTTCCTTCTCATGCCTCTCATTGGAAACTGAGTAGGATTTAGCCAGTGCTCCTGAGCATGCAGCACTGTTTTAGATGCTCAGGACACAGCAGTGTGTGATACAAATACCCCACCCATCCTGTCCTCTTGAGACGCATCCCTTTTATGACAGCAGACAAGTAAAACTGAAAACTATGCAGACCTAATTGGAAAAATACATAATTTATTTCTTTGCATTTTCTTGCATTGAGGAGTCCTTTGAAGTGTGGAACATTACCTGTTTGCTAGAAATTGGACTCAATAACAGCACACCATCCCAAGAATGTCCCAAATGAATCAAGTCCTCATCATAATCCAGAAATGTAAAAGGAACATGGAAAGAGTATTTCAGTTTGAATACTGACACAATACTTCTCTCCGCATTTATTTCCCAGCTTAATACTTTTCCCCCCAGGTTTGTTTACATTTGGCATTTGTATCTAGCTCCTATTTTGTTCTGATAACCCATTAACTTAGAAGTAGCTTTTAGAAAGCAGTAGTGACTTTTCCATTATTGAGTATCTGTTTCGAAGTCATTTAATCTTCTGGGCAGAATTTGTTGTGTGAAGTTTTATGCAGCCAAGAATAATTTATTTGCAAATGTAGCAATGGCACACAATCAGCCAAACGAGATTGAGGTTTTTTTTTCTCCAGATGATATTTTACTGAAAGTTTAAATGTGTCTGGTTTATGTTTCATTAGAATTTGAATAGGTATATGCAGTTTCTCAAAATGTTCTCTGAGAGTGAAATAGTATTTGGAAAATAGTACCTCATGAACACAACTCCTTTCTGAATACCATCACAGCTGAACGTACTGCTCAAGTCAAATATTATTTGGAAGGCAGCACTGTTTAAATAAAAGAACATAATTTAAATTAAATTTATTGTACTATGTACTAAAGAAGTGGTTTATTTGGCCAATGCATTTGCAAGTGTTATGACATATGTATGATCTTTATAGTTATTAAGAATTCTCTTTTCAGTCTGCTCTAATAATACTTTTCATAAATGTTATAAAAACATTAAGCGCGTGAGGGGTTTTTTTTTTTCAACGATCTCTGAGAGAATAGTTCCTGTAACAACACTTGCATAATTAGCCTAGATAATACTTAAGAGTGCTTCCTGAAAGTGATTCATAAGACTTGAGTGTCTGCCTGTTTGGAATGACTGCTCCCTCAATACCTGTCTTTTATCTTGCTTGTGTGAATAGACGATGTCACAATAAGCACACCACAGCAAATACAAAACAGAAACGCTCCCCTATTAGATGTCAATTTACTGGGGGAGGGCCCTTGAGTTACACGGTTCCCAGAATCCATCCATCCTCCCTTCCTCTCTCCCTTTCTTCTCCCTCCTTCCTTTTCTCCTTCCCTCCCTCCCGTTCATCTTCCTTCCTTCCTTCCTCTTACCCCTGAGTGTTGATGGTAACCGCCTATCAATGTTTTCATGTAACTACTCTTACTTTTCTTTTGTATTGTTGTTATCTGTTGTCTTGTGCTTGCCATGTCATTTTCCCTGGGTCTTGTGATCATCGTGTATGACTACAGTCAAGAATCAAGGCCTTATTCATTAAAAAAGTGAGTTAGGTTCTCTTGAGGAGATGAGACCCAAATTTACAGGTTGAATGTTACAAGCATATTGTCTTAGTACCTAAGAGACTGAGGATAGCTGGTCCATGCTGCAGTGGTAAAGCAGACACAAATACCTGTATTTTATTTTATTTTTTCCCTGTATTTTATTTATTGCCTTTATATAGATGCTGATTTCTAAGCATAAAGCATTATCTACATACTTAAAAGGACCCATTATTTCCACGGCAGTATAAACATCACTCGAAGGAGGGACTTCCCAAAGATTTTTTCCTATTCTTCTACATATCCATCTCTGGAAAAAGCACAGCTGTCTCTATTCTTGTGTTTTTCCTGGTGTTGCACAAGATTTTAGTAAATTCACCATGTGATTGCTTTTCTCCCTTGTTCCTAGGTCCTCAACACGCAGCATGATGTTTTCTCTTTCTCATGGTGTTCTATTTTAGATCTTGGTACTCATTAATCTATTTAGAAAAATCGATTCAGCCACTCAGTGCATAGTACATACTAGATACCAAGCTATGCTCTAAGGACAGAAAAAAAAGTTTAAACCTGGAATCTTACTTTCAGAAATTGAGAATATGGATGAGACAGTAAAGCTTGACCTCACCATAAGTGGGTGTGACTGGACTGAATGTGGTTCTGTACACACAGCAGAAAGGTTGACTTTAGCCGAAGATGTTAATGAAGGCATTTCCATCCATATGTCATTAATCTTGAAGATGATCAGGTCCCCAGACTCTCTACCCAATAACTCCCTTTAAAAAAAAAACAAAAAAAAAACTAGGTTGATTTTTTTTTTTAAAATTTGACATACAAAATAAAGGGTTTCATTAGATTATTTTCATGTCATGGTCCTACCACAGCCAGGGTCTGTGTGATGTCTGAGGGTCCTGATACCATCAAAGACGACTTGGATGCCTGTTATCTGGAGCCATGTTAGTATGCTAGAGTCGTGCTACTGCTGGGGCCATGCCCATCTGAGTGGCCTATACTGCCACCTGGGACAATGGTGACTTCCAGACCAGGCTACTGCTGGGAACTATGTCTGGGCACATGGTCCCACCGCAGCTAGGATCTGTGTTATACCAAAGGCAACGCAGAAGCCCTGGTCTTGTTGCCATGCTGCCAACAGAGCCATCCTGACCTGAGTAGCCTGTGCTTCCACCCAGAGCCAGGATGTTGTCCCAGCCCAAACTGGTGCAGAGGGTCATGTCTGGGTTCATGGCCCTGCTGCACTTGAGGTCTGTGTTGATGTCTGTGTCCTGTGTTGCCTCAGGGGGCCATGGGAACCATGTGTGATGGAATCAGCGGGCCGTGCTGAGGTGGCCTTGCCCTTCACTGACCCTGGGAGATGGCTGGCCCTGGCCTTCTCTGGCTGTTGCAGCTAGACAGCTGTCCCGGACCCTCTTGGGAAAGCTGTCCCACCCCAATCTCCATACTTGGGAAAGATGGCCCTCTCCTCACCATGGACAGGGGATATCTGATCCGGATGGCATGGGTATAGGAGAGATGGCTCTGCCCTTGCCTGAGAGCAGAGGTGCTTCGGTGGCCTAACTGACCAGCTTAACTACCACGTAGGCTCACAGCTGGGCCTGGGGTTGGCCCAGCCTAACATCTATCCCATCTAGGATATGTTGGAGCTGAAGGGACTTGTTCTGTGATGATAACCGCAGTATCTCCATGATTCAGGAGGGCAGTGGGATATCCCAGAGGAGTTCTAGTGATGACGATGTACCAGAAACCAGAGGCCTTGAACCAGACCTGTGACTCATTGCAAAGACCATTGCAAGTAAAGCTGATTGGACAAAAGGGTTTACCCATGTGACACACCTCTGCTCCCAATGTCTCCAGGAACAATGAAGAGGTGTTGGAGAGGCTGGAAAAATGGAGGGATGAAGAAAAAGGTTTTTTTGTTTTGTTTTTTATTGTAATTGTTTTGTTTTGCTTTTTTGTTTGCTTGGTTTGGTTTGGGTTTCTTTTTTTTTTCAATTTTTCCTTTGGTGGGCCACTTCTGGGGGGAGGGGAGGATATGGAGGGACTGGGAGGTGAGCAGAATTAGGACACATGATGTGATTTTCCAAAGATTCCATAAAGAAATTACATTAAATCAAAGAATATTTTATGTGTATATGTCCTTGTACTTCGTTCACATTGGCTCCATGTTCAAATTCATTGTTTCTCTGTCACTCCTGTTTGCCTGCTTCCCTCAAGTAGTTCCCATTTTACTTCATAACATATGAAATTATATATATATGAATATTATATAAATCATGTTATATATGAGTTATGTGCATGTGTGTTTATTCAAAGCTAAATTCTCCATATGAGGGAAAATATGAGATGTTTCTCCAAATCTGACTTATTTTAATTAATGTGATGATTTCTAGTTCTATCAACCTTTGCACAAATGACGTAATTTCATTCTTTTTTAATTAACCTTTTTTCTTCCCCCTTTTGCTATTTCTTTATTTATTTTTACATGGCAGCTGTAGTTTCCTCTCCCTTTTCTTTTCCCAGATGCTTCTCTCTCCCATTCATGCTTCTTCCTGCTTCTCTTCAGAAATGGGCAGGCCTCCCATGGATATCAACTGGCCATGGTATGTTAAGTTGCAGTAAGACTAGGCACCTCTGGTTCTATTAAAGCTGGATAACACAGCCCCATAAGAGGAACGGATCCCCAAAACAGGCAGCAGAGTCAGAGACAGCCCCTGATCCCACGAGATGATCAAGCTATATAATTGTCACATATGTACAAAGGGCCTATGTCAGTTCCATGTATGCTCTTTGGTTGGTGGTTCAGTCTCTGTGAACCCCTATGAACTGAGGCTAGTTGAGTTTGTGGGTTTTTTTGTGATGTTTTTGACCCCCCCCCGGCTCCTATAATCCTTCCTCCCCCTTTTCAGCAGAATTTCTCAAGCTCTGCCTCTAATGTTTGGCTGGAGGTCTCTGTATCTGTTTCTACAAGTTTTTGGGTGAAGCCTCTCTAATGATCACATTTTTATCATGAAGGAACATTAGATTTTGTCAAAGGTTTTATTTTCAGCATCTAATGAGATGATCATGTGTTTTTTTTTTAGTTTTTTTTTGTGTGTGTGGTGGATTATGATGACAGATTATCATATGTTGAACCATTTCTGCTTCTTGGGGCTGAGGCCTACCTGATCATGGCGAATGATATTTTTGATGTATTCTTTGGCTTAGTTGGTGATTAGTTTATTGAGTATTTTGTATAAATGTTCATGAGGGAAATTGGTGTGTAATTTTTTTCTTTGTTGAGTCTTTAGTTGTGGTTTTAGTATCAGGGTGACTGTGACTTCATTAAATGAATTTGGTAATATTTATTCTGTTTCTATTAGAGGAGTATTGGTATTAGCTTTTGCTCTTCTTTGAAAGCTTTGTAGAACTCTGTGCTAAAATCATTTGGCCCTTGACTTTTTTTTCTTTTTTTTCCAAGAGGGTTGGGAAATTTTTAATATATGCTTCTATTTCTTTGGGGGATTACAGGGATATTTAAATTGTTTATATGAGCTTGCCTTAACTTTGGTAAGTGGCATCTATAGAGAAATCATCCATTTCTTTTGAATTATTCAATTTTGTGAACTACAGGTTTTTGAAGTATGACCTAATGATTCTCTGGATTTCCTTGGTGTCTGTTATTATGTCTCCTTTTTCCTTTCTGATATTGTTAATTTGGACGTTCTTTCTCTAGTTCCATCCATTTTCACACGAATGACATGATTTTATTCTTCTTTAGAGACATTTGAAGCTTCATTGTGTATATGTATCAAGCATTCTCTATCTAGTCATTTGTTTATGAACATCTAAGTCTGATATAGCACCCTGAGACCCATGTGGAGGTTTCTTTGTTGTTGTCTTTTACATTTATTTATTTACTTTTGAATCTTGGCACAGTGGAGGGAATGATGAGACTCTGCTTCTGCCTTTTATTTTTACCTCCTTGTCGTGAGGTGGGCACATCTCCAGACACATCTGTCAACAATGTTGCTGCAAGCCTAGGGCAACAAGGCCAATAGGTTGTTGGCTGAAATCTCCAAAATAGTGTTATACAAAGAAAATTTGTTCTTGGTAAATTGGTTTATTTTCAGTATTTGTTATAGTGGTGGGGAACTGAGTTAGCCTAGCAAGTTTAAGCGATAAAAAAGACTTAAAAAAAATCAAAGAAATCTCAGAAGAGACCAGAGCTGTGCCATTGACATCTGGCTCTTGCCAGCTGTTCTCAGGGCGTCGACAGTCAGCAGGAGACACACATTGAAGCAGGCGTCTTGGAAAGCATCAAGGAAATCATGTTATTTGTGCATTGTTTGCAGTCTGCCATTCATCGTCCAGCCTTGCTATTATCTGCTTTCATTTAAAAAGCACTCAGAACTGCTTTGCTAGAGAACAAACCAAAAGACCTCCATGTTCCCATTTTCCTCTCTCAGCAATTGTGAATGTGTGATCTCCATTGCATATCTCACTTCCCATTCTAAAGACACTCTTTGGATAACAGATGCATAATCGAGCACTGCGTAGTGGAACGCAGCAGTCTCTCTGTACTGCCCAGACTTGTTTTCACTCCAGCTGCTTCTATTGCCAAATGCAATTTCAAACTTTTAGCTGAGGTATATTTGAGGATGCACATTTATCACTCAGGCTCTAATTATGGAAAAGGCCTTGCTTAAACAAACAATTATTCAGTCTCAACTTGATTACTCGAGTGGACTAATTGGTATTCCTGATTCCAGCTTCAATCTCCTGTGATGCATCCCACAAAGCAGGCTGGACCAGTCAGGACAAGACTGCACAGTCAGCTGCATCAAAGAGCCCTTCTGCATATCATGCCTTCTCTCTGCTTCTAATTTTCTAACAGGCACGGTATGTGTGCAGCTTGCCTGCTGAAGATTCCCAAAGGATCTTCAATTGTAGGTAACAGGACACATGATGTCCCTTCTTGCTTTCCTCTAAGTCTACTTTTTAGTGTCTCATTCTCTCACTAGCAAGGTTAAATTGTAGTGATTGTTGCCTATATTGTTAATGGTCATATATAATTTAACATTCTCAGAAAGCATTTTCACTTTTAAACACAAGCTCTGGAATTCTAATACAGCTTTTAGCCTTACAGAAGTATAATGTGACAGCATTATGTGATTGTAACAGGAGGGCGATAACACAGAATAGGAGAAATTCTCTTCCATACGTTTTTCATATAAAAACAGCCATGGGCAGGCCTGTGGGTGCAACTCTATGATCCTAGCTTCTGGAGGCAGAAGGAGTGCAAGTTCATAGCTAGCCTAGGCAACTTAGTGAAGCTGTCTCAAAAGTTGAGAACATGCTGTGAATGTAGCTTAGTGGTAGATTGCCTACCTAACACATATAAGGTTCTGAGTTCAACTCCAGGGACTGTCAAGAACAACTTTGAATAGTTGAGTTTTGGTTTAAAGTTTTCAGAGTATTATTACATCAGTATATCAGTTATCTGTAGAGAAGCCTGAGGTGACAGCTGGTCCATTGTGTAGAATACAGTGGTGGGAAGCTGTCAGTACTGGGTGATGATGGTGGAGTTGGGACTGCTAGAACTACAAAGAAATGATACCATAACTGTATATCATATTGTAAAACAAACACTTGCAACAAAAATAGAATAAAGACATCAAAAAGAGACACGTGGATGACAATAGAAATGGAGATACAGTGACTCAAACAATTTGGAGAGAGGAAGAGGATGGCATACAAAATCAGGTTACTGGCTTCCTGGAAGCAGAATGAGAAATGAAAATGTGACCGCTTAGTTTTGTAGTCGGGAGGAATAAATGTTGGTCATGGAAGCCACATTCTGTTGACACTGAATCTTGAAGTCTTTCCTACTATCACTTTATGGCAAAGATACTGAATGGGGAAGGAGATGAGTCTCAATGGCTCATCCAGACAGAAATTACTCAGCTGCAGCCTTATCCATTCTTCAGTCCATGTCAGGACACTCTGCCAGACTACACACACACACATAAACACACACACACCTTGTCTATAGAGTCAGAGGTGAGTGAGAACCTCCTGATATGGGTGATATGGGTGCTGGGGACCAAACTCATGTCTTCATGATTGAGCAGCACGTGATCTTACCCACTGAGTCACCTGTCATCTCTTCAGCCTCAAGGACCTTGGGATTTCTTCCTTCGTCAGTCTTAGTGGGAGGTCTTGCCTATAAATCTCTGCTGACTTTATTCCTGTCTGCCACCTATCATGTCTTTTGTCTTTACTCTTCTATGTTTCTTGCTCTTGGTCTGTACAGGGCCTTGGAGATATCAGACTCAGCCTTCTTTATACTTCTCTGTAGGATGCCCACATGGTGGTGCTGACTAACTTTAAAGGCAAAGTATTCCCTTCTTTCTATCCTGACCAACACTTTCTTGTTTTGTGACCTGATTTTATGAAAAGAGATCCCATGGGAGTGTTACTGGACCCCTAGTGACACTTTTTCGGTTTACTGGTCCTGTGATTTTCCAAGCCCTTGGTTTTCTCTGCCTTGGCACTTCTAACTTCTTTTTCATTTATCTATTCTTGTAGGACTTCTATTTTCTCAAGCTTTTGCCTCACAGTCAATCTGATACGTCTGTAGAACATTGAACTTCACTGTGAGCATACTTAAAGCTGATTCCCATGGGTATCTTTTGAACTTGAAGAGGAGGACATATGGCTTGATAGTGCTTCATAATTCTACATACTAGCACACTTGAGCTTCAGTGTGGACACTCTTGGAACCCATAGTAAAATGAAGCAGATTTTTAAATTAAAAGAAAAAAACTGGCTTTTTAAACTTTGTGTCCTTTAGCAACTTCTGATGATAGTCTTTAAAGCAATTCCATAAAGACTGTCCTAGGAAACTATATGGCCTAAACATATACACCCTGCCAACTTTTAAAGTCTATTTAGGTAGTGGCTTCTCATTAGTTACAGAGGAAGTGACCCGTTCTATATGATGCTCAAATTCATGAAATTGCAAAACTTGGTGCTCCATCTTAATTCTGGCATGTGATCATAAGCAAGGTGAAAATCACAGGAGAGCAAAGAAATCTTTTTGTTTTGTCGTTAAAATTCTAAGCATCCATTTTCTTGAAAAAGTCTAAACAGCATCCTTCTTAATAGCCGATCTAATTTCCTACAGCCTCACTGCTGATTGAGATGGAGGAGATTAATGGAACATGGCCAAGTTCATTCTTAATGGGCAGCTGTGATAGATGGAATGCCACTGGCTGCACTGCACCAGCTATTCCAACAACTCCTGTTTCTGACAATACACTGTCCAGCATATCGATTATGCTAACCTTTAGCTGTAAATCCATGTCTGGAGTAGAGAATTGCAAAAAAAGCTCATTTGTCAAGCACAGCCTTAATCAAAGATTATAATTGGCATTAATGAATCCTCAGTAAAAGAACCTGCTTAGAGAATCGGTTAAAGATTAGTCCACAGCAGTGTGTCCATCAGTCATCGCCATCTGGAATGAAATCTGACAGCTGTGCGGGGAATCAAGGGAGGTGGTTTGGGAATTTTTCAGAGTTTTTTTTTTTTTGATGGGCAGGTACCCACATTCATCATGAATTATGTTTGGATTGAGTAGATGACCTTTTGGCAAGAGTTGGCTTGATCATTCTTTAATCTTCTCTCATAGGAAATCCATTGAAAAGATAATTTAAACATCTTACAAAGAGGAAGCAGAGGGCCAGTTTAAATTTAATTCAAGAGTCATGTATTTGTCAATCATGGCTTGCAGACATTTTACATGCGTATTTCTTAAGTGAAATTAGACCTCGCTCAACCTCTGCTTCCAAAGATCAATGTTAACAGCACAGAAGAGATTGGTTTCATTTTTCTCACGCTGGATTCCATCTTGTTGGTATCATTTGTGCCTTAATGTCGTTGCATTAGAGAAATATGAACTCTCTTCTCTGTTTTCTTATCCTTTCCTCCCTTTGTCAATATAGTACCTATGAGGCTAGGGCTAACAGAAGCCAGAAACTCTTTTAATCTGGGGAAAGGCTCAGTCTTGTCTCTCTGTGAGTTACCTTTTATTACCACCCCTCCACTCCTAAAAAAAAAATCAGTCAAGTTCTCTCCATCTCTGTAAGGAACATCTTCTCTATATCTTGCTCTGCCTCCTTAGAAAAGTTATCAATAGTCATATCAGAGCCAAAGAGAAGGAGACAAAGATAGATCTTCCTGCCACAAAGGCTTCCTGCCTTTATGTCCTGCCTGCAGGGCCAAGGGGCAAAAATGTAGACTGTGTAGTCAGATACTCCTTCAACTTTATCACTGTGAATATATTTCATTCTTGAAGCTCTCTGATGCCTGTCTCTTTTACATTTTTACCTTTACTTTCCAAACAGCTAGTCTCAAAAATTGCAAAATATTTTGTTATCAACATTAGCTAGATTCCAAGAATTTGACAAATGTTCTCTGATTTATTTTTAATCTCCACTTCATTGTACTTCCTTGACCTTGGAGTTCTGAGTAATTATTACTTTCACACTTCCTGTAACTTATTCCTCCTTTTGGGGTGAGTTCTCGATTACAGAAATAATTCAAAAGCCCGTAAAGGGATGGACTGTTCTGAAGCCTCAGAGCTTCTCCCTACCCATCTTGAGCAGGCATTTAACGTTCTGAGTAATTTTAAGATTTTCACTAAAACTATTGATCTGAGTGTGGAATATTGATTGCTCGAGACTGAGAGGGATATTGGGGAAGAGATACCACAACATGATTACACAGGAAAAAATGAGCTTATTTTGCTGTGTAGAGTGAGACCACTATAGTTCCATATTGTTTAGTTTGGAAGAACTTGAACAGTGGCACTTGACAGCTCAAAACATGAAATGATAAAGCTAAGGAAAACACTAATCTAAGGTAATCAGTATGTACTGTAGACTGTATGCATATCACTGTAGACTGTTGGCATTTTACACTATATGTCATAGGCATATTCATTGATTATGTGCTAATATTAAAAGGAAATAGCTCTCCATTTGTTGGTAGATGCAACATCGGAAAAGGAATTTCAAGCGTGTATTCTTCTATCAAATAATTGTGAAACATTTAGATGCTTACTTAGCATGGTGACAGGTGCAGGTGAAACAACATCACTAGAGAAACCTTGATCTCCAATATCATGGGATGCACATTCTGGGTGAGTGTCAATCATCAATGCATACTAAAAAAGGTCAGGGAAATCAGAACATTAAGAATTTCAATGATGATGTAAATTATCATTCTGTAAATTCAAAATAAGTTAAAGATGTATATTAAGACACTCAAAATATACCCTATCTCTTGACTCAGAGCCAAGTTATCTGGGAAATTCATGTCTTCAGAGTGAAGTGGCATGAGTTGTTTCTGCACACACACTAAAATAAGTTGCTCTCTTGGAATACTCAATTAGAGTATTTGGCATCAAGTAGATACATGCTGTACTTTTAGTGCTACCACTGGTACTTAGGATGTTGGAATAATTGTGACACATACCTGTGTAAAATACTGTGCTACACAAAGAATGGGCCACTTCATGTTACTTATAGAACAATGGTTCAGGGCACTCCCAGGATCCCAGAATCACAAATGAAGTTCTGAGAAGTTAGATAATGTCTTTTCAGTATTAATGTTAGGCAGTGGCAGAATGTAGATTTGAACCAAGCTCTCCAACGTCCAGGCTTTCTCTGTACCAACTTTGTGCCAGACTTATTTTCACAGGGTCATAACAGCCATCTTTCTTCATGGGAGGTGTTCAGAGGCCCTTTGAGTGTGGATGTGTCCATATCTATGGGCTACTGTCTCTACAATTTCCATAGTAAACTGTAAGTTTCTAAGGCCCTTTGTTTTTAAACTCTTTGACAAAATGAAAAACAAAACAAAGACAATAAGAAAGAAATTGCCCAAGTTAACGAGTGACAGTGCCATTATTAGACTCACATTGTTATGGAAGGGAAGATATTTCTCATTCTTTCCATCAAACCACACAGGCATATACATGGACAAAGTAAATTGTTAAAATGCTGTGAATATATTGTTAAACCATATTAACATTCATTTAATTACATATAGCTTGTTATAATATATTATCTGAAAATCCATTCTATCTATCTTGTGGTTAATCCAACGTCATTTTCTCCCCATGTGATTTTAAAAGTTTCTCTTTATTAGGTGGGGACATGAATGTTAAAAACAATTGTTCATTGTCTTCCTTTTTGAGAGAGAAATATTAGGTTTTATCACCATACCATGTTTTACAAACCCCAAGTAAGCTGCATATCTTAATAATATTGCCAATTATTATAAATCATGAATACTAAACACTATCAGTAATAAAAAGGCTCATTGCATAGTAGTTAGTGGTCCTAGTTTCTGAACATATTTTCATTCCATCATCAATTTTGTTTGGGCTTTAAAAGCAGCAGTTGAGATATATTTCATTATTAGGACCAAATGGGAAGAGAGTTTATTCAATCATTTGAGCAGCTGAAAAGAGCAATATAGACATTTTGTGATAATTTAATTTGCTTAGTTGATTAGATTCTGTTAATTTCCCCTTCTCCTTAAAATGACACAGTGTAAAAGTACAAAAATTAGTTATAATTTTGATAACAATTATATGGATACATCTCTCTCTGGCATAACAATATTGAATCAAGGTCCTTCAGGAAATATATCCTTATTTCATGTTAGCTTATATGTATGATGGGTTTTGCTGTTGGGATTTAAAAACCTAACGTGAAGCAATTCACTAGAGAAGACATTCTCTTTCCTTTCACTTTCCATGTAATTTCCACCAAATTTGCTTCACTGAGAATGAAATGTGAAAGAATGAACACCATGAAAACAAAATATGAACATAGTATTCATGAGGCAGGGACTCTGAGTTTGGGTTCAGAGGTTTATGCCTGTTTGACTCCAGCTTGGCTATTTTGAAGAAGTTGAGGACTTTGGAACTTCTGGTATGTTCAAGGTCAGATGGTACTTGTAGTTTCTCATTGTGTTGGGAAGATCATGAAAGTATTTGGAAAACTCTGAAGGCCAAAGCGACCTCTAAATTGGTTGGGTTTCCATATTGACACCAGATAATCCTGATTGCTTTTTGAGGACCCTAACTTTGGAATCTTGTCCCTTCCTTACTCTGGAGCAGGAGAAGAAAATCTACATACTTCATTCTACAGTAAGCACTGAGGGTAGAAAATCCTTGATAGAAAAACACATGAAGTTCTTCTAGAGAATCTGACTGAATAGACTGAATAGCCGTGGGCTTCCCAAACGAACAGACAGCAGTAGGAATCCTGGCTCTGTCTCCATGTGGCTGCATCATCTGCTAGCCTCAATTTTCTTTCTTTCTTTCTTTCTTTCTTTCTTTCTTTCTTTCTTTCTTTCTTTCTTTCTTTCTTTCCTTCTTTCTTCCTTCCTCCCTCCCTCCCTCACCCCTCTTTCTTTCTTTCTTTCTTTCTTTCTTTCTTTCTTTCTTTCTTTCTTTCTTTCTTTCTTTCTTTCTTTTCCAAGACAAGGTTTCTCGGGAGCTTTGGAGCCTGTCCTAGAACTAGCTCTTGTAGACCAGGCTGGCCTCGAACTCACGGAGATCCACCTGCCTTGGCCTCCCAAGTGCTGGAATTAAAGGTGTGTGCCACCACCACCCAGCTCAGTTTCCATTCTTTTGTGAATTGAAGTTAATTGCACCAAATCACTAATTATAACAACTAAATTACACAAATTACACATCCAAGCATTTATTCCATTGACTCACCTATATTAAGTGCTTAGTAATTGATTTCCAAATCTTATAAGCTAGAATTGTCCTTCTCAAGGCATGCTCATTCTGGATGAAGAAAAACATATAGAGCTCTTAGATTCTAAGATATTGTCATAGATTCAGTACTATAGTTCAGGAATTCTAGTAACAGGAATCAAATCCCGTAATCATCTTATCCCTGTTAGTGTCTCCTCAATTTCATTTCTTCTTTATCATACAAACTTTGTAAGCAGGAATAAAGGAATGAGTCTATGACGTGAGAGTGATTATATTTAAAAAATAAGAGGAATGGTGGGTGAGGCCCAGAGATAACAGAAGATGAGGGGGAATACACTTATTTTCCACTCTCTGGCTGGGCTTCTAAGTATCCCAATCAACACTCAAGTTATCTTCTCCTTTTTTTTTGTTTGTTTTTGTTTTATGAGATAAGGTTTCTCTTCAGAACAGCCCTGGATGGTCTGGAACTAGCAATTGTAGACCAGGCTAGCCTTGAACTTATAGAGATCTGCCTGTCTCTGCCTCCAGAGTGCTGAGATTAAAGATGTACACTACCAAACCAACTTCAAGTTGTCTTCTTAATATCACCAGATATCTGTCTTTTTTGTCCATCATCAGAGGGTCACTGCCTCCTAAATCTTGTTTTAGTTTCCCCCAGCATTTCTGGGAATCTGAGCCTAGTGTGTATGTACGGTTGTCTGCTTAGAGTTTTTCCTTACTCCTATTTTTTTAGTAGATTCCTGTGTGTCATTTAGTATTCAAATATTTCTTTGTTCAGTGAAGTCTTATGCAAAGGTCTTCAAACTGATGGTCTATTCTTCATGTATATATTTTGGCAGGCACCAAGTAAATAATAATAGGATAAAATTTAAACTAATAAAGACGCTCATGGTTGAAAACCTATTATATGCTAATTGCTATTTATGATATCTATCTGTCTGTATGTATACCTATCTACCTACATGTGTGTAAATATATATATGCAAATATAAGTTCATTACACAGGATCTATAATTTTGTTCATTTTAGAGATAAAGAAAGTTTAATTTGTCTAGGGTGTGCTGGTTATTTTATGCCAGCTTAATACAAGTTAGAGTCACTGGAGAAGAGACAGCCTAGATTCAGAAAATGCCTCCGTAAGATCAGGTTATAGGCAGGCTTTCAGGGCATTTTCTTCATCAGTGGCTGAGAGGAGGGAACATCTCAAGGTCCGATATTATATAAGAAAGCAGATTGAGCAAGCCAAGAAGAACAAGCCAGTAAGCAGCATCCTTCCATAGGCTCCAGGTTCATGCCCTGTTTGGGTTACTATTTTGATTTCTTTCAATGATAAAGAATGATATTGTATGCCCAATATGCCCTTTCATTCCCAATGTGCTTTTTGGTCATGGTGTTTTATTGAAGCAATATGAATTCTAACTAAGACACAGGGTCACATACAAAGGAAAAACATTAGTGTTTGTACACTCACCCAGCATGGTCCTATTTGTTTAATGATGTTCTTTCTATAATGCTGAGACTTATTGCGTTATTTCTCTTGGGAGTATTACTTGGCACATAGTAGGAACTTAATAATTGTTTACTGAATAAATGTTTATATGAATGCTAAAAAGATATTTATCCAATTAGTAATTGCTAATCAGTACAGTTATATTTAGTTGATTGGCACAGAGCATTTTTCATTACTGAAGTATAATAATGGCACTCAATTTCACAGTTTGCATGATTTTTTTCATGAATTTTCTTGGCAAAAAGAATATGTCTCAGAAATAAATAATTATAAGTTCCATGGATTTTAGTATTCAACTCATGCTGTTAAATAATGTTTGATGTGTTAACTGCAGCGATTTCTTGTTTTCTCTAATTCACTAATTGAAGGTCTTTACGTATGAGCAAAGGGAGATGATACAGTTTTTCCATTTGCAAAGAACTAAATGAGCATCTGTCTATGTTTTCAAGAAGCCATAATCTTTGATTTGTGATAAAAATCGAATTACACCATATAATTATTAAAGTAACTTTCTCTTCTGTGTTCTTTAGTTTTCAGGTTTTTTTGAGATCTTATTGTTAGATTTGGGCTTTTGAACTTGATTCAAAGAATTGCACAGACTTTATCTATGAGAGTACAATGGAAATAACAGTGATATTCTTTGGGATACGTTAGATTTCATTGAATCAGTATTGGTTACGAAATTCCATGCAAAATAATTTCAGAAAACAATAATCCAAAGACATACCTCACATCATCTTCTGAATTTACTTAAGAGATTAGGTTAGATTAAAAATGAAAGGAACATTATCAGGACCGAAAGTGATAGGTGCACATCTATTATGGACGTATCTTCATTTTTAACAAGGTTACCTTTAAAACTAATATTGCTCTATAATGACCAAATTGGGAAAAACCAAATATTTGTACTGGAAGAGACCAATTTGAGTAAAAATTTTTGGTTCTCACCATCTCAATTTAGGATATTTTATCTTCTCATTTGGTTTTTAATTGTTAAAAACAGAACAAAATAAAACAAACTCATCAACCTGGTAGTGATTTATATTGCATGATGAAAATGATTTTTTTCCAGCTTCCTTCTCTTTTGCTTTCCAACCATTATGCCCCACTTCCCTACACTCCTTTAAGCAATGGGTGCTTGTGCTAATGGAGTAGAAAGATCTATGGGTAGCTTTTAGAGACGCTTTACCTTCCTTGCTGAAAACCAGGTAGACAGCTGTTGTTCTGTCTTTCTACCCTTATTTCTGTCTGTGCCTTGCAAAGGATGTCCACAGATGTAACAGGTGGTTTAGTGCTGGCATGCTAAGCACAAAGAGAGGTGTCATCACGTTAAAAGTGCCGGGGTAGAGTGGAGAAAGAACACGCATTCTTGATTCTGTTGTTAAGCATCTGAACCAAGGCCAGGAACTGCTGTCATGGCTTCCTATTAACAAAGGACAAAGGATTTATTTGTTTAAGCCATAGTGAATGGAATCTCCTATCACTTCCAGCCAAAAAGTTAACATAGAATTCATGAGAAGCCTAGGAGCACTTGAGGAGAACCCTATGGAGGAAATGAGCCTGTTCCTTTCATTCTCAGAGAGGAGCCATTTTGTTCTCTCTTGGTGCCACATCAAGATGAGGAAAAGAACAACAACCTTGTGACCTTTCCTTGGAAACTTGTCAGTCTATCATGGTTAATGACTGAGTTAAAAGGCACCTGGGAAAATGACTTCTTCATTTCTTGAGGAAAATGTATCTCTTGTTTAACTATTGTTTGTTTCTATGAGGCTCCATAAAAATGTCCATTGGCCTACAGGACCTTATCCATCTTGAGATGGTTCTTCTTTAGTTACAGATGATGATAAGCCACTGAAGAGTTTAAATAAGAGAGTCATGAATACTTTAATGTCTTGAAAAGAACAATCTTGCTGCATCATGGAAAATGACCAATGGGGAATGGTTCTCAATACAGTCATATAATTAAGAATTTATTTAATTGATTTAAATCAGAGATAATGGCAGTTGGATGAAGACACTTTTCTTACTGGCAGTTGCGATATTGTTAGGATTGGGAATGAATCATTTGATAAATGTGTTTAGGAGGTAGGCAGACAGACTGAATTGTTATCAAGGATATGAATGCTGTGAAAAAGACCTCCCAAAAATTGACCCCTCCCCACCAAATACTTCAATATCCCCTGATTGCTCCTTGAATGAATTCTGATTCTCTTCTTTCAGGTTGGAAAAACCCAAGAACAGGGTCAGAACACTAAACTTCCACTTGTAGACTCACCCATGATGTTTGGATGGGCTTAAGGGGTTTCTGGCCCTTGGATGATGATAACGTATAGAAAAAGCTGGAGTCACTTCAGCTGGCCATTTTATCATGACCAATGACAGGATGAGCTACCTTTCTGCTGCTGTGTGAAAGCACCATGACTAAGGCAGCCTGCAGAAGAAAAATGTTTATTTAGACTTACTTTTCTAGAGGGATAAGAGTTTATGTTGGTGACAGTAGGAATAGGAACCCAAGTAGTCACTTCTTGAACTGCAAGCATGAAGCAGAGAGAGCAAGCTGGGAGTAGTAAGACTTTTTAATCTCAAAGTCCCCCAGTGATACACTTACTCCAGCCAGGCTTCATCACTTTTCTCTCCCCAGAAAGCACCACTAACTGGGGGACCAGGTGTCCAAATGCCCCAGCCTATGGGGAACATTCCCTTTCAAATCACCACTACATTTGAATTTGTCCTGCTTACCTTCCCAGTATTATTGGCCAATAGTTTCCTAGCTGGCACGGAAGATTTCAGGATAAATATACTCATCATGGCTCCTTATTCTTTTAGACTGCCTTCTCTGAAGTCTGTTACTGCTTCTTTCTTCAGAATCTAGCTTTGCTAAAAATACCTTGGCCCTGACCTGAAGCACAGTGTACATTTTGATCAATATAATAAACTCTCTTTCCCCATTATTTCTGCTGGGAAGAAACCTGTACTTAGGAAATGATTGCCTTTTTCCATAAATATTATTTTTGTAAATTTAGATTTTAAGAAACATTTAAAAACTAATAGAAAGCTTCCCTATACTCCCACAGACGATTGCCTCTCTTATTATTAACTTACATTATCCACTATTATAGTATCATGCAGAAAAATGGCCACACACAGTTAAAAGTGGAAGAAGGAATTCTATCAGGGAGCAATAGCCACCATTAAACCTATCACAATCCTGTGAACCACAAGGGAATTTGATCCCAGGTCATTGAGGGGGCCTGAGGCAGCAGCATTTACCCAGATTCTGGGGAGTTGGAGATGCCCGTGGAAAGGCCCCGAAAGGCCATGTCAGAGCTGTGCTCACAAGGCAGTAGACTTGCAGAGTTAGGAAAGAACCAGGTAGCTTGAGCCTCATTTTCTCACCACAGAGTTTTCAATGTCATAGGAATTAAAAGGCTGCAAGACCATGCCAATTTTATTTTCTTCAACCCAGCTCCTTAAATTGGAGCAGCAGACTAGAGCCAGGGGGATTCGTGGACACATGTCCAGCCCCATAGCTACTGAGGCATGCTAAGTGAACAGAAACAAATGAACATGGACTCGATAAAAGATTGCAGAGGTGTAGCTGTGACCTCATTTCTACCCAGGGAAGTCTGCTGTCTCAAAGCTTCCGCTGGCTCCATAGGGCCAGGCATTCCCCTGCCCACACACTTTTGGGGATGGGAGTGGGGACTGACTATGTCTACCTCCGGGAAAACAGATCCTGTTTCTTGCCAGGGTCAGTATCCATTAGACCATAGCCCAGGAATGCTTACAGTCCATTTATTTGCTTTATATTTAGTCTCTCAACCCTGACACCGCTGGTCTTCCTTTCTGGGGTGTAAAGATAAGTTCAAACAGGAAAACGTAGGTTTTCTGAAATTATCAATGCTTTGAAACTAAAATCAGTTGCTCTCTCCTTTGACAGAACAACACATCACCTGCCCAGAGCAAGAAGTAGAGTGCTCTCTCAAAAAGGGCCGGATGGGTTTGTCAATAATTGACTGTGACAGCCTAGGAATAGTCAGGCTCTCGGAGAAGCAGGCCAGGTCTCGGGTACTCATTCTGCAGTTACCCCCTCTCCAAATCTTTTTCTTAGCTGCTATTAGTTTTAAAGCCCCAAAAATGGAATAGGCCTGCTAGACTATCTTTAGTCAAAAATCATTCTCCTCCCATTCTGAGACAATTTAGTACATTACCTTAGGTCATGAATAGGAGGCAGATAGGTCGAGCATTCACATTGAATGATGATGCTGACCCAACAGGCAAAGTTAGCAAGTCCAGTCCTATGCATTCCCGAGAAGAGGCTCTAGTTGCTGTCAATCTTCCAGAACTTAGCAACCAAGAAACAACCAAGATCAGCACCATGAGGCTCTTGCTGCCTTTGCAATGCAAATGTAAGCTTGACTTCAGAGTCTTTCAGCATCTTCAGCCGCTATTGTTAGCTCTTCAGGAATTATGAATGCTAACTATGGGAAATTAACTCATAGTGTGTTTATGTGGTGGCCTTTTAGGGATATCTAACATAGTTCCTGCACATTGGAGACAAGTAAACAAGCTCAGGGACATTAAAAAATTTGCTAGGTCAGCGAGCCACTGTGAGGCATATAAGAGACTAGAGAGTGCGCTTGTCAATGCAGGCAACTGCTTTTTTTTCATTTTTACTAGTTTCCATTATGTCATTTTTAACCCATGGATGGCCAGAGGACTTCTAGATGCTCTGCATTTTCCCATTTTCTCATCAGTGGCTGAGCCTCAGATAATATAGATGAAAGTTGGAGTAAAAATTCCCCTTTTTACATTATGTTTGTAGCACACCAGAAGTATGTTAAATGGCTGAGTAACTGTATATCTGTGTTGTGGGGGGGATATTTTACCACTTTACCAATCTCAAAGCACTCATATTTGTCTAATAGCCCAACACCCAGCAATTATTTTCAGATTATGTTAATGTGTTGCTTTTTTCCCCTTCCTCTCAAAGTACTTCACTTGTAGATATTGCAATCTGTTTATATGTGATGCTAAAAAGGGAAGGTTATTATTAGCTGGGAACTTGGCAATGTTAGCTAGAGAGGGCTTTCTATGACTTGCATATTATAAGCTAAGAAAGGCCAAGCGTAAGAGCTTAAACTCTCCCATCACTTTGCCGTCCCGACTAACACTTAGCTCATCTATTCTTCCTTCTGTACTAGAATGAGAGGGATGTGATAACTGCCAGGCTCTGGGGGATTTATTGTACTTGTGGGCAGTCCAGATTATTTTGTATCAAAACCTGAGGTACCTCCCCAAACAAGCCTAGACTACGAAAAGACAAGAGTACCCTTCCTCTGTTTTGAGCAGAAGGGCTAATTTATTCCCTTCTTCATCCCCAGCTTAGTGAGAATGCAGTGAGTATGGCAATCAAAAGACAGGGATGATGTCTTTAGTCATGTCTAAAAATGAAATTAAATCCAGATCTATAAATAAGTATTTAAATATCAAAATAGAACTGATCTACCCCTAAGGCTGAGGGATTATTACTGGGGATTGGAGGCATAAGAGGCAGAACAGGAAATTTGCTATGAGATTGTATCTCCTAGAAATATTAGAGAAACTACAACCATGAAGTCTTAACAACATGGTTGTCTAAACATGACCTGAACAAGGATATCAATAGACATTCTAAGATGAACATGGAAGGCTGAAGACCTTAAGCCCAGACAAAGAACTACAGACAACCGAGGAATGCTGAGAACAGGACAAAAGCCCTTTCCCAAAGAATAGCACACCAATTGTTTTTCCAATACCAAATGGTCAGCCCTGAGAACATACATACAAGTAACATTTTACAGATTGAACAGGTTGTATTTATATATTTAGGAACACACACACACACACACACACACACACACCAAGAATGAAGGAAAAAGAGGCTGTGAATTTGAATGAGGATAAGGGAGTTGGTCCTTTAGATATTTTGGAGGGAGGAAAGAAAAGAAATGATATGATTGGAACTGATATAATTTCATTAGAGTTCCAAACCATTTTTAAAAGTATCCAAAGCATCATGGAGCATCATATCTCAGCACTAATCTAAAATAATACCACTGGCATATACCATGAGCAAATTTGGATAGCACCAGTGTGGAAAAATAAATAATATTTGTTTGAAAAAGTCAATACAAAGTTTAAAAGAAAACACTGTGAAGGAGATTGGGAGCTATATAGAAAAGGTTAGTATTTCTATATTAAAAATCTTTTTTAAAAATCAATAAAAGATAATGAAATTCCCCCAATAAAAAAAGTAGAGAAAAGAACATAAACAAGGAATTCTATTAGAAAATATTCATGTGCTAATTAAATGGAAAAAAGTCACTAAACATTACTTGTAAATAAAATTATGTGTGAATATTAATATCCTCATAGCTTTTGAGAAGATGGTAATGAGATCACCATAGTCAACAAAAGAAGCCAGGTGCAGCACAGCAAATATCATGTGCTTTTCTAATTTGTGGATCCTAGATAGAATCATAGAACCATATAAGACACAAAGGTAGGAGATGAGGGAATGAAGATTGAAGGCAGTGGGGAAAAGGAGGTCAACGGGCAAGACATGGAGAAAATATTCTCAAAGTACATGGAATATTCAGCAAGTTGGGTTTTATAATCCAGCACCATATTTGGTGAACATGCCAATAAAAACATAATCATTTTCCTTGTCTTTTGACCAAGGAAAAAAGGACTAATATTAAAAACCCAGGAGTCTTAGGCCAGCATCAGGTTCATATACTGAGCTCAAATATCAGGAAAGACTTTAAGTACATACTGCAATTGTAAAAGTTCAACGCTTTTTATTTTTGAGGGGGTCTCACAACAAAACATAATGGTGCAATATTTACAAACAGGTAGTTTCGTTTTAAATTGCACTTTTTTTCCTGGGTTGTTTGTTTATATCTTATCTTTTGCTCATGCATCAGGGTGAGAAATAGTTCCTGTGGAAATCTCTGCACACGGTAATGTGTAGAAGTCATACTCATTGCTTCTGTCGTTCATACGTGGTCACTCTAGTCTGCACATATTTGAGGTGGGCGGCCACGGGCTGATGCAGTCATGGGCTGGTGTAGCCATGAAATAACTCCTTTAGAATCCTGGATGAAATTGAGCTGTTTGAATAATTTATTCTCAGGTATGAAGATGAGTATAGTCAAGTTAAGTATCTACTTTAGTCATGAACACTTTGACCTGCTTTAAATTTACTTACATCAACATTTTGTTTCACACACACTGATGTCAGAACTGTGAATAACCATTTTACATAAAATTTTCACTGCCATGAAAATCAAGTAACAAACGTTGCACTGTAGAAAATATAGAAATGTAGAAAATGCTCCAAAAGTGATACCTAACTCTTATTAGTCACAAAATGATCAGGGTCCTAGAAATAGAATCATGTCTAGTTATGACAACTGACAAGGGTAGTAAATATCAAAGTTTCTTTGACTAATTTATTTCCACCATCTATCAGAAGTTATTAAGTTGCCAACAAGTAAGCCTGTAAATTGGCACAATGCCTTTTTAGAGATTTAAAATGTAAAGGAACCATGGTATGCATCTCTGTGTGTGTTGTATGCAATTTTTAAAAATCATGTTTTGTTTTGCAAGGTCATTATGATATCATGCTCATATTAGTTACTATAAGTAACTGTGTGGTGAGACAGTGTACATGCACAGATTAATTGTTAGAAATTAGAACATCAAATTCATTAAACAGAAAAGAATACATCCCTTTTCAAAATAAGAAGAGCAAAGTCATCCTCAAGAGTGATCCTTGAGAGGACAGTAATGTCAAAGAATGAAAGTGCCATCAGACACAGCGACAGCAGACAGTGTCTCAATATTTCTTATGTCTAGTCTTTAAAATCGTGCTGCAGACTTAAGAGTCGAGTTTTGAATCAATGGAATTACATTATATGCATGCTTTAAATGTATTTATTTATTTTTAGAAAAGGTCTCACTCTAGAGTCCAAGCTTGTGATCATTCTGCCTGAGTCTCAAATGGTGGGCTTTTAGGTAGCAAAACTCTCTGAAAGGTTTATTTCTTTCTAAACTTGCATTTTTCTTTATGCACTCATATATTTTATTTAACTTTCCATAGCTTTATTGAGAAATAATTGAGAAATAAAAATTTTATAAACTTAAGGTACATGACATGATATTTTGATATATGTAGCTGCCGTGCCACAAAGAAGTGAATTTCAAACTTATTGTCTCCTGTAGTTACCTCTTGTATATGTGTGTGTGGAGAGATGTACTCTCCTAGCAAGTCTGAAAAATCTAACACAGTATGATGATCAACAGTGAAAGCCATTCCTGTGGCCTCCAGAATTATCCCACGTACCCGAAGCTCTGTATCCTTTGACCAGAACCTTCCCAGTTCCCTCTACCTTGCAGCCTCCAGCTGCACTGTACTCTTGTCAGAGAAAAGATGACAACATCATCAGGGAAGATGGAATATCCTCATGTGGAACAATGAAACTGGATTCCTAACTCTCTCTTATACAAAACCAACTTGAGGGATCAGAGAGCTGCCTCAGCAGTCTAATTACCTATTTTTGTTGTCTATGATTTTGGTGGGATGCCATATACAAAAACATTTGCCAAGACTAATGTAAATTATCTGTTTTTTCTCCTTTTATTTCCTTTTAGCAACTACCAGTTTCACATTTTGAATTTTTGTATTTATTTGTTTATATCCCAACTGCAATTCCCTTCCCTCCTCTCCTCTGGGCCCCTCCCATGGACTTTTCATTTCTCTTCAGAAAATGGCAGGCCTCCCATGGATATCTATAAAGCATGGCATATCAAGTTTCAGTAAGACTAAGCACCTATCCTTGTATTAAGGTTGAACAAGTATGAGGAAAAGGGTCCCAAAAGCAGGTAACAGAGACAGAGAAAGCCCCTAATATCACTGTTAGGAGTCCCACAAGAAGATCAAGCTACACAAGTGCAACATATATGCAGAGAGCCTAAGTCAGTCCTGTGCAGGCTCCCTGGTTGTTGGTACAGTCTCTGTGAACTCCTATGAACCCAGGTTAGTTGATTCTGTGGGTTTTCTTATGATGTCCTTGACCCCTCTATCTCCTACAATTCTTCTCCGTCTTCTGTAGGATTCCCCACATCTGTTTCATGTTTGGCTGTGAGTCGGCATCTGTTTCCATCAGTTGCTGGATGAAGCCTCTCTGATGATAATTGGGCTCAGCACCAATCCACGAGTATAGCAGAATACCCTTAGGTATCATTACATTGACTTTTTTTCCAGTCATGTTTGATTCTATCCCAGGCCTATAACCTCTGGGACGTGGTGCTCAAGGCAATGCCAGTGGTGGACTCACTCTCATAGCATGGGTCTCAGGCAGGACCAGTTATTGGTTGAACACTCCCACAATCTCTCTGCTTCTCTTATCCCAGCACATCCTGTAGTTAGGACAGACTCTAGGTCAAAGGTTATATGGCTGAGTTGGTATCCTAATCCTTCCACTGGAAGTCTTGCCTGGTCAGAGGACATGGCCAAGTCGGGCTGCATATCTACTATTGCTAGGACTCTTTTTTTTTTATAATTAATTTATTTATTTATTAAAGATTTCTGCCTCCTCCCTGCCACCGCCTCCCATTTCCCTCCCTCTCCCCCGATCAAGTCCCCCTCCCTCATCAGCTCGAAGAGCAATCAGGGTTCCCTGACGTGTGGGAAGTCCAAGGACCACCCACCTCCATCCAGGTCTATTAAGGTGAGCATCCAAACTGCCTAGGCTCCCCCAAAGCCAGTACGTGCAGTAGGAGCTAGAACTCTTTTTTAAAAATTATTTTTTTTAACTTTTAGTACAATCTATTTTACATACCAATCCAAGTTCCCTCTCCTTCCTGTCCTTCCACTCTGCCCACTTTATTCCCAGGTCACCCCTATCCACTCCTCAGAGAGGGTAAGGCCTTTCATGGGGACTCAACAAGGTCTGTCATATCACCTGAGGCAAAGACCAAGGTCCTTCCCTATGTATCTAGGTTGAGCAAAATAACCATCCACAGGGAATGGGTTGGGAAGACCCAGTTCATGCACTAGGAATAAATACTGGTTCCACTGCTAGTGGTTCCACAAACTGTCCACGCCACACAGCTGTCACCCACATTCAGAGGGCCTAGTTCAGTCTTATGCTGGGTCTCCAGAGTTTAGTCTGGGGTCAGTGAGCTCCCACTAGCTAGAGCCAGCTGTTTTTGCAGGTATCCCCACCACGGTCTTGGCTCCTTTGCTTGCCATATTGCTCCTCCCTTTCTATGACCGGACTCCAGAGGTTCAGCCCAATGCTGAGGGGTGGATCTCTACATCTGGGTTCATCAGTAGCTGGATGAAGAATCTATGATGACAATTAAGGTAGTCATCAATCTGATTACCCAGAAAAGACTCCAAGCAATAGTGACTACCTTAATTGTCATTATTGCTAGGAGTCTTAATTGGGGTCATACTTATAAATTCCTGGGAGTTTCCCTTGCAGTGACCTCACTGAGAAATGCCCCTGTTTTCCAGTCGTCTCTTTCAGTACTCTTCCCTGCACACACACCCGACCCCTCCTGTTCCCATCCCCAACTGCCCCCAGTCCACCCATGAAATCTATTTCTCCTTCCCAGGGACATCTGAGCATTTCCTCCTTGAGCCCTCTTTGTTACTTTTTAAAATTTCAGTCTGACCTAAGAATACAATTTTATCCCTCTACTTTTGGACCTTCAGTTACCTCAGCACTGCCGATTGAAGGGCTTGTGCTTTCCTGTAGGTACTCTGGGCCTTTGTTATAATCTAGAGACAGAGTTTGGACAACAAATGTCCCAAGGAGGAAAAAGCTCTTTTTCTGGGCATTTGACTCCCAGCTGCTGAAATCAAGGGAGGGTCTGGAAACTTCAGGAGGTGGCATCAACATGGAAGAACTATTGAAGGTCACTGGGGGTGAGACATCTTTAGCAATACTTTGTTCCTGGCTCCTTTCTCCCTTTCTCTGTTTCCAGTCCACCACACCCCTGTCCAGCACCACCATAATATTCCACCTAAGTACATCAAGTCAAGCAACTATACACTAAACCTTTGATTATTGAAAGTAAACAACAACAACAACAACAAAAAATCTTCCTTCTCTAAGTTAAAGTATTTTCATCATAATGATGCAAAGCTAACTAATGGACATTTTTTTGTTGAAGACCATTTGACTGTGAATATGCAAATTAATTTCAGGGTTCTCTATTTTTTCCGTTGACCTATGTATTTCTTCATTTGCTATCACCACCCTATCTTGACTCCAGTAGTTTTGGAACTGACTATGAAGTCAGAAGATGTGACAGCTCCAGCTTTGCTCTGGTTCTAGCATTGTTTGGACATGTGGGATCTACACCATTCTGATATTAGATTGGGCATGTATTTTGTCTCTATTCTGTTGCCTTGTAGAGAAAGTCAATAAGAGAAAGCTTTGCTCAAATATTTGGATATTCTTTATTGCTGCTTTTAAAATTCTCTGTTTGATTTCTGAAAATTTTATTATAGCATGTCTTGGTGTACTCTTACTTGGATTGATTCTGCTTGGTGAATTCATACTGCCATGCAATTGGATATTCATGTTCCTACCAAGACTTGTGAAGTTTTGAGATGTAATTTCTTTGAATAAGCTCTCAATCAGTTTCTCTCTGTTGTGAATGTCTACAAGTGCCACAGTTTCTTGGTTGGTCTTCTTGCTGGTCTTTTGTAAATCACGCAGACTTTCTGTATTCTTCTTCATTTTTTAAAATTTAATTCTAATTTTTTAAAAATCTCATACATTTCTATCCCTGTTTATCTCCTCCAACTCTTACAGTATTCTCCCCATTCAGTCTCAAATAAAAAGACCTTTGATCTAATTATTATTGTTTTACACACACACATGCACACACACACACATTGATAGCTCTTGCTAAGTCCATTAAAAGTTGACTGTATCTGTATGTGTGTACAGCTAAGCACTTGGGGTTGGGTAAACTATCAGGGACCTTTCCCCTGGAAAAGATAGGTTATACCTCTCTTGGCAGCTTATGATTGCCTGTAGATCTTCATCTAAAGGTAGGACCTTTTAAGAGTCCGCCCCCCCATCTAGTTTGGCATGCCAGTTGGTGTTGTCATTATGAAGGTCTTGTTTAGGCAACCATATTGTTAATATTTCCTGTCGTGTAGATGACATTAGGTCACAGTAGATGATGTCCTGGTCCTCTAAGTCTTAAAATCTATCTTCTTCCTCTTCCAAGATATTTCCTGTGCCTTGGGTATAGGGTTTGTATTGTAGAACTGCCAGTTGAGGTTAAACACCCCATAGTCAGTTATATGCATTTTGATCAGTTATGTATTTCTGTAATGGTCTCTACCTATTACAAGAAGCTTCTTAGATGGGGGTGAGAGCCTCCATTTATCAATGGGTATAAGGATAAGTATTTAGAAAATGGTTACATTATACTTATTTAGAAGTGTCATAGTAGCAAGTGTTCTGCTAGAGTTCATGACCTCACCTACTGGGGGAGTTTGCTAGATTTGAAGTAGCAGGCGTGAATTCCCTTTTACCTAGTGTGCATTAAATCTAATTAGGTGGTTGTTAGTTACTCCAAGATACAATTGCCATTACTGTACTCTTGGGAATATTTCACTATTTTGGTGATTGTTGTGGTTCGCAGGATGAGTAATACTATTGATTGCTTTCCTCCCTTGGTAGCTAACATAGCACCTTTAGAAACTATTAAATCTAATCCTTAGGGAGGAGGTTTCCAGGTTATTTCCAGTTGGATTTCTTCAAGTCTTGAGCCCAAAGTGTTCAGTTCCTCAGCAATAGGGCCTTACCCTCAAGCTCTCTGAGTCAACTAAAGGCAATGACAATAAAGTATATTGTTTTGTGAGTGCTTTGAACTCCCCTATGAACAACTGGAAAGGAGGTCTCTTATGCCTGAAACAAGGGTTTTTGTTAGATAGTTGATGACTCTTGTAAGTACATTATCACCCAAGTGGCATGACTTCAGTTAAGCTATGTATGCATACATGCATGTATATGTATACATAAAATATAAAATGTATATGTATGCATACATGCATGTATATGTATACATAAAATATAAAATGTTGCTTTCCTATGATTTTCCCCCAATATCCTTACTGCTATTTACCCTTCCTCCTTCCCTTTCTCTCTGTATTTCACTCCCATCAACCTCCTAAGTTACCTTCTCCACCATTTTTCCCATTCTCCCTTTGTAGCATATGTGTCTTAAAATTTCTATTTCTTCTTAGCCTGAATAATTTCCTGTAACCTGTCTTTGAGCTAACAGATATTTATTTTTTCTCCCTGAAGGAGTCTTCCTTGAAACTTGCTAATTTGTCTTCCACATCCTTAACTGTGTTCTTCAGCTCCAGAAATTGTTTAGTCCCCCCCCCCCCATACTTATTTATTTAGTCTTTTTGAGACAGGGTTCAAGTACCAAAGGCTAGCCATAAACTTCAGAAATTGCTGTTTTGGTTTTATTTCCACCCTGATCTTTCCTTGTGGAATGTACCAGATTTTCATCCAACACTTTTGTTATCACTGAGTTATCTAGTTGTGTTTTGTTGGAGAGTGTACCAATTCTTTAAATTGTTTTAAAGTCTGAGGTAGATTGGTTCAAAAGCTACAGGCTTTTGCAACTAAGTCGGGCTAAGTGTTCAATACATCCCTCAGTCCTTATCCATGGATGAACTCACTCTGGTTGTCTTATGCCCCCTTGCATTTAGAATCTTAGGATTGGATGCTTTATATCAATCTGGAAAAACCAGGAGAAGGGGTTAGATTTTTCTATTTATTTTTACTGGGGGCATTCCTTCGTGTGTTCAAGATTTTACACTTCTATCACTTCAGCTGAATTGAGCATGATACCCAAATGAATTCACAGAGAACCGACCCAACAGATGGGTATGTGGAGTTTGTCCAGTACAGGGACAGAGGGCATCGGGAGTTCGAGAAGTATGTGGGGACAAGCTGTGGGAGTCTTTAGGTAATGTGTTTCCAAGAATCACCGGCTCCTCAGGAGGATTCTGCTAAGTGACATTTTTCTTGTATTCTGCAGCATGGCTGTTGAAAGGTCTCAGCCATTTCCCAGCTCTTAGCTTTGCACGTACAATTCAACAATGCTGAACGAAATGGCCTATCAAGGAGTGTGCATGCATATAAATAAGAAAGTGATTTTTTACTGTCAAGCGATTTCACTTTTCACATTAACTTTGCTGAGGGATACTTTACATGCACTAAAATATGTGCATTTTAGAGATAATAGTTTGATATATTTTGACAAATGTCTACATTCTTGTACCCAGCAGTCTAATTAAGATGTAGGAGCTTTATCCCACTCCCAAATGTTCCCAGGGTTGCTGTGCAGACGATGCTCTTCATTTACTGCAGCCAATCATCACTGGCTCCTATTTATACCCTGTGGTAGTTTTCATGTAATTGTTCCCCATAATCTCAGAGGGAGTGGCACTATTATGAGGTGTGGCTTTGTTGGAGTGGGTATGGCCTTGTTGAAGGAAGTATTTCACTGTGGGGGCAGGCTTTAAGGTGTCCGACACTCATGATGCTTCCCAGTGTCCTAGTTGACTTCCAGTTGCCTGCAAGATATAGGACACTCAGCTACTACTCCAATACCACATCTGCCTGTGTACTGCCATACTCTCTGTCAAGATGGTAATGGACTGAACCTCTGAAATTGTGAGTCACCCTAGTTAAAGGTTTTCATTTATAAGAATTTGCTGTGGTCATGCTGTTTCTTCACAGCAATAGAAACCCTAACTAAGACACACCCTGATTATTAATTTGGGTTTATCTAAATCTACACCAACATAGAGTCCCACACAATGTTATCTTTGTATTGGGATCGTTTTCTTGTCACCATTATTTTTGAGCTCTTTCCATATTGCTGAGATTTCTTGCTATGGAGACATTAACTGACCAAAGGCTGCAGATTTGATCTAAATTGCAGACCAAAGGCTAAATCCATCATTTTTGTGGCTAAAGTTTAAATTCTTTCACCCTCTTCCCAGCCTTCTTCCTTTCTTGTGACCTAACTTGCATATGGCAGAGGTTAATCCAACTATCCAACTCTTTATTCTCTTCTTCAAGAGGATGTCATCACTAATGCCATATTGAGGGTTTTGGGTACTTCTTTTCAACCCTTCCAGGTTTTATGATTTTTTTTTCTCAGTAAGCCTACAAAATGTTTAATTCTATCTTATTCCCTTCTTGAGAACTTAATTAGTTCATTAACTGTTTAGTACTTTATTTCTTTTGTCAATGATTATTAATTCATTATAAAGCCATATAACACTTGATAATCTTTTCTTTATTAAACTGAGGCAGTCGGTGGAGACTGTCTTGTGCTCCCACTGGGTCCTTATACTCCTCTAAAAATGGAGTGGGCAGACATCGAAAAGTACAAACAGGGGGTACTTTATTGCCAGTTTGGGATTAACAACCTTAAGTGGGATAAAACAATTTATAACAGGTGTCCAGGAGGGATTTAAATGAAACCACTGAGGTTTGATCTCTCAGTAGAAGAGATAAGTGGTACAAATCAAAGTTCGTGAATAGAGCAGGGAACTAACCAAGTCTGCAGCTCTGAGCCTTTGATACAGTTCTCCCAGACTCTACAGGAGCTGGTACCTGATGTGGTGGGTGGTCTTTGTGTCTGGAAGACTGGTAAAGAAATTCCTGCCTGCAGTTAAGGTGTGGCATCCTGGTGTCTGTGGCGATACCCACCAAGTCCTGTAGTCTAGCTCCAGGGAGCTTCCTATGCAAGGAGGAAGTCTGAAGTGTCAGCTGCCTGTCTCCAGGGAGACAATCTGCAGTGAATCCTGAACACACCTGTCTCTTCCTCCTCTGCTGAATGTTAATACAGCTTGAGTTCTGAAGCCCACATTTATAGGGCGTGAGATGGAGTTAGCTGGGCTCAGTTGGGTTCCGAATAGCTGAATGTGGGTGTGCCAATATAGTGGAGAAGAGGACCAGTCAGGGAAGAGCTGTCAAACTTGGTGTAGAAAGGGAGGAACCCTGAGCCCACCAAGAATTGCTAAAAGGCCAGGAGCTCTACCTCTCCAGATACTTGTTAGAATGTTTCCCTGGTTCCAGAGGACCCTGAAGATTACTGAACTTCCCTCTTTCCTTCAAAGGAGGAGAAATGGGTTCTTTCTTCTGCAGTAGTTGATTTACCTTTTTGCTAAAAATTACTCTGGAAAGTGGTGGTGCACACCTTTAATCCCAGCACTCAGGAGGTAGAAATAGGCAGATGTCTGAGTTCGAGGCCAGCCTGATCTAAACAGCGAGTTCCAGGACAGGCACCAAAGCTACACAGAGAAACCCTGTCTTGCAAAACCAAGGAAAAAAATTACTTTGGAATTCACTGTTTCAGTGAATTCTTGTATCAACTTACCTGCTTATACAAAGAGACCTGGAGGAAATATTTATTGCTTCTGTGTTAATTTGGACTGACTATTGACATATTAATAATGTGCCTTCCAGACATATGCAAGCTGTTGTCTAACATATGTAAACACAAGCTCCTGCATTTGTGTTTCATTCCATCACAGCTCAGGAGAAAGACTGGCAATGCTAATTGTGAAGAGAATCCTATGCAGACTATTGCAAGTGATTTCTCTCCACATAGACATCAGACTTCCCTGGCTTTAGTTTTGGAAAAGCTCCCCACTTTTCTTTTGACTTAAGGAAGTATGGGAGGGAGCACCAGAAAAAAATATAATTAAGGTAAAAAGTGCAAGCTAAGGGCTACAGAGGCAGGCATTGCAAATGAGAGAGAACAAGGCCAGCGCACAATGGAGAGCTGGCTTCAAGGCAAAAAGGTAAGATCTTAGTAAAACTGCTTAATTTCTTCTAGTTTTTAGATTCTTACTGGGAAATTGGGCCGAATCCTACAATGTTTCCCCACATAGTACTATTTCAAATTGCTTTTAGTATAATATAGGAATTCGACGACACTGTAATCTTAAAGGCATGGATCCAACAACGAACTGTTCTTGTAAAATCCAGCCATGTCCTCTCAGTTGTCATTTCTTTTCTCTCCCCCTCTTCACCTATTTGGATATGTATGTCTGGAATTTTCCATGCCCCCTTTCTTTGTGTTAGTTTGTAGTTGTCAGTGAGAGAAGGAAACCCTGTCCACAGCACCGATTCTGTTGGGTAAGTGTCCCTCTTCTCTATGGGATCATGCCTGGGTGATAATGTAGACTGGGTTTTCAGCCTGTCAGACATCACTGCTAAGAGGAGGATGTTTTTGACTTCATGAGATTTCCTTATTGACAATTATATTTGTGCATTTTTTTCTGGTTTAAAATTTGCATTAAAAATTACACCTTTAAAAGATTATTGTTTGGAGGAATATTTCCTGGATAAAACTATTGGCAGCAGCTGTTAACATGGTTTGTACAGCATCATCTTCAGGTTTTTTTTTTGTTGTTGTTGTTATTGTTTTGTTTTGCTTTGTTTTTTTTTCTAAGTGGACATAAATTAAAGTCACAAAGGAAGCAAGGTTCTCAGCTGAGGATTTGCCTCTATAAAACTGACCTCTGAGCATGACTCTGGGAGATTTTATTGATTGTTGATTGATATGGGAGTGTCTAGTCCTGTATCACCCCTGAGAAGGTATCCAGGGCAGAAAGGAAACAGAGAAAGCTATGGAGGGCATGCCAGTAAAGGATATTCCTCCTTATTATCTGCTTCAGTTCCTGCCCCAGCTTCTCTCCGTGATCCTGCTACCTCAAAGCACAAGAGGAAACAAACCTTTTCCTTTCCGAGTTTATTTTTGGTCAGTGTTTTATCCATGGCATCAGAATGAAAAGTAGGAAAAAGAAACCTAAACACCACGACTTTGCAGAAATACTTCTTCCCATTTTAAACAGTGTGTCTCAGTGTGTCAACGTTAACTGAACCACAGTCTTCTGCTTTCTTGATTTGTCTTGTGGATGCTGAAGCAGCAAATGTCTTCTAATCTAATTCCCGCTTTTATTAGTGATCTTACCCCGGGATGTTCTTCTGCTATCAGTTTTGGCTCTTCTGTGGGTGGAATAATGTGACTGTGCACATATTAGGCTCATTTCAGATCAAATGAATTAATAATATCAAACATTCATTGACCTGTGTATACCAAATCTCCTGTAGATGCTAGAACATGACTGCACTTCATACAAATTATTAGGAATGTACTCTGTTTGCCTTTCTCATGCTGTTTTTAAAGTATAATATTACAAAATTTATTACTAGAGCAGACCTAACTTAGCAATTTGAGGATACAAGTTGGATAATCAGGAGAAGTGAATTTTATTCCGGAACTGAAGAACTCCTCAAGCTCACCATGCACAAATTTGAATGGCAGTTGTTTGGGAGTGAATATGAACACTTATGCAATTTATGGCTTTAAGTTTGCACCCTGGAGTGGGAAAAACACTTTTGGTTTTAGGCACTGGAGTTGTTTTGGGGCCCATCTCTTACATCCTAGCACCTGCTGAGAGGTTGTGAAAGGAGAAGAAGAGAAATTTGTCCTCAAACAATAACATTACCAGTCTAGAGAAGAATTCCCGTCACCTTGTCTTTCCCTCCAATGGGTGTAGCTCAGTTTCACGTGGCTGCTTCATGATATCTGACTTTCTTCTTCATACAATCCTTTGTTGAGTGCTTTTAAGCACTTAGCACCTTCCAGAGTATGTACGTATTAAAGTTTAGATTAATGCTAAGTCAAATTTTGTTTTGTAATTAAGGTCTTATTCTTAATGTCCCTTTTGGGCTAGTTGGCTATTTAAGTTTACATTAGGAAGAAAAGAAGTGAAAAATATGAGTGACAACCCCCACTCTCCGTTGAGAACTGACGTCCTTCAGTGCTTTGTATGTGGTCTGTGAAGTGCATTCCAAGGAGTTAGAGTCCACGCAGACATAGGGAGAACAAACGTTCAGCAGTCTCAATGAGCACATTTAAGCATGGTTGAATCGCTTACAAACACTTGTCCCCTTCGAATATGTTCCCTGGAGAGCACGCAGAGAAACTCTTGAAAGATAAAAAGTCTAACTAACCACACATCTTCGCCGCTTAAAACTCTAAAGGTTTGCTACAAGGCTTGAAGTCTGTCCCCATCACTGTGGCCTACCCACTTGATCTTCATTTGTATTTGAAGTCACTCTCCCACTCTCTTTCTGCCCTCTGTCCACTCAGCTCTCTGTCAGGTGCTCACCCATGCCTTTTCCTGCTTGGAAGGCTCTGCACATGCTTTTTCCCTGCTGGTACTGACTTCCCCATTGGTTTCATATGATGCTCTTTCTACCTCGCACGTCTTCCTTGAGAACCACTTTCAAGGAGGACCACTCCTTTACTAGGTATCTCAGGAGCTCATTGACGTGGTTGTTGCCACATACCATTATTTTTAAATTATGTGTTTACTAATTGGATACCCTTAGTTGATTTTCTTTATCGTAACATGCAAGTCTTATGGGATTAATATTATATTTATGTTTCTATTATACTCCCTGTGCAAACCCCAATGCTGGTTCCCAGCGAGTGTCCAATGGGACTATTTTTTTTTTAATCTGTTTAATGTTGAAGTCTCAACAAGTAAGGGCGTAAGTATTTGGGGGTGAGATATGCTGTCTTGAAAGCGATGGTGCAAAGGAATGATGTGTGCAGATGTACAGACATACTGCACAGAGGGGACCCTCCATTGTTGAAGGCGTAAGTCATAAACAATGCCACACCAGTATGGAATTATGATTAATACGGTGGTATTTATTTAAAGGGGAAAAAACTTACAGATCACCGTCAGCCCTCTGTGCAACCAGGAAGGAAGTCTAGTCGCCGGCGGAGCAGGAAGTGAAGAGAGAGAGGAGAGGGAAGTGGCTGCTTTTTTAAAGGGAGAGAGACCACGCCCCAATGGGCTGGTATCTCAGCGGTGATAGGCTGGAGGATTGGGAGGACCTCCCGTAACACATTGTGGATTAGCTTCCAAGAGCATGTGTGTAGCTCAAAGGAAAGCATCTGTTCTATACAAAATTATAAAGAGGCCAACTAATCAGATTCTCAGTGTGAAGAATTGAGGCTCTTCTCCTTCATTCTTGTTCTAACAGGTTCTCATACAATGGAAAAACAGCCTGCACACAGCTCTGTGAGGGCTGCTTGGGCATCATGAAATGCAGACCACCAGGCTGAGAGCTTTTATGTGGACCTCAGAGGACTCAGGCTGCAGAGAGAGCTACATAGATAAAGCGCCCATGTTGCCTGCATGAGGACTTGAGTGAACCGTGGCACTCGTGTAGAAAGCCAGGCAGGGCAGGAACTTGTAGATCCATTGCTGGCCAAGTGAAGATAGGAGGATTGCTGTAGCCGGCTGGGCAGCTAACCATGCCTATCAGTGAGTGGCAGGCCAAGAAGAGACCTGCCATGAAAATAAGAGAAATGACATTTGCTCAGGACACTCGAGGCTGTCCCCTGGCCTCTATACTCATACACACAGTGTATGTATACCCATGCACATGCATCAGAATGCATGCATGCATAGAATACCTACCAGTGAAGAATAAGAATATGCATTAAGAATACATTACGAATAAGAAGTGTATTAAGGTTGATATTATTTTCTTTTTATGCTTTTAATCTTAGGCTATTTTTGGCCACTTTCAAACCATTCCATCAGTTCACAAGGACATGTTCATGACTAAATTAATAAATACTCAGAGTACAAAATCCTATGCAAAACATTTAGAATAAGTAACTCTTCTCAGTAGACTCCAGACTAGGTAACGATCTGCATGCAAACAAAACCCATTCAAAATGAATCTCAAGCTCAGTGCATGAGTTTGCTGGGGAGCACTGTGTGGTGTTTCAGCTCTTTTGACCACTGAGGCTAAGAGCATGCTATGCTTTCATTACACTGGACAAGGTCTCCTAGAATACATTTCACTATTTTAATTTATTGGAGCAAATAAGAGAGCACGGCCCATCTCATCTCACACCACAGAGAGCGTTTCTCATCACAGAGATAGTTTTGTATTTCTCCCTTCAGACAAAAGCTTGGCAAATGATAGCCTTGAAAAGCTTAGCTTTACCAAGGGGACGACTACTTTGGCTTGATGAGCTTAAATCAATATTCAAACCTCAGTGCTTTGCCTACTCTCTGATGTCCAATACAACAAAATCGGGTCCTTGGGACTACCCAAGGAAGAAACCAAAACATTTAAAAGGAGGTTTTGCTAGTGGAGTAGTAAATGCTTTCTATTTTCTCCTATTTTTAGTAGTGGCAGAAATAAATGCCTCTGTCCAACATTTAAATAACATATACTGTGCAATAAAATTTATCAGGACATGTGTCTAGAGTCTTTTAGATGGTGAAACCAGTAGCTTCATTTGGTTTGTAGTAGGATCAGCTACCGAACAAGAAACTTCAAGGAAGAGTGACGTCTAAATTAGCTTCTCTGTAAATGCAATTCATGTCACCTAGAATTCTGTATTGTCACTCACATTCAACTTCCTTTCTCCCTCTGTAACCTTGGGGAAAAAAAAAAAACACATGTCTGCAAGGGTATTTTTTTCTTATACTTTACAATCATTAATAGATTGATTTCTAGTCAATCATCAGTTAGTAAGACAGCTGTTTGCTGAATTGATCTATTAACAGGAGGTGATGTTGCTATGAAACCTGGGCCTTGTAAACACAGAGGCTCCCTTTTTTGGCTCAGGGTTTTAAGAAATAGTGAGGCCTTACCAATCAATTTTCCCAAGCCTCAGTTTTCAGTGCCTGGAAAGTGGTGCTTTGGAAGTGAGATGGGAATTAACTGAGACAGCCTGCAACTGTGGGCAGCTAGAGTAGGCACGTGGTAGTTGCTCAAAAAGTATATTTACTAATTTAGGAGATCGTGACCCAGTCACCTTTATCAAACTAACCTGTGAATCAAGTTGAAATGTGTGATTGAGCTATACATGGACACACGGGAACACCTTTACCACTGCACGGGAAAAACGACAAAAAAAATTAGCAGATTAAAAATCACCTGCAACCTTTCTGTTTTGTGATAAAATTGTTCTAAATGGTGTCTGTCTCTATTTCTATTTCCAACAAAAGAGAAAGGGAAAGACAATTCCTATAGAACCATGCTTTTCTCCTTACTCCCACAATTTAAGCAAGTGGAGAATGCCTTCTGATGAGTTTTGAGGAAACACATCTTCTTCACTGTGGACTAGCTGGGATCATCCACGGCTACCCTCACTCCTGGGTCATCTTTAGTACTGTGGTTCACTGGGTTGTGGAACCTGTTGAAACCTAGAGGGCTTCACTCTGTGGCTACCATCAGCAACAGGTACCAAGTTCAGATAGTTTAAGAAGCATACCGGAGAACTATTTCCTGACTAAAATTATAATGAGATATTACACCTTCAATCTAATCCAGTCTGTAACCAAAGTAAATGGAACAGGGGGATAAAATGTATCCCACTGATAATAAACCGAGAGTACATAAAGGAATCTTTTAAATATCCAAATGGCTAACGATGGATTATAGTTCCCTTTGGGAGACGAAGTAGTGCAAAGGACAAGGCTGATGAACTGAGCTTATTAGACTGGCTGCTGGCGGCCAGGAAAGAGCTATTGACAAAAGGCCACTGTGCATATTTCACACACATGTGCAGGGTCATAAACATAAAATGCTGCTGCTCGGGGACAAAGTTGAGCTACTTTGTCTTTTGACACCTGCACTCTGGTGGCCTGCTTATCACCCAGAGTCACGCTCTGTTTTAGACACCAAAGTGATTTCAGGGATAAACACTTTAAATCACTGGTAGGGCTGGTGTCCAACCTGACACAATTATCCATTTCTTCAGACAAGATTCAGAAATTGGAAAGAAATACCATTTTCTCCAGATGATAGCATTCAAAAGACTCTAGTCATCAGGTTTGGTGGCAAACATTTCACCCACTGAGCCATCTCCTTGGTCACCGTCTCTCATTCTCAGCCTAATGGACTTCGTTTTTATATGTCATTACTGTCTTCATTAGCAAAATAAAATCGCATTCCCAGTGGTTTAGTAAAGGAAGGCAATTCTGTGTGTGCAAAGAGGTGGCTCGGATGGGGAGTGGTCGCCTTATCCTGGAAAGTGATATCCCCCAAAACACTCCTTAGCTTTTTCATCCTTAATATGACAGAAGCCACCTTCCCATTATGCTTTGGTAAAACTTTGAAAAATAATGATTACCTCGCTTCCTAGTGGCTTGCCAATACATGGCTGGAACTTCAAAGAAGATTTCTTAAAAATTTGGTGAAGATATAGGATGTTTACACACTGGTTTAGTTTCCTCTTCCAAGGTAGAATCATCAGATCATGCCACAGGGATGGCAAGAGTCTGTAATCTTTAAAAAATGCCTGACGCTAATGGGTTTCAACCACCAGCTATTATTATCCACTATACTTTTTCTGTAACAGTGGGATATGTGGTTGTAGAATATCAGTGATTTGTATTTCCATCCATTTGCATGCAAAATTCAAGATGTCATTATTTTGTTACTGCTGAGTAATACTCTAATGCATACATATTCCACACTTTCTTTATCCATTCTTCCATTGAGGGTCATCTAGGTTGTTTCCAGGTTCTGGCTATTACTGTGAGGGGTGCGCCCACCCACTGAGATGATGGGGCTGATCTAATAGGAGCTCACCAAAGCCAGCTAAACTGGGAATGATAGAGCATGTGATCAAACCGGACTCTCTGAAGTCTTTTTTGCCACTCCCCAATCTCCTCACCATTTAGTGATTGGAAGGTGAGGGAAAGGACGTAAAGAGGTTCCTTGAAAAACAGGAAGGATCTATGAAAGGGGGAGAAGGAGAGAGAGAGAGAGAGAGAGAGAGAGAGAGAGAGAGAGAGAGAAAGGGAGAGAGAGAGAGAGGTCTTAGTTTTCTTTTTGCTACTAGAACATCTTTCTACCTTTTCCCTCCCTCCCTCAAACCCGCTGTCCCTCTCTCTCTTTCCATCTCTTCCCCTTCCCTCCTTCCTTCCTTCCTTCCTTCCTTCCTTCCTTCCTTCCTTCCTTCCTTTTCTTTTCTTTGAGAACTCAAGCAGAAAGTGAAGCAGATACTCTGTACTATGAAGGAACGCTGCTTACTGACTTGCTCCTCCTGGTTCACTTAGTTTGCTTTCTTATGTAGTTCAAGCACATAGGCCAAGGAGGGTGCTACCTACAATGGGCTGGGCCCTACTGCATCAATTAGCAAATAAGAGATAGCTGTAGGCTGGTCTGAGTCCATTTTTCAGCTGAGGTTCCCTCTTCCCAGAGGATTCTAATTTGTGTCAAGTTAGAATCTGAAACTCAGTATGGAAGAAGAGAAGAAAAAAAGAAAACTAAGAGAATAAGTAGGCTGGACATTCAGGCACTTTAGTCATGGGAGGAATCTATAGACAATAAAGTATTTTTGTTGTTGTTTGTTTGTTTTGAGACAGGGTTTCTCTGTAGCTTTGGAACCTGTCCTGGAATGAGCTCTTTCAGACCAGGATGGCTTCAAACTCACAGAGATCTGTTTGCCTTTGCCTCCCAAGTGCTGAGATTAAAGGCATGCACCACCACCATTTAGCCCAACCTATCTTTTTAAAAAAGAAATAAAACGTATTTTTTCTAAATAAATAGATCTAAGTAAATAAATATAAATTTATGAATATTGTAGAGCATATTATTCAATCAATAGCATATAATATGCAACTGTACCTTTTGAATTTATGTATTTTTCAATGCAAAAGAAAATAACCATAAGCCACAGAGTGAAAGTTGTTGTGGGGAGGCCAATTGTTTGTTTCCCGGACGCTCAGCAGTTCAGACCCAAAGCAATCACATAGAAACTATATTATTTAAAGCACTGCTTGGCCTATTAGCTCTACCTTCTTATTGGCTAACACTTATATCTTAATTTAACCCATTTCTAGTAATGTGTGTATCGCCACATGGCTGTGGCTTACCAGGTAAAGTTCCCAGTGTCTGTCTCCAGTGGGGCTACATGGCTTTTCTCTCAACTTTGCCTCCTTTCTCCCAATATTCAGTTTAGTTTCCCCTGCCTAGCTAAGTTCTGCCCTGCTATAGGACCAAAGCAGTCTTTTTTTAACCAATGTTATTCACAGCATACAGAGGGGGAATCCCACATCACCTCTCCTTTTCTGTTTAAATAAAAAGGAAGTTTTTAACTTTAACATAGTAAATTTACATGTAACAAAACAGTTATCAAGCCAAAAATATAGTTATAATGTTTATATCTATTTTATCTTTTATTATAACTAAGGAGAACTATATTTATTCTTCAACTCCATCAAAGACTCCAGAAGAATACAATATTACCTAAGTTATCTGGAAGTGTATCATAAGCAACTTCCAACACTCTAAAAATGACAGGGACATCTTGCTTCCTAGACAGTCACCCAAAGTTCCTTTGTATTGCTGGAGCATCCATCTTCACCTACAGGCCCATAGTATCTAGCAGACTTTTCCATGAAGCAGGAGACTTCAAAAACAGTTCTACCTATATTGGCAGTTTGCCGGTCACTGTCTTTTGTATCCTGCAGAATGTCTAGCAGGATCTATTTATTCATGAAGCAGGAACCCCAAAGAACCATCTCACCTTTAGGCAAGTTCAGCAGTCATTTATCTGTGGGTCCTGAATGTCCAGTTTTTATAGCATACCATGAAGCAGTCTGGGCAAAAACAGTTTCTTGCCCAAATTGCTAACAAACTCCATAGGGACCCTCTTTGATGCCCATGTTCCTCTTGAAGTAGATTGATGCTGCCAAAAGCATATGTGTCTCATTATCATGAAAATTACTAACTTCTTAAAACAATTTTAAATGCCGTATTCTGGAGTCTTTGAAAGATTTGAAGAATACCTATCTAACTGAAATAGATCTCTATATATCTATAAAACCTAATATAACTATAAGCTTGACTATTATAGATGACTGTTTTAACCCATATTTCTTAATTGTATATTACCTTTTTAAATGAGCTGCACAAACGCAATACCTTAATCAAGAGCAGAAATATACATATAAAAAATTGACCTTAAATTTCTATCAATAAACCAAGATCCATACCAATGCAAGCCTCTATATCATAGCCCCCTTTAAATGTAAATAAACATTTATAAACAATATTTTAGAATATGGGCATAGTTCTCACAAACTACTTCCTACTGTTTACTTGATGAAGTAAGTTTTGGGGGGTGTTCACAGCAACCTTTCAGGGGGTTTTGGTCCATAAAACCCCATTAGCCTGGAATGAATCCACAGGTTCTCATCTTCTGTGGAAACAAAAGAAGAATCTCTTTCCCAAAGCAACATATCCTTAGATGTATATTTTGAAGACAAAATACTCTAAAGTATATATGTTGGTTGCTTAATTCTTTCACAGTCAAAAATTCAAAGAAAACACAATAATATACATAATCCAGACTCTCTTTGTATATGCCATCTTTATGTGACTTATTTGTACTCTATTCCTTAATTTTTTTATTATCTTTACTCCTTTAATCTATGATTGTCTGTACTCTGTCTCTTTAAAGACTTTGTTTCATTTTTAAAAACCATTTACTTCCTTTTATGACTTTTTATACTCTTTATCTTCTCTCTCCCAAGTGTACGCACATTTTTTAAATACATTGTGTCTTGGTTAGAGGTCTTTTATGTCTGAATCGGTCCTATTGTGTATCTATAAGTCTTTTCTGTCCTGAAGCATTTCTTTAAATGCTAAGCACTTCTTAAAACCTTAAGCTGTGGCCTTGCTAGGACAAATATGGCACCACCTGCTTGCCCCTCCCAGTCTAGCATGGTGGGGCAGAGGCTTGTATAGCCAGGCTCACAGCATGTCTATATTGCCATTAAGCATGCTGTAGCACTCTGTTCACAAAACCCATTAAATGATCGACTGGACCTTGTCAGAGTTTGTGATGACAGCACAGCCCAGGAAGCAACAGTTTTAAAACAACATGGGCTTTATTCTGCTACTGCTGAATCAGGAAAACCTCTCTTAAAGAAGCCATGTCTCTGCTTGTTTCTAGCAAACAGAGCCCATCCAAGAAAATGCTACTACCAAACCATGCTTAAATCTGTTCTTTTGTGTCTAGGTTTCCTTTTTAAGCTTTCTCAGGTTTTACGTGGATTTAGTCGACCACATTGGTGTGTCAATTTATTGTGGGGAGGCCTCTTGTTTCTCAGCTTCCTAGCAGCTCAGACCCAAAATAATTACAGAAAAACTATATTATTTAAAATACTGCTTGGCCCATTAGCTCTAGCTTCTTATTGGCTAACTCTTATTTATTTATTTATTTATTTAGCTAACTCATATCTTAATTTAACCCATTTCTAGTGATCTGTGTAGCCCTATGTGGCTGTGGCTTACTAAGTAAAGTTCCCAGCATCTTTATCTAGCAGGACTATGTGGCTTATGTCTTGACTCTGCCTCCTTTCTCCCAGCATTCAATTTAGTTTTCCTCCTCCTAGCTAAGTTCTACCCTGCTATAGGTGCAAAGCAGTCCTTTATTAACCAATGGTATTCACAGCATACAGAGGGGAATCCCACACCAGAAAGTCATAATTACAAAACAATAATGAAGTGTAAAATTCTGACCCAAATAATGAGGTGAAAGGTGAATAGCTGAAAAGCAATATGAATAAATCATAAACATAAACTTTTCTTGTTAGAGGTCAAAGTGTAATAGATGGAAGAAAAGCATAGCTAAGCTCTCATTTCCTAGGTAGTATATAATATGATGTAAGAAATGCATCCTTAATTTTTACCATATGGGGGAAGAACAACAATATACATTGAAATAATACCAAGATGTATTAAAGTTATTATAGAATTATTACTAATTTTTGAATCAAACTAGCAAATATAAATCTATTTGAAATGTTATTTTTTGTCCTTCTGGCTTTTGAAAATTTTAATAATGAATCTTGGGAAAACAAAAACTCAATGCAGAACAAGTTCCTTCAAAACTTCATTTAAATTCTAAGTTACTGCCTTGAAAGATGGCTCTACTGTTATTTAATTTGTAGTTCACAATATTGTATTCTTAATGTCAGTATGGCTCAGATGTTCCTGATACATGGAAACAAGTTACTCCTTTATCCTTTTTTTCTTTCATACAAGATAGACAAACAAGAGAACATTGGCTTACTGAGACTTTTAAACTACCCAATAAAACAGATGTAGCAATACTGTTTGCACGAAGCATCAGGAAATGAAAGACAAAATGAAAATAAAAAAAATGAAAAGCTGGATAGAGATAAGCAGCATGTAACCACAGAAAACATTGGGATTGGGGATTAGACCTGGGCCCGGGGCCAGCACTGCTGCTTACAGAGCGTGTCGCTGGCTGAGTTTCTTACTATGCTGGCACCCACATTTCTTCAGCCATATCAAAAGTCTCCTGGTTCCCATCTATTTCAAATGCTTCCCTAACAATAGTGTGATATATTGTCAAGTTAAAATACTGTCACAAGCTGTGCGGTACTATATAGCACTATATAATTACTAACAGCCAGAGCAATGAAAGCTCTCAATTGGAAAATAGACATTTTGGAATGGCCTTCACAAAAAAGGTATAGGGCAGTAGTGACTTTTCATGTTTACCACATTCCCCTCATCTTCAAAATTGGGGTTGACCCTGAGAATTTCTTTAAGGTTGTTGTAATTTTAATTGGAAGATTACATTGCATCCTCTAATTTAGACAAACCTTTCTTAGTAAGTATTTATGTTATGAAAATAGTTCAGAAATGAAATGTTGAAATTTGGTGCCTGGCCTGGGCCTGCATGTTATGGAGGATGGGTGGGAGAGAGAGGAACACTGGGAGTTAAAGGTTTGAGCAGAGATGGGTGCTGGGGTGAGTAAAGGGAGTTTAAGGTATAAGTTAATCAAAACTAAGACTGTATAAACAAAGTTTCAAGAAATTCCACTAGTATATTAGTATATGTGTGTGTGTTAACAGCCTGAATATTACCTTTATCATATACATTGTCTAAATATTACCTATACCATATATATGGTGAGAGAGAGGGAGAAAGAGAGACAGAGATAGAGAGACAGAGAGAAGAGTTTAAACAAAGGTGACCTGCACTGAAATATGTTGCTACTCCTCGAAGGCACAAATTACTAAATGAAAATCTCAATGCTAGCCATGGTTTACAACTTTAAAAACTATTGATCAAAGAAGCTCTAGAGGCAGCAAAAACAGCACAAGCCATTGCCATTGCTCTTGGCAGACATTGTAAGTAGATGATCAGACCCTGCTGCTGGTTGATACCACATGCTTTACCTTGCAGAACACTGAAAAACAATCTTGCACTGACTGGGGTCTCTCTTTCTGATGGCTGGATTTTATAGCCCTGGAAGGTAATTTACAGACTGATAGCAGAGAAGTCATCAATGACCTTATTCAGAAGTGGAGCTTAAGTACCTCAGTATTGACCTGTTAGGCAAGATATGCCCACTTGTGCAATAATGGTGTGATGATAAGGGGAGTAACCTATCATTCTCTGATTGGATTTGAGGCCTACACAGCAGGAAGGAATGTGTACCTAGTATCTTAGTTAGGGTTTCTATTGCTATGAAGACAGATCATGGCCACGGCAACTCTTATAAAGGAAAAATATGTAATTGGAGCTGGTTTACGTTTTCAGAGGTTTAGCCCATTATCATCATGGTGTGACATGGTGGTGTGCAGGCAGACATGGTGCTGGAGAAGAGGCTGAGAGTGGAGAAGAAGCTACATCTTGATCTGGAGATGACAGGAAGTGAACTAACTACTGGATGTGGCTTGAGTATACATGAGACCTTTAAAGCCTGACCCCAAATTACATACTTCTTCTGACAAGGCCATACCTACTCTAACAGGGCCATACCCCTTGATAGTGCCAATCCCTATGAGTTCATGGTGGCCAATTACATTCAAACTACCACCCCTATTATTGTAAACATGATAAAAGCCCATGACTACGGAAGTCACAGAGTTCCCAGAAATAAACTCTTGATGCTGTTTTATTAAATCGTCTGATTATCAAACTGGTTTTTACATGTATTTCCATAGATATAAACGTAAAAGCTTGGTTAGAGAAGCTTCTTTGTGAAGTGAGGAAGAGTTAAGGTAGAGATTCATATCTGTTAAAACTGCTGTGAATAAAGTGAGTATGACTGCTTAGCCATAGATGACCATCTATATCAAAGTCCTGCTCTTGGCTCTGGTGGCATTTCAGAAACAGAGGGATGGTGGAAATAGAAGAGCAGAAAGATAGAGAGATGAGCTGGGAAATACTAGCCTCTGATAACATGGCTATCATACACATGAACTCATAGCAGCCGTGATTACCTGCATGAGATCTGCACAAGAGCAAGCCAATAAAAGATTTCATCTTGGAGGGGAGGGGCTCCTGATACTCCAATCTCTAGCTGAGGAGCTAATGGAAGTTGGAGGCTGCTGAGGGAAGTAGAACCACTTTTATATGCACTAGACGGTTGGCCATTGGTCTGTTCTCCATGTCCACGCCCATCCATATATGGGCAGCATTAACTTGGTTGAACTTGTTATTAAAAAAGAAGGCATGAAGTTTGGAAAGAGATGCTTGGGTAGTTCAGTAGAAGTTAGGAGGAAGGTGGGGCAGATGAATATGAAAGAGGGTGCATTGCATATATGTGCAACTTTTCTAAGAATCAAAGAAACAGCAACAAACCATTTTTTAAGCTGCTCTTGCAGAAAGTGACACCCATGGCTTGTGGATATAATATAGGGTCATAGCAGTGCTTTTGCAATCCTCCGTGTTAACATAATTTGTGGGACCCAAACGCTGAATGAAACTTTTTGACAAGTTTTTTAAACATTAAAATTTTCAAGATGGTAATGGTGGAGCAACAAACAAATAGGACTTTTTTTCATCAAAGTATAAGCAGGTGAGCAAGGTTCTATGGTTCTGCCTATGAAAGCCACACTCCCACTCTCACCACCTTTTTTTTTTTGCCTTGATAATTCCTGAAATCACCTATAAGACTGTGGCAATGTAAGATAATTGTGCTATCGAATTTTCTCAACTTGACACAAGCTAGGCATACCTGGGAAGATGGATTATCAACTGAGAAACTGCTTCCATCAGACTAGTCTGTTGACAAGTCTGTGGGGGCATTTTCTTGGTAATGATTGATGTGGAAAGGCCCAGTTCCTTGTGGGTGAAGGGATCCCAGGGTTATATAAGAAAGCAAGGTGAGAAAGCCGTGGAGCGCAAGTCAGTAAGCAGCAAGCATGCTCCCTGCTCTCTGCTTCAGGTTCTGTCTCCAGTCTCTGCTTTAAAGACTTTGCCTGGCTTTGCTTCATGGAAAATGACTCAGTATTTATGAGGATGTATTTGTACAAAAACTGCCCGGCAACTTAAGAAGTTAACAGAAGGTGAGTAAGAGGTTATATGTGGTTGAGATGGATATATAGTATTTGGATGGGATCAAATAATCTGGCTAAGGGGTTACAGGTAAGTGGGAGGGAAGTCTGGAAAACTTCGTGAGCAAAAGGGTAGTTTGAGTTAATTTGATAATGTTCTTGCAGCTTTGTGGCTAAGAACTGCTTTATTAATGTAAATTGTTGCTATCTTGGTAGATTTAATGGAATAAGCATAGAGATTTCTTTTTGGTGAGGGGGATCTGGTCATCTAGAAAAGTCTCCAAAGCATCCTTTAAAAAAATGAAACCCGTTATAGTGCACATGATTATCATCTCTGGAAATTCAGAAGCCCTGCAGTAGAAAGAAAAATAAAAATGTCAGATAAAGATAAAGTCATCACATTCACCAAGTCTTTCTAAGATACACAGGAAGCCGATTTAAAACTGTATCACTAATTGATTAAATTTCCCCCAAAGAAATAAAGATAATTGCAAACACTCATTAAATTCTCCTTAAGTGTCAGAAATTCTTCGGGATGCTTTGTAGGTATGTCGTCAAATTTCACAACAACTGTACCAGCAAAATCCTTTTTGTTTCCCACTTCAATATAGTGAGGTGTCCAGACCAAAACTTGCCTAAAACGTCTCCTGGGTGGCTGGTGGTCCAGTTGGTTTTGGAGCTTTTTATGACTCTGTGGTTTCAGGGTTCAGGAGAAGCAGTGTGCGTATACTCTAGCTGTCCAGGGGTATTAGATAATCCCCTATACATTTGTTATAATGCTGTTTGGAGAGGTATATAGACTTGTGATTAAGAATGTGAATGCCACAGTTCGATTTCCTAGGGCTTATATCTTCTCTCTCCCATCTTAATCTTAAGTAATTTAGAGACATCCTGAAGCTTCATTGTTTCTTTCTCTAACACTGTTGTATTGAGCTCATACAGCATTACGGAGAAACATCACACTGTACTCCAAAAAATACACAGTTATCAAATGTTACTTTAAAATATAGTAGTTAAAAAATAAAATGCAGATAGTGAAATTAGAAGACTTAACACAGTGCCTGTAAAGTTATGTACTCAGTTGGTATCTTAGAGTTTCTATGCCTGTAATAAACACTATGATCAAAATCAACTTGGGGAGGAAAGGATTTATTTAATCTTATAGGTTGTAGCCCCTCATCCAGGGAAGTCAGGGAAGGAAGTCAAGGCAGGGACTTGGAGGTAGGAATTGATTCACAGGCCATGGGGATATGCTGCTTATTGGCTTGCTCCCCATGGCTTCCTTATCCTACTTTCTTACAGGACCAGAACCCAGGGTTGGCACTGCCCACAATGAATTAGGTGTGCCAATCATCAATAAAGAAAATTCATCACAGTCTTTCCCACAGGTCAATCTAAGGGGCCATTTTCTCTATTTTAGTTCCTTCTTCCAAAATGACTCCATCTGTAACAAGTTGATATAAAAACTCTCTGAAATAGTCAGTGCTATCTGTCTTTATTAATGAGAACTGAGCCAAACCAGGTGTTTTTCTTCATTTCCTAAATTAATTTCCTGCTATATCTTTGAAACTGTATTTACATATCCTTTGCAATTGACCCCCAACGTTCCAAGGGTTCCATGTTCATCCTTTTGCAATACTGTATCAATTATTTTCTTCTCTATTATCTATCATGATTACTTGGTGTAGTTCTTTAAAGGTTCAGGGAGGCCCTGGATATATTAAATATCTGTGCGTCCCCTAACATACAATAAATATTTTCATATTAATTTAAAGGCAGAAGCAGAAAATATGTGTGTGGGAGAAGTTGGAAGAGGGCAAAATAACAGTAAAGATGTCTAAAAAAGTTATAATGGATAATATTATTATTTATCTAAATTATGTATAATTTATTTAAGTCTATATATGTATATATAGTTTAAATGAAATACATCCACCTGAGCTGGCAATATTCCTTCTAAGAGTTATAGACTGTCTAAAAAATCCCTAATCTAATTTCTAAGAAGCCCCTCTGTTAGTTGTTAGTCAGGGATTCAAGAGGCTTCAAAAAGAAAAGACTATTGTGGCTGTGGTTGCCATTGATTGCTTCCTAGGAGTTGAAAATAAGTCCCCATTACTAGAGACACTGTGCACTTTGGACACAGAACACAGAGGACCTGAGCTGAACCTGAAGGCCTCCTCCCTGAGGAACAGCTTAGGGTACCAAATGACACCATGCATACAAGCTTCCAGGGGAGGAAAGCAAACAACAGTCCTACCTTGGTGTGATGCCTATGAACTATAACAATGACCAGCAGGGTACAATAACCCTAAGGGTGCCATAGTGTCGTTTGTATTTTGGTGCCAACCAAAAGGTCTTTAACTGAACTTTATGCCTGCTGAACAAGAGGAAAATCATGCCTGGTACTGGAAACCTAGTCAACTACTCTTGGTTACAGAGTTCATGGATCTTGGAGAAGAATCTATAACCTCCACTTTACTAAGCAAGAATATTTTGTAACTACATTCCAAATATTTATTCTTGTATCTGCAGATAAATGCAGCTCTCACTGCTCTTAACGAAACCTCTTTGTAACAGATGGAGACCAGTATAGAAACCCACATCAAAACGCAGAGAACCAGTTATCCTGTGGTCCTCTGTCCCAGTTGATTTTACAACACAGGTCCTGTACTTAAGACTCAGGAAACATCATGGAAATAGGGGAGAAAAATTTGTGAGAACCAGAGGACCAGAATATTTGCTGTGTGAGGGCATCTTTTAGCAATGTTGCAGAAGCTACACCCATGAAGTTTTATCATCATGGCTGCCTAAATAAGACCTGAACAAGGACAGCACCAATGAATATATACCATGGAAGGGGAGATTTTCATGGGGCCTCAGTCCTAGACAAAGCACTATAGGCAGTTCAGGAATGCTAAGAGTGAAAAAAACAGTCCCCAGATTATTTATCTAATACCTAGTGGTCAGCCCTGAATTCATACACATAGGAATAATATCCGTTATACAGATTGAGCAAGTTGTATTTATATATTTATGTGTGTGTATTTGCATGTGTGTGTGTATGTATGTGTGTAATGACAGTGAAAGAAAAATGAAAAAGAGTTCCGAGACCTTAAATTTGCAATAGATCCAGGGACACGTATATGGGAAAGGTTAGAAGGAGCAAAAAGAAAGGAAAAATTATGTAATTATCATTCAAGTTCAAATAATGAAAAAAGTTATTTAAAAAAGAAAAAAAATAATAGTGAAAACAACTTGTCAGAATGTATTTATAGCCAAATTTTGAATCTTTGGTTGCCATCCAACCATTTATGATTTGTTCTAGAAGCTCTGTTTTAGCTCCTACTATGACCAAGCTGCTAGAATCTATGAAACTGTTACAGCTTTAATAAATGCTTCCCCAAAGAACATATTAACATAGGCAACAAATACCTCCTAATTCCATAATTAAAAATATCAGACTGGAATATAGCTCAGTGGGAGAGTGCTTGCCAGCATGCCCAAAGCCCTTCACTTGATCCCCAGTACCACAAAAGCAAAGAGAGTAGTCATGTGATAGCTAGTTAGCGAGACAGGTAAAAAGATTTATTAATAGATATATCCAGGAATAGAACGCTAAGAGTTTGTGGTAAAAATCCTAGCAGTAACCAAGAAATGTTGTGGAATACAGGAGAAATTTCACTTGGAATTATAATGTATAAAAACGGAAAAGTAAGCATAGGCAATAAAAATGACTAAGAAATATCACAGAGCAAGACAGTAAGGCAAAACGACCCTTACAGCGGAGGAGACTGATGGCTTTTCCCTCTGCCTAAATCTTCGCCCATTAGCACATCTATTTGTCTCCTAGCGATATGTTTGTTAGCACTAAATCACAAGCTCATCCACGCGGACAGGATATATATGTACATATCTCAGCACTGTGGGGCATTCGACTTCTATGCTTGTCTTGAAGAGTAATGGTTCAGATGGGTCTGGGCAATCAGTCACCTTGCAGCACCCAGTTCTTTCTCTTAGTCTGATGATGGCACACATTCTCCCAGTGCAATAGTGGTAGGAGAATCTAATACTGGCCCCTCCTTTCAAAGGAGCCAGTAGTTTCATATACCATACACAGAGAGTGATACAGTAATGACTGGCTCATGAATATTGACTGTGATCAATTCAGGTCAGAAGTCTGACAAACTCTGGCAAACCTTTGCAGGATGTGTGCTCATAGGACATCTGTAGATGTTCAGAGTGGGGAACTTTCTGGCAGGTTTTGAAATAATTCCAAAGGCAAATGGGCTCTGAACAGGTCCTTTTAATGTTTCTGCTCTCATGGCTCACTTTTCTTGCTGAGTGCACATGGGACATTGTAAGGTATAAGCCTTGCATCTTTTCACAGCCAAGCCAGAGATGTCTTCTCCCAGCTGAAATGACTACATCATTCACTCTCAAATAACACACCCAGAGGGTACCAATGTGCACCTTCACTTCTGTTAGGTGTTGGTTGGGGCCAGCTAAGTAGACCTTCCATGCATTACTTTTGAATAGACCCTATATTCTATTTTATGAGGTCTTGTGGGAAGGTGGGAATGAGTGACATTTGGGGTGGCTGCATTCTCAGCTCTACACTGGGGAATACAAATTCTCAGGAAGTACAAAGCCAGCCTGCTTCCCTAGACTCATGTGGCTGTAGTTGTTCACAGACCTCACCTACTTGTGCCCCCAGCAGGCACTTGCTGCGGAGGTGTGTCTTGGGGTGAGCAGTATGCCCTTGCACAGCCTCCAGTGAACCTGCTGTAGACGGAGTTCTTGGAGCCTCCAATTTCCAGCAGTTTTCAAGCCCACCCAGGGACCTGTGGTACCTCATACTAGTTCAGCTTGAAGTGAAGCATTGAGCCTAAACCTTAGGGTCTAACTGTGCCTGTGGCTGCCTGGAAGGAAGAAGCAGAACACCTACAGAAGGAAAGAGGAATGTGTCGCATGGCAATTTTTGACGAGGTCAGCTATTAAAAATTGCAGAGTCTAGCAAGACTTCAAAGACCATTATGCCTAAATATGTGTAAGGTCTATACCAAATTAGCCAAGTGTAAAATGGAAAATGAGTTGTCCTTCTTCCCTTGACAAGCACCTTCACAATGACAAGAATGGAGAACATAAATCAGCCTTTGTTATTGATATAAATAAATACTGGTTGACTATCACGGATGGTTAAATAAAATACCTATGGTGAAGACCTCTATATTCTGTAAAGTAACTAAATATGTATATATGAATAATAAACACACAGACAGATACAATTCATAAATTAGTATAATACTTAAGTTTCTTATTTCAGCATATCACTGATTATTATAATAATCATATAATGTTGGTCAAATTGATAAGAGTGCTTCAAAGAATTGGAAAATGTAATTTATTCAATTGTGTAAGACTTGAATGTGTTTTTTATCAAAGTAATTTAAAATGAAAGTAAAAATGTGAAATTAATATTTTTTTATATTTTTAATTCTTTTCTTTAACTGATATTGTTTTATGTGTTTCTCTCAAAGAGAAAAGACAAAACAAATTAATGTTGATTATTAAATCAAATTGCTCAAATAAGCATAAAGTGTGTATTAGAAGGTGCAATTAATTCGGGACTGAAAAAATAGCTCAGTGAGTGAACTGACTTCTTTCTAAGCATGAGAACTTCTGTAAGTCCAGAATCTTACAACTAATGTGCTGTACACCTGTAATCACAACTCTGGGGCGGCGACACGGGGAGGACTGAGGAGCAAGTATAGCCAATGGGTTAGCTCCAGGCTCTGTGAACGAGTCTGTCTCAAAAAAATAAGGCAAAGAGTAATCCTCTGGCCTTCACATGCATGCTCGCATACACATTCCCACATACATAAACATGTTCCTATATATACATATGCAATGCACACATAGAAACAATGAACTCATTAAACATTTTATAAAGCAAAACTTAGCTCTGGGTAAAGGGTCTGGCTCAGCCGTGGATATAAACGTATTAGGTTCAGACCTCCATTATGTCTGTGCAAATGTGAGCAGTAATTGCTTAATATTACAGGAAATCCTTCCACTACCACATGTCTTTGCTGTAAAGACTGTGAATTTTGTGTTATTTCTACAACATGGAGATTCAGTGAGCACAAAACGAGTGGAAATGTAATATCTCAGGAGAGAGCATTTCATCATGCAAGAGTCTCGTGAGAGCTGTCTGCAGAAGTCTTCACCGCGTCAGTCCTTTCTCTTTTCTCCAGCCAGTGGCTTCCCCCAAATCAAGTGACAACCTGCACTGCACTCATCTTGTTATCATCATCAGGAGCCCACCACATCATCCAGGACAAGAGATAAGGTGTATGTACCTGGGGTCCAAGTCAAGGATGCTCTGAGTTAGGGCACCATGGCAAGTCCTGACCCTTTGAAGTGGCCCACGCTCTTCATGGTTTTGTTGTGTGTTAAGGTTCCACAAAGTCATTAAGGAAGCAGGACCCAGGTTAGCAGCTCTGTTCTGGACCAACATATGAAAGCCAGGAGTGAGGAATCATTTCCCACAGCAATGCATCCCCTCTTTCCAATCGTGGACTATCCTATGTGCACTAGTTGAGTGGCTTGCCTTACTGTGACCAGAGAGGGCTTATTCTGTCACATCATAATGTACATCACATCCTTCAGTCTCAAGATCCTCTTCTCCTCCTGCAGAGAGTTAACCTACAATTGTTGCTCTAGTGGGAAGAGCAGCCATGTGGAATAGAGTCAGCTTCTTCAAGCACTCATCCTTTCTACAGCGACATCTTTACTTCCACTTGCAGGGAGCCTGATGCTGCCCATTTTATCAGTTACAGTGGGCTCTGTAGTGCAAATCGGTTCCCTTTCCATCTTTCTCACTGCCGGATTATGGTCTTACATTCTCACATGTACTAACTGGGTTACCACTCTTTTTTTTTTCATTTTCCAATTTCCAAAATTGTGTTACTGTCATCTCCTGTAACATACTCTTTATCTTGTGGTCATGCATTTTGGTTACCTTTCTCACCTTTGATGACGTTTCCTTAGACAGTAGAAACAGTTGCCTTCATGAAAGTGCATAGTGCTCCTATAATACAGCCGTATTATTGATGTTTCCACTCACACTTATTCATTCAACAACCATCTTCTGAGGTCCAGCTGTGCCTCTACTAGGTCAGGGGTTGTACTACATTATATAACAAATACAATAAAAAGTTTGTTTACAATGTTTTGATAACGGTCCTTTATTATGTAGTGAACAATATGCCCTCACAGAAGGGAGCATAGTTTTGATGTCCAGAAGTCCAAGACAGTTATATGCTTTCAAAATTATTGAAAAAAATACATAGTGATATATATTGGAAGGTCCCTAAGCTCTAAGCTATAAATCCATGAGCTTGGACACTCATTAGTTAAACAATTTTGAGTAAACCAACCACTTGAATCTTGTTTTTTCTATATTTGGAATGATTAAACCCATCTGACGGTTTTACCATAGCAATAAACAGGCACAAAGTACTTAATATTCCTAGTACAGTCATGATCCTGTTTCTCTCTCCATCTCTGTCTCTCCTTCTCCTTTCTCTCTATGTTTGTCTCTGTCTCTCTGTCTGTCTGTCTGTCTGTCTTTCTCTCTCTGTGCATACACTTGTCTGTGGAAAGTATATGCTATGGATAACTTTCTTTATAGCTGGCTGAATTTAGAAAAGTTATTTTATCATTCTGAATCTCAATTTCCTTCACTTTATGAACTGAATGAAAAACATAACAATAGTGATAATGCTGCTTTATATCCATGAGCTTTTGATTCACATGATTGTTTTTCTTTTGATGTAAGAATTTTTAATACAATCTTTTTTCATTTTACTTAGCTCTTCCTGTTCTCATTCCTTTCCCTCCTCCCACACCACCGTTACCCGCAACCCACCCCCTTCCACTCCTCAGAAAGGGTAAGGCTTCCCGTGGGGAGTCAACACAGTCTGACTCACCACTTCAAGGCTTGACCAGGGCCATTCCCTCTCTATCTAGGTTGAGCAAGGTAGCCCTCCAAAGAGACTGTGCTCTAAGATTCCAGTTTAAATTCCAGTGGCCCCACAGGCTGTCAAAGCCTTACAACTGTTCCCCACATTCAATGGGACTAGTTTGGTCCTATGCAGGTTAGCCCGCTATCAGTCCAGAGTCAGTGAGCTCTCATTAGCTCATAACAGTTGTTTCTGTGGGTATTACCATTATGGTCTTGACCCTTTTGCTCTTGGACTTGTCTCTGGAAAGTTGGCCCAATGCTTCACTGTGGATCTCTGTATCTGCTTCTATCCGTTGTTGGATGAAGGTTCTATGATGACAATTAAGGTAATCATCAATCTGATTACAGGGGAGGGGCAGTTCAGGCATCTTCTCCATTGTTAGAGTCTTAGCTGGGGTCATTGTTGTGGATTTCTGGCAATTTCCCTAATGCTATGCTTCTTGCTAGTCCCTGAATGGCTCCCTCAATCAAGATATCTCTTTCTTTTCTCTCCCTCTCAGTCTTGCCTCTTCTTTTTTTAAATTTATTTATTTATTAAGGATTTCTGCCTCCTCCCGCAACCGCCTCCCATTTCCCACCTCCTCCCCCGATCAAGTCCCCCTCCCTCATCTGCTCGAAGAGCAATCAGGGTTCCCTGACCTGTGGGAAGCCCAAGGACTGCCCACCTCTATCCAGATCTCGTAAGGTGAGCATCCAAACTGCCTAGGCTTCCACAAAGCCAGTACGTGCAGTAGGATCAAAAAACCCACTGCAATTGTTCTTGAGATCTCAGTATTCCTCATTGTCCGCTATGTTCAGCTAGTCCGGGTTTATCCCATGCTTTTTCAGACCTAGGCCAGCTGGCCTTGGTGAGTTCCCGATAGAACATCCCCATTGTCTCAGTGTGTGGGTGCACCCCTCGTGGTCCTGAGTTCCTTGCTCGTGCTCTGTCTCATTGCCTCTTCTTGAGCATCCCATTTCCTCACGTTCTGCTCCTTCCTCCCCTATTCTCCTCCTCTCCTCCCACCTGCTCCCCTCCCGTACCCTGGACTCCCAATTTTCTCAGGAGAGCTTGTCTGTTTCCTCTTTCCAGGGGGATCCGTGTATGTCTTTCTTGTTCTCCTTGTTACCTAGATTCTCTGGGATTGTGAACTGTAGGATGGTTATCCTTTGCTAATTCACATGAGTTTTGAGGACGTACCTCATGATGTATCTTGGTACTTTAAATGTCCAATATATGTTAGCTATCATGTTTTGGTTTAATTTGTTTTTCTCCATCTTATTTTTCCCAGTAGCGTCTTTGTTTCCTTAATCAAATAAAATACTTTTATTGTTTTAGAAGCAACTATGCCTTGGTTTGAATATGTCCAAATGGACATCAAATGAAGAAGGAAAAGATGAAGCAGCCTGTCATTTGTACTGACTTGAACTCCAGAGGTAGTCTCTGAGTCCAATTCTACAGCTTCACAGAAGTGTCATGAGGTCCAGGTGATGAGTAGAAAGATATGCCCTAATGATGGCCATTTTTAATAGACTTTATTGTCACTTGCTATTAGAAGACAAGAATCATCACAGAAGAGAACATTTATAACTATAAGTATAATCTACTCCCTTTAACTTGATGCTGTCATATGTCCTGTAATCAGTGGAAATTCAATTAATCCCGTTAATTAAATGTCGGTGAACCCACAGTGAATTCTACTAATTAATGTTTCTGTAAAAAGATGCACTAGACCAAAAATGCTTTTCATCAAAGCTCTCAGAAGCCTGTCCAATCAGCGATGTCACATTTTCATGTTACTCTTGCTAGAAAGAGAGAAAGAGAAAGAGTAAACCCATAATGCCCAACCTGGGTCCATGGATGTCATCTCAATTCCTTACCACAGTTGAAAATGCATTAGATACTTGATTTGTCAGTATCTTAGGTATTTAATGGCAATCACTGATAGTCTTTGCGTTGATTCTTTAATGCAGATAATGTTAATCCATATTACAGACAAGGAATTTAAACCAATGGAGCTGAGGTAATTGGCTCATAGTTATATAGATAGCAAGTGTCAGAGACAAAAGCTACTATGTTGTACTACTCACTATAAGCTAGAGATGTAATTTATATGACATAGCCTCAGTTCCAAAGGCTCAACATTGTAGAGTTGCAGAAACAAATTGTGAGAAACAAGTAAGGATCTATTACCATTAAGTTATGAATATTACCTTCTATAAATTAGTTAGTGAAAAAATTAACATAGTAAAATATTTTTAAAAAAAGCAAAAATAGGTCATTATATATTTTAACAATCATTAATGACTTGATATTTATCCACTAGAGTCAAACATCAGTAATAAAATAACTATCATTCTGAAACTTTTGATAGAGTACAGTTGTCAAAAATTGAGGAGATTGGACAACATGTGAAAAGCATCATAACCTAGTGATTGCCTACGGTCCTTAACTAAGAGAAATAGGAGATATATAATTTAAAAATTGGAAACAGTATGCAATTATAGAAAAGAAGTCTTCCAAATGGGATCAATGATAGTTTTAAATAAATCTTCCAATGTAAAGATTACTACTAGAACCTTCATGATTAACACCATTAGGACAAAAACATCATCAAGTCATAAAAATGAAATAAAAAGGATTGAATAAAATGCAAAACAGACTCGAAAGGTAATTATATTGAACGCCTGTGCACATTGATTTAATTTTTTTAGTGGATATAGAGCTAAGGCCAAATATAATTAATATATACCTAAATGGTATAACTAATCTCTTAAAATTATATCCAACTCTACATTGAAAGCTCCATTTGGACTGGGGGGTGAAGCCCAGTGGCACAGTCCTTGCCTAGCACACTTGAAGGACTTTTCCTCAGTCTTCTGGAAAAGTTCCTAAGGTATCAAAGATGAGATAAAAACTGGATTTTTTTAACCAAAATTTACATTTTCAACTATTCAATGCAAGTTATTTACAAATAAAAATGTCATGCATTGGCAGAAAATATGTTACACACATCCGATTCTAAAATAATTAAAGGATTACTACAAACTTGTTACAAAACAAAGCAGCAACAAAATGAACAAAAGTTCAAACAGACTCTCTTAAGGGATAACACTGAATTGTTCAGTATATATGTCAAAATGTAGTTGATATCATTACGTTTCCAGAAGTGAAGATTAGAATCATAATACTATATGCTTTCAAAATCACTAGATGTCTATAATTTAAAATTTTTGTCACCATTAAACCTTAACCAAGGTGTTGGTCAACTGAACATCCCTTGTGTTGCTTGCATTACATTGTGGGAACGTAAAGTGACAGAACTCACTGGGAAGTGTTTGCTGGCTTTTCACAGAGGAATCCGTATTAAGATCCAGTTATCCCACTTATAAGTACTTAAAACATTCCTATAACAAAAACAAACTATAAAAGAGTGCTTTGGAACTTATCCAGAAGACTCAAGGACTGTAAACAACCCCATTCTCCAATAGGACAAAATGAAGGTGAGTTCCATCCATGTAATAAACACTAGACAACAATAAACACAGATACATATTAAGCTTGGATGTATTAAGAATACATTATTCAACAGAATCCACATACAAAAGACCCCATGCTGTGTAATTGCATTTGTGAGGTTGGGCAAAATGAATCTGTGGAATAAAAGAGAATGATTGCTGGTTACAGAAATGGCTCAGTGGGCAAGCTCTCCTTCTGTGCAAGCAGGAGAAGCTAAACTTGAATTAGAATTTCTAGCACCCATGTCAAAAGCCCAGCATGGTTTCACATGTACTATTAACCCTAGCAATGTGAGGACTGGAAGAAAGGGGGATTGCTAGACTTTGCGGGGTACCAGCCTAACTCTAGCTTCAGTGAGAGACCCTGAGTCAAAGGAATAAGGCAAAAGAGTAACAGCGCAGGACTGTGGATGTCTTCTTCTGGCTTCTACGTGCACATGGGTACACAGATGCACATATTTACCTTGGGGGATAATTGCCCTGGAGAGCAGAGAGGAAGTTTTCTGAGGTGTTGTTAATGTCCTGCACCTTGATGAATGTTAGGTAATCAGTAGGGTACATTGGTCAGTCTCCATGATGCTCATTACTGAAGCTCTGTGTGTTTTACTATAATAAACTTTACCCTGATTGAGCCAAATGAACAAACACTAAAGAATGACTAGAAAATGAATTGAAATAGAAGATCATGCAAGGCCACTTTCAGCTCTTTCAAAATAAGATTAAGGCCTTTGTAATTGAAACAGTATGCTATTGGCACAGAAATAGCTCAGAACACTAATGGAGCAGCATATAATCCAGAATTAGAAGCAATTTCTTATGCAAATGTGGTATCCAATACAGGCAGCATCTAAAATTTGGTGAGAGAAAAATGAAATTTTTTTAGATGGTTTTCAGGATAACTGGAAATTCATTTGGAAATAAAGTATATATACTTTTTATTTCTCTCCATACATGTTTTATAATTTCACAAGGTTACATTTATATTCTGGCTGTACTAGGACACAGCTTCAGCCAGCCTCCATTTCCTAATCCATGACATAGATCTATGAATGGTGACTAACACGCTGTGGTTTGATAGAAATGAATATGTCTGATAAGTCACAGTTATTGTTTTCAAGAGGAATGCAGCAGAATTTCTTACAAGATTATAAGGTTTATTGTTGCTGACAATTCTTAACCTGGCTTCCCATGAATAGCAAATGTGTCATTTTCTTATTGTTTTCAAACTAGCATAAAGATACCCATTTTGATTGTTGTCACTGAGTTAAGCTTTTCCCTCTCCTCCTTGTGTTCTTGTCTCATTTCCCCCTTCTCTTCCTCCTGTCTCCTCCTCTCCTTTCCATTCCCTCTTGGTATAGGGTTTAAACGCAGGTCCCCATGCATGCTAGCCAAGCACTTTTGTATCACTGTGTTATGCTATTATTTCCCCAGACTAAGGGTATTTTGTTTTTGTGTTTTTCTTTAAATGCCCACAGGGTGATGCTTAAAAAAGTATCCAGTGCTTCAGCATTTTCATTTTGCTTCTGTTCTCTTTAGTTTATTCTAGAGGTCTTTCAGTGTGAAACCTCATATACTTTTTATTGCAATAAAAATTCTTTTTATTTATCACTCAAGGAATGAGGCATATAGGTAGAGAGTTTGATTGATGCTGTGTTTGGAAGTGTCTCCGTTTTCCTTCCCAGTGTTTGTGATAATTAAGGGAGGAGTAGTGCTAAGATTATCAAAGCTGATCACTTCCATTTGTGACATCAATTGTGCTGTTCCACTTAGGTCACCTTCCCCCAGATCTGGTGCCTGTATAGAGGAAAGGCAGAGCTACAGCTGCCACCAATGACATCAGTAGGTGATTGTTGTTAAATGAGAATCTACAATAAGGGAAAGGAGCTCCATTTGGTATTATTAACACCATTAAGACCTCAAAATAGGTTGCTAACATTCAATATTTTGCTCATTGGTATATCTCCAAAATTGGCTACTTTTCAACATTATGTTTAAAGATAGTATCACTATATTATTTTCTTTTTGAATGGCATGTGTCATTTTCTAGATTTTGAAATGCCTTGCACATAAAATTATGTTTATTTTTAAAATGTTTTATTGTCTGTCACCAATATTTTGATTGTACATTTCAGTATTTAATATCACATTTATGACTAAAAAGGATGCAGCTTAATTATTGACTGGATAAACACTTATTGAACATCTAACCTGTTTGTTTATTTACTTTGCTGAACTTAGTTATCGAAAACACATATGTGCAAAATAGCATTGTTTTGGTGGAAGAGAATTAGGAAACAAGTATTCTGGGTTACCACTTTTCAGATGGAAGCTGTAAGCGATGTAATATGCATACGTCTCAAAACCATACACACTAAGACACACTTAATGGCAGTAGCCACTAAAAAGAAACATTTTAAGTAGATTCCTGTACTCACCTTTAAGCTGAAAATGATAAAAGTTATTACTATCATTAAAATCCAAGGTAAAATTAAGGTGTATAAAATCAAGAAATTTTCCTGTTGTGTGTGTGTGTGTGTGTGTGTGTGTGTGTGTGGTGTGTTTGAGTGTGTGGCTGAAACTTGTAATCACAGTTGCTTGGATTCTGAAATAGGGGGCTCCCAAGTTCTAGACCTTTTTGGGTGAAGCACAATTAATAAAAACTCAGAAAAATTGGGGTTCAACATGAAGGTCCGAAAAGTGAAATAGCTAGCCACTGGCTCTGACTCTACTTCAGTCCAAATTGGTGATCCTGCCTCTAGGAAACCTCAGAATGAGACTGTGCATGAGAGCTGTCTCCTCCTGTTTTATAACCTCTCTAGCTCTAGCATTAAAGGCATACACCACTACTGCCTGGTTTCTATCATAAGCTAATGTGGCTACTGGGATTAAAGGTGTGTGTTATTGTGACCTGGTCTGTAAGGCTGTCCAGTGTTGTTATTTAACTCTTTGAACCTCAGGCAAGCTTTATTTACTAAAATACAAGTGAAATGCCACTTGGGCTACAGAGTGAGTGTAAATAAAAATTAGATTGTTTAGTGAGACCCTGTATCTAAATAAAAAGTTGAGAAGGCTGGGGTGCTGTCCAGTCTTAGAATCCTTAGAATGTATGAGGCCTTAAGTTTGGATACCAGACACATACCTGCATGTATGTCTAAATAAAATAAACTTTAAAGGAACAAATGCAATCCAAGATCTGCTAAAATATTGAATCTCAACAGAAGACTAGATGTATCCCTGTGAATGACCTGTATTTTACAAATTATTAAAAGAAAGGTTGTGTGATTTTGGTAAGATTACTATTTTTACTACATTAATTCTACCTACCCAAGAGCATGGGCGATCTTTCCATTTCTGGTGTCTTCTTCAATTTCATTCTTCAAAGATTTAAAATTCTTGTCATACAAGTATTCTACTTGTTTGGTTAGAGTTACATATCAATTTCATATGGGAAAGCAAAAAAAAAAAAACCCAGGATAGCCTAAACAATCCTATACAATAAAGGAACTTCTGGAGGCATCACAATCCCTGACTTCAAACTCTACTACAGAGCTACAGTACTGAAAACAGTCTGGTATTGGAATAAAAACAGTCAAGAGGACCAATGAAGCCGAATTGAAGACATGGATATCAATCCACACACCTTTGAACACCTGATTTTTGACAAAGAAGCAAGCATTATAAAATGGGAAAAAAAGAATGCATCTTCAACAAATGGTGCTGGCACAACTGGATATCAATATGGAAAAGAATGAAAATAGACCCATATCTACTGCCATGCACAAAATTCAAGTTCAAATGGATCAAAGACCTCTGCATAAAGCCAACTACACTGAACTTCTTAGAAGAGAAAATGGGATGTACACTTGAACACATTGACACACGAGATCACTTCTTAAATATAACCCCAGTAGCACAGACACTGAGAGAAACAATTACTAAATGGGACCTCCAGAAACTGAGAAGCTTCTGTAAAGCAAAGGACATGATCAGCAAGACAAAACATCAGCTTACAGAGTGGGAAAAGATCTTCACTAACCCCACACCAGACAGAGGGCTGATCTCCAAAATACACAGAGAACTCAAGAAATTGGTCATCAAAAGAACAAATAATCCAATTTAGAAAATGGAGTACAGTCCTAAGACCTAAACAGAGAATTCTCAACAGAGGAATCTAAAATGGCTGAAAGACTTAAGGAAATTCTCAACATCCTTAACTATCAGAGAAATGCAAATAAAAGCAACTATGAGATTTCATCTCACACCTATTAAAATGGCCAAGATCAAAAACACTGATGACAGCCTATGCCGGAGAGGATGTGGGATAAAGGGAACAATTCTCCATTGCTGGTGGGATTGCAAACTGATACAGCTGCTTTGGAAAAATATATGGTGATTTCTCCAAGAATTAGGAAATAACCCACCTCAAGACCCAGCAATACCACATCTGGGCATACACCCAAAGGATGTCCAATCATACTACAAAGACATGTGCTCAACTATGTTCATAGTAGCTTTGTCATAGGCAGAACATAGAAGCAATCTAAATTCCCCTTGACTGAAGAATAGATAAAGAAGATGTGGTTCATTTACACAATGGAGTACTACACAGTGGAAAAAAAAACCTTGAAATTTGCAGGCAAATGGACTTAGAAAACATCATTTTGAGTGAGGTAACCCAGACACAGACAAATATAATATGTACTCACTCATAAGTGGCTTTTAGGCATAATGCAAAAAAAAGTCAGCCTACAAATCACACTCCCAGAGAACCTAGACAAAAAAGAGGACCCTAAGAGAGGCATACATGAATCTAATCTACATGGGAAATAGAAAAAGAGAGGATCTCCTGAGTAAATTGGGAGCATGGAAATCAAGGGAGAGGGTAGAAGGGGGAGGGAGGGGAACCTATCAGGTGAAGATGAGTGAAAGAAACAATAAAGAATTTATAGAAAAAAAAAACAGTAAGTAGTTATGAGCTGGAGAAGTTGTTTATTTTCCCTCATGAGACACATGCATACAAAAATTATCCTGAGAGGAAACCATGATTTAACCCCTAGAATTGGGGTCAAATTTAAGTATTTTACATGTTCAATTGTCAAGGATAAGGAAAGCTAATTTTTTTTGGTGGATGCCAAAATAGAATTTGGCATTGCCTTTAAAACAAACACACTGCTATTTGTGGAGCAATCTTGTATTCAGTCATTCATTCATTCACTTTCTGTGTATGTATGGAGATGTACATCCACCTTGGTGTACACATGGAAGTCAGAATACAACTTGTGGGAATTAGTTCTCTCTGCCTACCACGTGGAATCTGGGTATCAAGCTGAAGTTGTCAAACTTGGCAGCAAGTACCTTTGTCTGTTGAGCAATCTTGCTGGCAGCCTCATTTTTAGCTATAGCTTTCATTTTACTGGCAAATTATAAAAGTGCATATCAAAAGGGTTGCTTGTTATAGAAACAACAGAATCATCTAGAATGAGGACACTGGCTGAATCACCCAATGAACACTCAGCTACAAAGGATAAAATGCCATGGCAGGAGATTAATTACATAATCTCCTGGATATGTTGTTGGGCAAAAAATAACTAATATAAAAAAGCAAACAAAATATACTCTACTTACTTTTAAACTGATGTCAGAGAAATGCAAACGAATTCTACTGAACGAAGTAGATAAGACATCATGAGAAGCTATACTTTGAAAATACTTTGTTCTGCAGATTTGACTTAAGAATTATGTAAATATTTTTGCATAGTTACAAAATCAAATCAAATAAAAAAAGTTTCCTAAAAATATATGTGTCAAATACACTAACTTGATATTCATATGCTGACCAACATAGCACAAAAGAAGGAACCATTCCAAGAAAATATGATGTCTTGAATGTTCTTAGTGAAGTATACCTTAAGGGCAAACTGCAGGAAAGAACATAAATTGCTTTCAGTAATCACAATGTTGAGTGTTCTCCTGGTATTTCTGAGTTTGAACTGTAGATAAAGAAAATACATAGGTATGTGGCATTTTAACTCTGTCATTTCTAGTGTTCTTTCTGAAAGACAATTGGGATCTTTGGTTACTCAGAAAAGAGATTTAGGGATGAGAATAGAACTCAGTGGCAGAAGAGCATTTGCATGTGGGTGTCCCTAAGCTCAATTAGTAGGAAGAGGGGAGAGAGGGGGAGGGGGAAGGGGAAGATGGGAAAAAGTGGGGACAGAGAAGAGGATGGAGAAGGGGAGACAGGGAGAGAGGGAGAGAGCAGTGGGGGTGGGGGAGGGAGAGATTGATTCCCCAGAACAGAAACCTGAAAGAACCAAGGTTTAGTCATCTCCCCCAATAGCACCACCAACTACTCAAATATGTGAGCCTGCTGGGAAGATTTCTCATTCAAACCACCATGCATACACTAGACATTTTGTTGATCAAAGCACAGTACCATGCACCTATCTGCAGGAAATTTGCTATAATTGATAAATATACTTCGTGGTAAAAGATATTTTATTCATGAAAAATACAGGTAAGTCCCAGGGAAGTACAACTTTAATTTTACTGGATCTTTCTGATGTTCAAGCTATAGATAAAACAAACAAAACAAAACAAAAGCTAAAACAAATACTAGAATATTATTTTTAATAAAAGTCATGAGACAAAGATATACAAAGATTTAAATATTTTTATCTGTTTTGATTTTTCTTAACTTTTCCTTAAAACACTTAGTGGTGATGAGATGTGAAAAGCTGTACCCTCCTGGAACCTGTAAGATGGCTGGTATTTTAATTGTATGTCTTTTGTCTAGATTTAAAGAAAATGCTTAGAAATTGGTTTCATTATTAGACTCTGGTGTTCAGCAGCCTTAGTTTACTGCTTGCTTGCAGAGTAAGAGCAAAACCTTTGGAAACCTACAAGAACGGGCATTGAACATATGTCTCAGGCACTCTGAGCATAACAGCCTGTGTCCCGGCAACATGACAGCACCAACCTCCAGACTGAAGTATCTTAAGGACGTTTCAAGAAGAAAAACTGTCAACCCCACTTAGGTGTGCTCTGACAGCAAGAGTTCAAATGCTTTGCAATTCTCTGTGTCATTGACTATGGTTGTCCTGAAAACATCCTGCAGCATGCTCACATACAGCACCTTTGAACAGGGAAGCAGGCTTTTCCCAATCCTTTCCTTTCCTTTCCTTTCCTTTCCTTTCCTTTCCTTTCCTTTCCTTTCCTTTCCTTTCCTTTCCTTTCCTTTCCTTTCCTTTCCTTTCCTTTCCTTTCTTTTCCTTTCCTTTTTTTTAAATTCTAAAATGGAAGAGAACTGTTCAGTTAACAGGATGCAGGTGATATGAAGTAGGAAACAGAGAAACAACTGTTAGATGAAACTGCAAGGAATCTTTTCTACTTATCCAAATCATATGCAATAAATATGTGTGGACATTTGTATAAAAGTTAAGCCACACAAGCTCACAATGCTTTCCCTAAGAACAATAGATTAACAAAACTCCAGTACGAGGCATGAAAGAAAATTCCCTTTGACTGGGGTTGATCAAGATTGTCCAAGCGGCTCCCCAGAAAACACGGGTTATGGTTGTTGCCCTTGGTTGTCTCTCAGAGGACAGAAAGTTCCCTGTTGCTTAAGACACCAAACTCTTAGGACATGGTACTTAGATTATTTTAACTGGACCTCACCCCCAATGCCTCATTCCTGCGGTCTATGTTTCCATGATACAAGGAACTACTGTGCAAGCTTCTGGGGGTGGGGGTGGAGAATTACTAGTCTGTAACATGATTAATAAAAACACAGAGACAGATATTGGGGTTCAAGGTTACAAAAACAAAACAGGCAGCTACTGGCTCTTGTTAATCATGCTACATTAGTCCTACCTTGAAATTAATAGTTGTGACACCTGCAAACCACAATAATTAACAGCATGCAAGGTATTCATATAATAAGTGGATAAGTGGCATACGTAATAAGTGGCAGAAATAAGTAGCACTCATGTATGTGGTAGCCAACAGCTCTCTAGTTGGACTTTGTTCATTCAAAAGGAGGTAAACCATGCCTGGTACTGCAAACCTTGTCATCTACCTGGTGCTAGTGAAGTCGTGAATCTTAAAAGAGATTCTACTATTACAGCTTTGCTAGACCAGAGCAATCTTAGCCTTACACCCATAGTTATTGGCCATCTTCAAAGAAGCTTCTTTTTATAGCAAATGGAAACCAACACAGAAAACCACAATCAATGGAGGAACTGGAGGATGGGGACCTGGGAGTGTCTGGAGGGAGTACAGGGAGAAAGTGATGTAATTGTATTTTTGTTCAAAATGTTTAATAATGAAAATATACATGTATGCATCCTCAATGTTAATTTGGAAATGAAACTTTTGAATATATATATATATATATACACACACATACATACATAGACATACACACATATATGTATATACATATACCTTTGCAATGTTTTGCTTTGCCATACATCAAACATATTTCTACTTAAATAATTCACACAGAGAAAAATGAACCAGATTGCTGAATATAAAGCCAGTATCTCATGACAAACAAAAATCTAGTGCTAGGGATATTTTATCCCTAGCACTGAAGAAGTGAATTTCCAGTCTTCCCACTAGCTCACACACTCGTGGAGAACTCTACAGCTCACACACTCGTGGGGGACTAACTCTACAGCTCACACACTCGTGGGGAACTAACTCTACAGCTCACACACTCGTGGGGAACTAACTCTACAGCTCACACACTCGTGGGGAACTAACTCTACAGCTCACACACTAGTGGGGAACTAACTCTACAGCTCACACACTCGTGGGGAACTAACTAACTCTACAGCTCACACACTCGTGGGGAACTAACTCTACAGCTCACACACTCATAGGGAACTCTACAGCTCACACACTCGTGGGGAACTAACTCTACAGCTCACACACTCATAGGGAACTCTACAGCTCACACACACGTGGGGGACTCTACAGCTCACACACTCGTGGGGGACTCTACAGCTCACACACTCGTGGGGAACTAACTCTACAGCTCACACACTCGTGGGGGACTCTACAGCTCACACACTCGTGGGGGACTCTACAGCTCACACACTCGTGGGGGACTCTACAGCTCACACACTCGTGGGGGACTCTACAGCTCACACACTCGTGGGGGACTCTACAGCTCACACACTCGTGGGGGACTCTACAGCTCACACACTCGTGGGGGACTAACTCTACAGCTCACACACTCGTGGGGGACTCTACAGCTCACACACTTGTCGAGAACTCTAAAGCTCACACACTCGTGGGAAACTCTGATGTGTTCTCTACTCTCCTAGAATTAGTAACTTTGTGTTGTTTGAACATGGAGTTTCTCAGCAAATCTGTTGAGAAAGGAAATCCATTTACCCAGGAACTTTCATTTTCAGATTGGTACTGTTTAAAAGTTCCCCAAAGCAGAGATTCTCTCTTAACTTATGACAGCTTCAGGAAAATGTGGCATTTAATGTGGGAATAGAACACCAGGGCAGAGATTCATGGCTGCATTGTGTCAACCCCATGAATCAAGACAAGTTTATTTTAAGTAAACAAGTTACTTACATGAGTTACAAATGTATACCTAATCACAAAATGACTTTAATATGCTCTGTGGTATTTGTAACAATGACAAGCTGTAGCAGGTACCCAATAAAAAGCTGAGTTAATGATGTTGAGATGGAGAACAAAGCCCTTAATGCTGTGAGGTTGTCAGAGTGATATAATATTGTTCATAAGAGTCGGCGATAGAACTGCAGAAAGGTTCATGTAGCTGTGTGCAGTGTGGATGCAGAAATTCCAGTTCTTAATAATTTAAAACTCAAATTATTTGGTCTTATCCCCTGTAGCTAGTTAGTGATGTAAAGGATTCTGGTAGATGGTCTCAGATGCAGTGCTTAGAATTATTTAAATGAATAGTTTTGCCGACCCCCAGAAAGCTATTTCATTACTATATCAGAGCCTGGGCTTTTTCTGTTGATGTTAATCATTATTCGTGTAAATACTTTTCCAAAGCTGTTTGCGGAGCTATTTTATTTCACCTGGACTGCAATCCTACCAGGAGGGCAGCTGTCTAGAATGTCATCCACCAACGGCAAATCTCAAACTTGAAGATTAGAATGCAGATATCTGAAGATATGCTCATGAAATCAAAACTGTGGAAGCTGGAAAGGGTAGGTGAACGAGCAGGGAAAGAATTGAGGTGTGCTACTGAAAACTGACTAGATAACATGGAGTCCCAGAGCTAGGATCATACTACAGAATGGTCAGTCATTGGCTATAGCTGTCCGGGTCTTTATTCTACCTCATCTGTAATGATAACAAATGGGCCACTGGATGCTGAGGAAGAATTGGGTTAGGTAGATCCCTGGAATGTAGATAGTTCCTGATGGGGTAGCAGCTTATGTCTACTGACATTTCCAGGTGAAATAAATTTAATTTTAAGAGGGACAGAGGATGTGGGTAGCAAATTGCAATGATTACCATAGAGATTCTAAAGGGAAATGAATCCACAAGGGTTATGACAAGCACTTTCAAACTGGCTACCTGCCTTTGGTCTTGCAGTCCTGTTTCAATGCCTTGTCTTATGGCCAAACATCACTCCCCACATCCACTCTTAGTTAAAAATGGCAGTATGTCTTCATAGTCTTCTGAATGTGTGAATACACTTGTCCTGGTTTCATTTCTGTTGCTGAGATAAGATACCCTGAGCTGCAAGTTCACTGTTTCAGCTCAACCATCTCTTCAGCAAGTTCCCTAGGACCTGCGTGTCTACACCTTCAATCCTGGGGTTAAAGACATGCCAGACATGCCTGACATTTTATGTAGGTTGTGGGGACTTGAGTGTAGATCATGCTGGCAGAGGAAACCCTCTTATCCACTAAGCCATCTCCCCAAGCCTCTTTCTGTCTGCTGTGAAGATACTAGTCATTTAACTTAGAGCTCACATTATTTAACCTACTTCATTTAAACTTGATTTTGTCTGTGAAAAAAATTCTGAATAAGTTTACATTAGCGATACTAGGAATTCAGATGTGGAGCTATATTTTGGGAACAGAATTTAACCTATATCATGTACTATATTTTAGATAAAAAAAACCCTGCAGATTTGAGAAATGATTACAAAATCCTCCTCAATAAAAAGTTTACAACCAAGTATGCAAAGAACTTTTAAATTTCAACTGTAAGACAAACAGCCTAATTAAAAATAAGCAAACAGCTGGATGAATACCTCACCAAAGAGTCCAGAGACACCAAATGGTAATATGAAAAGACGTTTAATATTGCTTATCATGAAATAAATGCAAATTAAATCAACAATGAGACTGTGCTACAGATATGTCAGGGTGGTTAGATTTGACAATCACAGAGATGCTGAAAGCTGAGAAGGATCTGAGTCAACAGAAATTTTCTTTTTTTTTTTAATCTTTTTTTATTGAGAAAATGAGGAAAAAAAACAAGTTTCCACCTCCTCCCAGCCTCCCATTCCCCCCCTCCTCCCACCCTTCTCCCCCTCCTCCCACCCTTCTCCCCCTCCCCCCACTCCTTTCCCCCTCCCTTTCCAGTCCAAAGAGCTGTCAGGGTTCCCTGCCCTGTGGTAAGTCCTAGGTCCTCCCCGCTCCGTCCATATCTAGGAAGGTGAACATCCAAACTGGGTAGGCTCCCACAAAGCCAGCACATTACGTAGGCTCAAAACCCCTTGCCATTGTCCTTGGTGTCTCATCAGCTCTCATTGTTCGCCATGTTCAGAGAGTCCAGTTTTATCCCATGCTTTTTCAGGGCTGTGACTGAAACAGAAATTTTCTTATTCATTGCTTCTTAGACTACAGAATTGCCGGTCCCACTAGAAGTCAGTAGTCAGTTTCTTACGGAGCTGAGCAACGTTCTACTACATGATTCTCGTAGTTATTTATATGTGGAATGATCTATGCATGTGAGGCTAGGGAGATGACTCAGTGTTGGCTGTGTAAGTAAGAGGAACGGAGTTTGGTCTCCAGAAACTACACAAAGGCCCAGTGCAGAACTGTGAATGTGTAACTCAAAGACTAAGCTGGGAGATCAGAGGGAACAAGACTGCATGGGCTTTCTGCCCAGTCACTCTAGCTGAGATAGTGAGTTTCAGGTTCATTGAAGATACTTGGTCTCAGAAACCATGAGGGAGTAACGTGGGATACCCCTCTGTAGGCTGTGAATATATTTTATTACCAATGGTTAATAAAGAAGCTGCTTTGACCTGTGGCAGGATAGAATATAGATAGGTGGGAAATACAAGCAGAACTAGAGAGAGAAAGAAGGCAAAGTCCAGGGAGATATCAGGCAGCCTCTGAGGAAACAAGACATGTAGAAAATGAGGTAACTCCACAGTCACATGGCAATGCATAGACTAATAGAAATGGGTTATTTTAAGATGGAAGAGCTACCTAGACATACATCTGAGCCCTTAGTCAAACAGTTTGTAATTAATATAAGTTTCCATGTGATTACTCAGGGCTGGGTGGCTGGAAAATGAAAGTGAAGCTTTTATTTACAATGGAGAGAGATAGAGAAAGGTATATGAAATTAATTTCTGGTTCCCAATGAAACACTGACAGCCACACATATCAACATGCACTCACATACATACATCACATCTGCAGACACACACACACACACACACACCATGTCTGCACAGATAAACATCATATCTGCTCACATACATACATCACTTCTGTACATATACAAGGCCCACTTCTGCACACACATGCACAAACTTCACATCTGTATGTATACATGGACATGCATGTATTCATCATTTATTCATAAAGATATATATATAATTGTTTACATGAAAATATTAGTAGTATCTTTACTAATAATCACCCTAACAAGAAGCAGTCAACATCCATTTGGATAGCCGAGCAAACACTGGTATATCATCACAATTGTATATTATCTGGAAATAAAAAGGAGCTAGTTGTCAGGGTGCACAAAGACAGACAACAACCTTAGAATCCATCAGGCAATGCTAAGGGATGCACACCAACATGGAAGGCAGCATATTGCATGGTTCCAATTTTAGAACATTCTAGAAAAGATGATTCTGTAGACATTGGAAAATTCAGTGATTGGCATGTTCTTTGGAGAGGGGACTAAGTTGGTGCAGCATAAGGTCAGAGAAACTTCCACATGACTGTATAATAATGGACACGTGGAGCTACATACACAGTGTCCTAGCTCGCTTTCTTGCTGTGATAAACACTGTGACCAAAAGCAACCTAGGAAGAAAAGGAGATAGAAGAGAGGTTGAATAATGGATACCAAACTATAATTAGAGCACAGGCAGAAGATCTATAGGAGAAGAGTGACAAGAGTCTGCAATAGTTTATCATTGAAGTTTGAATAGTTTGAAGCTATAAATGTTGAATCTCTACCAGCATGAAGATATGTCTAAGGAGGTACAAGTTTCCATTTGATCCTTTAGTATGATCTGTTCATGTGCCAAATACACACTGCACTCTCTAAATATACACTGTGCTTCAGTTAAAATCACAATAATGAAACGTGTAGTGGTGGGGCTACAACAACATGGCAAAGACACCAACAGAAAGAGCTCCCACGCCTCAAAGCTAGAGTGATTTGAGTGATGAAATATGGGAGACCTGAAATGAATATCTGAGTCCACATCAAATTAAATGCGCAGTTGGTGGTACATAGATAAATCTCTCATGCATTACTGCCGACCACATCAACTGTATGCTACTTATAGCAACTTCTTTCCAAACAGTGCACTGTAAAGAAAAGAATACACATTAACTCCCCAGTGTGAAAATCAGCATTGACTTAGTTGGAAGATCAAGGTGGGAATCAGGAGTTCTAAGCCCCATAGGCTCTATCTCTCCCTTGCTTAATGTCATGAGCAGGTGTTGGCTCTGTTCTACAGCTCTATCTCCACCCCAAAGCCTACAGGTCTAGTCTGATTATGACACTAACTCTAATAAATTCTCAGTCAGGGATATCTACAAATGGCATGCACAATTACTCTTGATAACTGTCTAATATATGAAAAGCTAAGAAAGGATGAAAAATTCATACAGCAAAGAAAAAACTCATATGGTAGCTAAATGGAATGTGGTGGCCTACATGGCATTTTGGAACAGAAAATGTGTGGTGGGCACAACTAAATCAATGCAAATAAAGTGTGTTTTTGTTCATATTATATATCAATATTCATTCAATTATGGGAAAAGTATCGCACTGATAAAAAAAGCTGGTATTAATAGAAATTAGATACAGGATATATGAGAACCTTTTTGCAATTTTATGCTAATCTAAATCTATTCTAAAGTATGCTAAAACTTAGTAAATATAGCACAGACATACTTGCAGGAGAGGACACTTTAAAAATACAAAGAGGAAAATCTACATTAGAAATATAATCTCACTCCCTAGTTCATTTTCAACTAGAAACCAGTGTCTGTGGTTTCAAGCACTTAATGACTGGTTGATGAAAAAAAACAAAAACAAAACCAAAAAGCAGCCCTTCTTTAGAGAGGACCTGGTAGGAGTGAGCCCGCAGGCCAACCTGATATGGGTATAAGGTTAACCCTGCCTCCATACTACTGAGAACATCACGTGTCCTTTATCATTTTTGAGTCTTGCTCTCATTATTTATAAATTTGGGGCAGCAATTGCATCTGTTTCATGGAGAGTTGTTCATTTGGTGGAGTAACATGTGACATGTCTCTGTAATTCTGTTACTGACACAGAGTGCTGTGCGTATGCCAAAGGGCATGACGGTGAGCATGGTGGCACAGTGTGGGCTTTGTTGACAACATGGGCCTGAGCTCTGGTTTCATGGTTTCTTATCATCCCTCCCTGGACAACTTTCTGATCTTTCATCGCTTCAGCTCCAACTTTAAGATAATATAGATAACACCCTTTTCTTCTCGGAGTTCTTCCTGGGCTTTGTTATCAGATGTAAATCACTGTGAAAAGTGCCTGGCAAAAGAAATCTTTATATTAACTCTTATAATCACAAAGGTGCCATAACAAAGGACCCATACTAATTAGCTAACGGGCTTTAAAGGGCTCCAAAGTGAAGGGAAGTCCATTTTGCAATGCTTGCTCAGGGGAAGAGACCCAACAACCAAGGAATTTGCTGCGCACCCTCCTGAATGCTACCACCTAACAGGGGATATATGGAGTAGATCCACTTTTGAAAGTTTCTTGGCTCTTGATTCGCACTGTCATGCACTCTCAAATTGGAGTTAGAAACTGTGATATTTAAATGGTGGATTACCCTTGCCTTTGGTTAACTGTGGACTTTGTGGTGTGGGAGAATTGTCTGCTTTCTGTCAATCATATTTTGAATAAACGTTGATTGGCCAGGCAGGAAGTATAGGCGGGTCAACCAGACAGGAAGTATAGGCGGGGCAATGAGAACAGGAGAATTCTAGGAAGGGGGAAACCCATCGCCCCCCCCTACCCCCACAGTCCTGCAGAGACCACCAAATAAGCAAGATGTGACCTGTCCCACTGAGAAAGGTACCAAGCAATGTGGCTAACATAGATAAGAACAATGGGTTAACATAAGCTACAAGAACTAATAAGAAGCTGGGAGAGTGGGTGGGACAGAAACCTCAATGAGCCAGGCCCTCATGTTACACCTTTGAATCTGGCAAAATCTTTAAGGAGGGAAATCTGAATATTTGCAGTGCTCTTACCCTCTACATAAGTCCAATTTTTCCTAAAAGCTATGAAAAAACTGATTTTTACTGTTAGCTTTCAAGACACTAATATCATTTTTGTTTCATATGATTTTACTTTTAGTAAAATATAACATTGGGTTTATATTTATTTTAGTAATTTTTGAACATTTCATACTTGTTTAAAATGTACTTTGATCCCTCCATTGGTCCCCATCCTGATTTCTCCCAGATCCACTGCCTACCTCTGGTATTCCTCACAAATTCAATATACTTTTTTCCTTTCTTTTTGCCTTATAACCCACACAGTTCAACTTGTGCTATGCATGTACTCGAGTGTATGGGAACCAGAGTGTGTTTGACTTACCTGGGGCCATAGTTTCAAAAGAAAACTGACTCTACGCAAGAAACCATCAACTGTTCATAGTGCTTTTATTAGGAATAGGGACTTGCAGAGTTCTCCTTTTATGCTGGAGTGTTGGCTGTCTCAGTCTTGGAGAGTTCTGGGCAGCAACCTCAGCACCATGAGTTCTTGAGTAAAGAGGTCTTCTTATGTCCAGACAGCACACTTTTCTCTGTTCCCTGTGATATCTTCTTCTTAGAATCTTTCTACCCCTATGAAGGTCCATAGCTTTGGGAGAAGGAGGTATTTGAATATATTTTATTTACATAATGTTCAATAAGCACAGAAATTAGTGTAAATAATATTAAAATGATCTCTTTTATAATTTTTCTCCTTTGGCTTAGACAGTACAAAGTTCAAAGCTGTTTCTTCTCTTTGGGGGTAATGAGCAACAGAAACATGGAAGATCTTTATGCTTAGCAGTCTTTTAAGGAAGGGCCTCTATACATGATACTCTCTGAGATACTCTCATAACATCACCTCTGCCTCTCCTTCCCTAAATGCTCAACCCCAAATAGCCTAGTCCCAAGTTAGTTCCCCTTTATTGTTAGGGCTTGCTTGTGCCACCCCCTCGTTCCGCCTCATACCTGGGGTATGAATTACAAGAGGTGCTGTCTGTGTTCTTTTGTGTGGTTCTTGGGACATGAAAGGAGGCACAATAATAATCATTAAGGCCACCTGTGTTGGTTGCAGACTCCAAGTGAGTCCTTATGTTGACTCTACCAGCTACCCAATATTCAGGAATCTTTCTAATCGCTAGTGTTCCTAACTCCCACTTCAGAGAGTTAGGAGGATTGCATCCAAAACAAATGAAGTTCTTGGCATGCAGCCTGGCAGGCAGCAGGCTTTGATTAAAATTAGTTTTCATTTACAGTTATTAACAGTAAATATATGGAATGCATTCTTTTTAAATTTATTTTTAATATTTATTTATCTATTTTTTTGTGTTTAAGTTTATGTGAATCGATAGATGTCTGGGGCCCAAGTTGGATCAAAAGGCAGTGACTCTCCTGGAACTAGAATTATGGGCAATTGTAAGCCAATGGGATGGGAGCTGGAAACTGAACCCAAATCCTCTATAAGAGCAAAGAGTGCTCATAGCTACTGTGCCAACCCCATGACCATTGCAATTAACTCTTTACAACTTGAAGCAAATTCTTTTAAGGATTTATTTTCATATTTTCTTCAACAATTTGAAGTTTAAATGTCAAAGTTTGAAGTTTTTGCATAAAACCTCCTGACATAGAAAACCATGTCAGATGAATCATAACCATCCAATTCACATTTACTTGACTGAGTCCTGGTTAGCGATGAAGGCCTGAGAAAGCAGGAAGCTGATGACGGAAGAACTGGCTTTGAGCATAAGCTCTGCTTTGACCGACTGTGTACATTTGACTAAATCATTTCACTCTGGACTTTCTAACCTTCTAAACACAGGAAATGGGAGGGAGGATTCTTCTGTTACTTCAGGATTTAGTCTCACTAAACATCACTGGTGACTCTTCCTTTAAACAAAAAGAAGAAGACAGGCACATTCTTGAATGACACTGTCTCTTTTCTTGGGACTCGTTGCCCAGGAGTTTGTTGTGTGGCTTTGATTGACATACTCTGCTGTAAAGAGCCAGGTAAGTTATAACTAAATCAATCAAGCAATCAAAATAGAAAAAAACTTACTAGGTTTTCTGGTTATTCCTCAGTATACAGAACATGACCCTTCATTTCTAAAATGATTTGAGCATCATTTCTCTTAGCAGAGCTAGACATATTTCTAAATACAAACAGGAAGACTGGTCATCAACTTCTCTTTGCTTGTGCAGAATGTTTTGTATTCCAGAGTGTGTAGTGGTGATTGTTCCAGCCTGTAGCACTTACTGAGTTCATACTACATCTCAGACGATGTACTCCATGCTTTCTAAATGCCTCAGTCCTTGATATCAACATTTGAAGAAGACATTCTTACTATTGCCATTTCGTAGATGAGCATCCATGTGCTTGTTACTAAATTTAGACACTTGAAGAATTGGTAAGCTGTGCTTCTACCTTGATCTCAGGCTGTTGCACATTTCTGTTCTTGACTACCCACTGTTTGGAGACACCGAAGCAGCCACTACACACACACACGAGAGAGAGAGAGAGAGAGAGAGAGAGAGAGAGAGAGAGAGAGAGAGAGAGAGAGAGAGAGAGAGAGAGAACACACACACACACACACACACCACAAAAGGAGGCCTTCATAATAAGTGCTTACTGAATGCAGTGATGTCCTTTGGCTGAACATACATAATTAATTTTCTCTCAAATCAATTTAACAGCTAAATAATGCAGCACCAGCTAATGGGCTCTTGACTGACTAAACATGAAGAGATATATTGTCCCACATACTCATCCTAAAGAATGAAGATGAACAACTTGCCTGGTTACGTAACACTGTTCAACAACATAAATAAAACATGCCTCTTGTTTTGGCAACCGTTCTGCACCCTTCTAAGCTTTGCTACTTCAGACTTCCTCTAATCTAACAGATGCCAGCACCTTAAAAGCAGCCCAAAACTCTTATTTATATCTGGTGCTTGGTTTTGAATAAAATGGGCCCGCAAATGCAGAGGGAAATGGGGGGGAATGCATAACTTAAAAATGGAATTTATTTCCAGACTTCTAAACACAGATTTCCAATAAATGTCCACTTAGAGAACCACTTCATTAAGCTATCTGAAGCCGAAAACAAGTTCCCTGGTGTTCCTTTGAGCTTTTTATTTTCTAAAATGAATCATTACTTTCAATGTTTTGGCTTGACAATCTTTTCCCCCCAATTGTGTAATTTTGATTTGTCGCTCAAATTGCTTGTATTTCGAGAGAACTGTTCTGAGACATTTCTGCTTTGGAATGAGGCTGCTAATATGGTGGCATGGGTTTGGAGAAGCTCCCAAACCACTAAGGTGCGGTGCTTTGTCCTTTATGGAACTGGAGAGAGTCTTGACTTCTCATTCCAATTAAGGTTTAGCAGACCCTTAAGGCTGATTCTGGGGGTGGCTGAAATGAACTTGTAATGAACAAGATGGAGAGCAGTGGCCATAAGAGGAGGTGAGGGAAATGAAAGCCAGGCTGTTGTGAAGCTCCCTTCCATCTGCGAGTTGGTAAATAATCCAGATATTTGCAAGCTCTTCTTCACCACATCATCCCCAAGTATAAATATGAACATTGCTAACAGAATACTCCTGGAACAGGAATAAAATTGAAGCAAGATACCAGAGAGAGCATTTCTAACATACAAACAGCATGTATGCACATGACATTTAAGTACAACTTTGTCAAAAATCATTCCATCCACCAAGGTTATTGGACTTTTCTACATGACTCAAAGAAAAGCCCAATTCAGTGTATGAAATGGTACCACTATGAAACACATTTGCTAGTAAACAGAGAAAATCCATGATCAAGAAGAACATGTTTCATTTGATTGAGAAACAGTGTATTAGACACACGTTTATTCTCACTTTCAAAAAATTAGATTCAATAATTCTGGAAACAACATTTGAGAGTCATCTTTACCTTCACTGTATGCTTGGTAGGGTGCTAGGATAATATAAGTAAGTTTGATCATTTCAGTTTCAAAGCAGGTATAAAATGAATATCTTTAATATGAGAAAGCAATAACCTTTGCAGGTTTCTTACCTTAAAGTATACAATGTACCAAGCACACGGCAGCAATGTATCCTTTGATGTTTATAAGTGGATGCTGTAATCATCCCCAGTTTACAAATCTGATAACTAAGGGGTTGGGCCAGCAAAGGCATCAGTTCATCCACTTGATTCCAACGTCTGACATTTCCAATGCCCTGCTGTTCTTTCTTCTGTATCCTTCCTGTTGGCGATCAGTTCATTGTGGTTGTGGAGAGGGCCGTCTCCAATCCAGAGATAATAAATCCAAGGCAGGGAAGTCGAATCTGCATTCCTTGATTTGTTCTCTAGGACGCCTACAGGACCGAGCATGGAATTAGTGATAACATAATATAAAAATGATACTCTGAGGAAAACAAGAGTGTAGGACAATGATGACTATCCCAAGGGCCAAACTTCTAACAATGTGGCAATGAACCATGTACCATTGGTTGTATCATCTCTCCATCTTGGTATATTTGGCAATGATAACCCAAAATTACAGGACATGACTTTGTGAAGATAAATGAAGTAATGATACATTAAATTTTCCTCTATTCAGAGGTGTCTTTTTTATTTCTAAATTAAAAACCTATTTACATGTATTAGTGTTTTTGCACATATTTATCTGTGCCTGCTGCCTATGAGGAAAGAAGAAGGCATTAGAATTGCTTAGAACTGGAATTACAGGTGGCTGTGACCTACTGTGTGGGTCCTGGGAACCACGCCTGGGTCCTTTGAGGAAGTAGCATGTGTGTGTAACCACTGAGCAATTTCTCAAGCCTCAACACATGTCTGTCTTGAAAACTGAATTTTATATTACATTTGCTATAAAGATAAAGGAGAATGGGTATTTCTGTTTGTTTGATTTTATAAGCTATAAATCCTTTCTCAGTATCTTTGTGTATCATCACTAAACCCTGCTCGTATTACTGAGGATGACAGTTTTTGTTTCCTACGTACAACTCTCACTTAATTCCTGCTGTGTTTACTACTGGTTATCAATCATTATCCTTAGTTTAGAAATAAGAAAGCTTAGGTTTAGAGAGGCCAAATGTCTTGTCTAACATGACAAGGGCAATTGGTTTAAGAAATTAACACCTTATACTTAAAGCGAGCTTGGGGCAGCTAGCTCAAGGTGGCGTACTTTTAAATTAGTTGCTGACTTTATTTATGATGCAGGAATTCACAAGTTACATTGCCAGTTTTTCTCCAGGGGAATCCACAGATCAGCTTTCTATTCACGAGGGCAAGAATTTGATCTCTGAGTATTCTAGGTAAGAACACTTTGAAACATTTATGGTTCCCCGAATCTGTTTCATTTTCAAGTTCTATCATGGTAGATAGAGTGAGATAGCTTCCAGTGTTGAACTAGATAGGGAACTTGTTTCAGCCTAGTGTTGCTAGGTTCCAGTGAGCACTGTTGAAATAGTCCGTTAATAGAAGTCACCATAGTATTCACTGGAGGAGGGGGAACTCCTGTCTGCTTTGTACAGCCTTCTCTGAAAGACATGCGTCCCCGATGAGACCACATGGGTTTAATGGTAGAAGCTGACTTTAGTTTCAGATATAAAATGTTAAAAGTTTTCCCAGTTCTGGTGACTGAGCCTGACTGCATTTCCATGCTTAAGAGGTTTATTCTCAGTTGGACATTTGGACTTAACCATAGACTCAGGAGCCCTGGATCACTGCGGGAAATAAACACATTTGTAACTGAAATTGTTAAGACGGTAAGATGGAGTCTCAATTTTCTGGTTTCCAAGTTTGGCATGTTTTGGATAGAGCCCAGGATTGAAGCCAACAAAGAACAATGCAGCCTGGAGAAATGGTAGGAGAATTGTAATTTCATCCCAGCCTCTGGACCTCGCTGCCTTTAAGGGGGACCATGCTGGGAATGCTCTACCGTGTGAAATGATAGGCTTCTGCTTTCCTTCCTACAGTCAGTTTGGGTTAGATTGCTGTGATTTGCAACTGTAATTATCCCAAGTAATCCAGCAAATCTGTAAATAGATACATGATCTCCTTCCCCCTCCCCCTTCTCTCTCCATAAAACAAGCTGTACATCTCTAAGATGTTTCAATAGTAAACTAAAGGCTGGAAAACATATCTTTGTTCCTGATTTCTTCATCCAGATGGAAATAGTAGGTTCAAATGCCAACATTTCCTTACTGCTGATAAACACATGTACACACATGCATGCATATGTGTGTAAATAAGTCGTCACCCAGAGCTGCACTGCCTGGCTGTGCACTAATGCATGCCATGGATCACCACTCTATTTAAAGCTGCTGGCTAGACTGTGTTTCTTTTTAACAACACAAGACAAGAAATTGTTTCCAGTTTCATCTTTACAAATTGCTCTCAATTGTGACATTTATCTTTCATTCCAATCAAGTGTAATTTACCAGAAAGATTGCAGAATGTGTCTGTATTTAAAATGTGTGGGGGGTTTTGTAACAATCCTTTCCGCACTGAACTTCTCTGCTAGGGAGGTTTGGGGCCAGCAAGACTCAGACAAACCCATCAGTTTATAATGGCTCCCTTGAACCTCATCTACCACCAACGTAAGATGGCCAATTGCTGGGAAGTTTTATCGGTTTGGTTTAGAGCAAATCAATCAAAATGGCCTTCAGAGTTTGGGGCTGTGCTGAACTTCAGCTATTTGAATGAAAACCGTGTGTTGATGTAGAATAAGTCAATCCTTGCCTAGTGATGGAGATACAAAAGGGCAGGAAGGGAGTTCTATCACTGTAGTCTGAGGAGACCTGGGGCCTCTCATCCATCAGTTCCAAACTGTGGTCTTGATGATGAACTTTCCACTGGGCTGTGGAAGGACAGGGAAAACCAATGCTGGGTAGTGAGAATCGTTTTCCTCTTAAAATGCATTTCTTTTTTCCATTACAAAAGTTATTTACTAATTCAAGATTATATGCTCCTAGCTCTTTAATTTGAACTTTGTTTCCTTTAATAAAACAGTGAAGCTCTTGAATCATAGTTTTTGAACGTATTTAATAGGAAAAAGTCTTAACAATTTGCTAGCCTTATGTGGTCTGGTAACTAATCTTAATTCTTGTCATTGATGGTATTATGAGCTTCAGGTGCTTGCATTTGTGGAAAGCTCTCTACCTGCTTGGCAGGCACTTTATTGTTGCTTTCCATATGCCAGCTTCACTTTAATACTGTTGCATAGGAACTGTTAGGTTTTGCCTCTTACAGTTTATGGGACCCAAACCCTTGGACATCAAGGAGCTTGTATAATATCACATATCACACTGTCCTCAAGAGGAGGAGAGTTCACCGTGTCTGCAGAAAAGGTCTCATCCTTCTGAACGCTAGCATACCTGTCATGTAGAACCAGGAAAAAGTGAGGGCAGCATGCCTTTGAGATAGTTTGGGGAAAGACACCTGAGACTGATAGCTAGCAGATACGGACATAGCAATGGAAGAATTTATTGGTCTCCTATTCTGCAAAGTTATAGGTATGGCAATGCTGAATAAGAAAGCGCTGTGGGAACTGGGAAGTCCTTTTGAATATTATAGCTAATAAAACTATAACCCACTCAGCATTCTGAATAATTGGACAGCAGGCTTTCAGGGCTGTGCATTCTCTATTATTTTACGCTGTCACAGAGTTTTTGTTCTGGGTAAGAAAGAACAGGGCTTTCTTCTTCCACATTGTCTCTTATTTCTCAGAAAAATTACTCTCGGATAAGTTCTCTAGACTCCAAGTGATCTTTAAATCTCTTGTTTTCCTGAGAATCCCAGGCCAAGTAACATAGAAAGGCAAGAAGCAAATGCATCACAGAAAGATTTTGTTCTGCCATTAGTAAACATGCCACAGAGTGGTAGTGTAGTTTCAATGTATGACCTAATTTTACATCTTACATATCAGAAATGCAAATTGTGTATCTAGTAAGAATGTTTGGATTGTGATGGGATAATCCTGCTATGGAGGGCACAAGTGAGTCATTATAAAAAGATATTCTCTATCCTATCTATCTATCATCTATCTGTCTATCTACCATCCATCTATCTATCATCTATCTATCTATATATCATCTACTATCTATCTATCTATCTATCTATCTATCTATCTATCTATCTATCATCTATCTATCATCTATCTATCATCTATCTATCATCTATCTATCTATCTATCTATCTATCTATCTATCTATCATCTATCTATCTACCATCTATCTACCATCTATCTATCATCTATCTATCTATCATCTATCTATCTATCTATCTATCTATCTATCTATCTATCTATCTATCATCTATCTGTCTACCATCCATCTATCTATCATCTATCTATCTATATATCATCTACTATCATCTATCTATCTATCTATCTATCTATCTATCTATCTATCATCTACTATCTATCTATCTATCTATCTATCATCCATCTATCATCTATCTATCTATATATCATCTACTATCTATCTATATATTTATCTATCTTTATCTAGAATCATTTCTCTTTCTCTCTCCCTCTCTTTATTTGGCTCTCTCCACTGGATGATTTATTTGCCAGATACTAACCCTTTCATCTTAGTCTTCCTAAGCCTCAAATTCTCAGACCTGTGTATATTTGTGATCATTATAAATTGTCCAGGCTGTATTATTCTGTTACATTAGTCCACAAAACACTAAGACACTAGGGCTAGTATAAACAGCCTATAGTTAGTAGAAAGATTTCCCTGTGACTTCCAGGATCCCACCTCTCTTTGTTCACACATCCCCTCAGTGGACCTTCCCCTTGAGTGCAGGTTCCTGTGATTTGGTTCTAGCTGATAAAAACCAGCCAAGTAAAAAGGATGCTAGAATTTGATCACTTTTTCCCTTAGAACTCTTTCTCCCAAGAATGTATTTAGAAATAAAGCTGGAATGTAGTGAAATGCCTGTGGAAAGGATCACATAATGAATTCTGGCCTACAACCAGGAAATAGTATCTATCCATATTCTTGCATCCCTCAAGGAAGTAAGTTCTGCCAATGGCTGAAAGAGCATGGAAACAGAGCCTGTGACTCTGATAAGTTACTGGCCCTAGTTAACACTCTGATTGCAAATTTGCAGAAATTGTAAACTTTCTCTCATGAACTGTGTATCTTTCTTAGCTACAGTGATGCTTACTTTTACCAGGAAATGGACAAGGAAAGAATTGGTTTGTGGCTTCAGAGGGCATTGACATTTTCTGTCGCTAGGAGAACCCAACAGAGGGCCAAAATTTGAGGAAGTAGAATGAGTTTAGTTTTCACATTTGGGTTTGAGGAGACTGAGGATGCCCAGATGAAAGATGTATCAGAGATGAAAGACGTTAAGTTTTAGTGAGCACAGATGGGAATGGAGACCTGGAGGTCCTTAGTTCTTGCAAATGGGGTTTCTTAGAAGCACATTTCCAGAAAGCCAGTTCATGTACCCAGGATAAGTCCTGGTTCCACTGCCAGCTACCCGCAACAGATCAAGTGAGTTTTATACTAGCATGATGTCATCCAATATAATGGGTGTCTCTATAAGAAGAGAGAGACAATAAGACATAGATGAAAAATATTGGGCAACCATGTGAAGGGATAAGAGAACGGATCTATCTTCAAGTCAATAAGATAATACTCAGAAGAAATTAATCCAGGTTATTCTTTGATCTTTTAATCCACAAAACTATGAAAACATGTGTTTTTCATAAGTCACCAAGCCTATCATAATTTTAAAAAGATATTCTTAAAGATTTATTTTTATTTTATGTGTTTGAATAAATTACTAGCATATACATCTCTGTAACATGTTTGTGCCTGATGCCATCAGTGCCCAGATCTGTAGCAGAGTTAAAGACAGTAATGAACCATGATGTGGGGTCCTGGGAATTGAACCCAGGCCCTCTAAAAGAGCAACGAGTGCTCCTAACCTGTGAGCCATCTCTCCAGCCACTCTGGCAATGCTTATAATCCCTCTAGTGCAATCACATACTGGGTTATTGATTGAAAATAATCTTTCACACTGATTTCCCTTCTATACTTTCTTCCATTGTTTTTTACAGGTCACACTACAGCTTTCTCTTTATCCCATTTAATCCTCTAGATTTGATTGTATTTTGTTTCTCTCTCTCTCTCTCTCTCTCTCTCTCTCTCTCTCTCTCTCTCTCTCTCTGTCTGTCTTTGGAGGGGGAAGCATCTCGTTTTGGCTTAGAGTAAAGTGTAGAATCAGTATATATGTAAACACATGCTATATTGTTTTTAGAAGCATTATTTATTACATCCAGCAGGCATATGACAATGGCATATGCTTCCTTGCCAAGGTGCCCACTTTTTAACCTCTATGTCTATGCCAGTATCAGCATCCATAGAATTCTTTCTAAAATTTGCCCCTGAAGCCGTTGATAAGTAAAGAGGAGAACCTCTTCCAGTTTCCATGGGGGTCCATAAATTCAAATGAGCTCCTTATTTTCTTTTCTGATGCATAATGTGGTACTAGAAAATTATCATTTAATCAGCAGTAATGACTCTCATATTTCTGCTGTACTGCTTGTTCATCTCCCTGACTAGTAGAGAGAAAAGGTCTTCCACAATGTATATACAATGCCATGCAGGGTTAGAAACAGAGCGGTGCGGGAAGAAAGACTGTTACTACTTCCTTCTGTTTTGCATAACTCGAGCACTGATAATCACAGAGACAGAACAATAACTGTGTCCCAGACCTGTACACAAAGTGTAACTCTGTTGGGAAAAGCAGTCGAAGAAGGAAGATGTTCATTTGGCTTGCTAATAGCATAATGTCCACGTGGTTCACCCCATGGTTTATTCGTGTGCTAACACCCTTGAAAAGCCAATGTCTTCTCATCCTGCCAGCCCTCTCCGTCAGGTTCTTGCATCACTGTCTTGGCTCACTATGCTCTCTCAGGTCACAGTGTTCTTTTGCCTCCTTGATAATTCCAGTTTCTTTCCACATCTGGAGCTTAGAGTCTGCTCTTTGTTCTACCTATGGTCCTGTTCCAGTGTCTTTTGTCAGATAATTCTGGCTTTTAGAGCTTATTTCATTGACACATTCATATGAAACTTTTCATTAGTCCCATAAGAAAGCTCCACAATTGCTCCCTACTGGTTCCCTAAATATGGGTACCATGTTTCTTCAGGTCATTGTTCACAATAACACGCACGCTCACAACTGATAGCTTGTTAGATTCTCCTTAATGTTTGGAGGACAAAACCAAGGACATTCCTTATAGACTATCAAGCATGTGGGCCTAGAGCCTGTTGTAAAAACATTTTATCTTTCCACCTTCTATGATTTATCAATCATACCCTGTCCTCTGAACCTCCAGCCCAACCAGGAAGGAACATCTGAAGGATGAAGACACCTCTCTTGGCCACTTCCTCTACTGTAATCCTAGAAAAGATAATATAAGTGTATCCTTACCAGTATATATTCAGGCCACCCTTACAAGTGGGCCTCTAAAATGCACTTATAAACCCACACTGCTGAAGATCCTTCAGTAACTTCTAGCCCTGCTAGCCTGCTTCTCCTAGGCCACTTATTGCTGCGTGCCCCATGCACGATAGATAAGCCCATGTATTATTACATCCTCAGAACTCTACAGAAGGACCTCAGCGCCCCTTTTTTTTCTAACTGACAACCTCTGCCATACCTTGAATCTGTGTTCTTTCTTTTTTTGTAGGTTACTCACAGATCTCAAGAAAGAGTAAAGAAAATGTGTAGACTACTAAAGTAAATAATAATGAACCGATGTATATATTCTGCATGCGCGTGTGTATATAGCATCTATCCTTTAAAACCTATTCAGTATTAATGGTGCTTCAGTCACAAGTCCAAATGTGATAATATTTAATTCAACTTTAAGGTGGATCAGAAATGAAGGCAGTTGACATAATGAAATCTATCCAAGAGCCTATGGTAACAGCGGTAGAAAGAGGATTTTACTGTAGACAATTTTCAAAGCATATTTTACTTATCACTACCTCATTTTTCTGCGTTACTGTATCTTGTAAAATACCCATATAGCTATTAACTCCTTGTGCAGGAATCATGCTGTTAGAATAATCTATTGTTTGTGCCTCTCATAAGCCTACATATACAAAAATAGAAAATTATTGTGCTCAATTTGTATAGTCTGATGTGTTAACATAAGTTTTCCCATGTAGCAGTAATTTCTTAGTTTATCCATAGAGTCAGTATGTAAATCTTACTTCTGTGTCTAACCAGGTCCCATGTCCTCTATGTTATCTTATGACTAAAAAATTGAAATGTTAATGTTTCATAAAAATAAAACCTAATTATATCATAATCCTGACTTATCCTAGACATGTCTGTTGAACAAGCTAGACTCGGGAGGAATGTCATTGTCGTTGGTATGTTGCTGGTGATTTATCCAAAGTGACTAAGTATTGTCCACATCTCTTCAGGAAAAATCATACAATGGTCTAAGAGACTGTAATGTATTTCAATGCAGCTTGGTTTTGTGCCCAGATGTAAAAGGTGTGTGTTTTTAGAAAGGCAAAGTAATAAACAAGCAGGTTAAAGTAATAAATTTGGACATTTGACATCCATGCATAGATAATACCTTCTCGTAGGCATCCAGATTCCAGGTCTTCCACCAGTGGAAGGTTGACTCCACAGAGGAAAAGTCACAGAGAAACCTTGGTGATGCTAAAAACAATCCACCGGGAGTTTAACTTTGCTACTCACCCAGTCTCTTAAGAGAACTAATAATGTACTTTGGGTACTCTTAAAATTGATGAAGTCTGTCATCAGAGCATGGGATTTGTGTGGAGAAGGTGGTAAGGTTCCGTCTGTAAAATGTGTTTTTAACTTGATGTGCTATTCGTGAAAATCAAGAGATTAAACCAAACATTAAAAGGTCTCACTTTGCATAAGCATTCCATGAGAACCTCCCCACTGTGATTCTTCTCAAGAAGCATTCAGACACACATTCTTCCTAAATGTTAACTTTCATACATCATTTTCTAGGGAACCCCATGGTCCTGTGCTAGCAGCTCAGCCAGAAGATATGATCTGAACCTGTCCTACATGGAAGACACAAACTTAGTTGTCAATTTCATGTTTTCTTCAAATCTGAAAGAAATTCATCACTATATAAAACTTTGACAATGTAGTGGTTTTTCCCTGAGGGATACCCTTATTGTTCTCAGTGGGCCTAATTTGTCAGCTGGTAGATCTCTGCTGTGGAATGCTGTTCTCTAGACACTACCTGGCTGTTGTTGTCTTGAAATAAGAGCAGACAAGACCCTCAGAAGATGTGGCTCATTGATATTCCTACATGAGAAGCAGATGACCTGCCTCTCCTTAAGAGATACGTAAGCAGTTGATGATTGCTAGGATGGTGTGACTTAATCTTTGGTTGTAGTCTTTGCCTGTAAATTGCACAAATGACTCCTGAACCATGATACCGATGTACATTAGCCACATTTGATCAACAAGCTAGACTCAAGCGGAATCATTACTATGGTCTTTTATTGGCAATTGATCCATCTAGAGTAATAAGCATCATTTATTTTTCTCCAGGAAAGACCACCTAAAATTGATGCAAATGGGTTGTTTCACAGATATACATACACACACATATGTGTATATAAATAGTAATTGATTGATTGTGACAGGACATATGTAGCATGATTCCTTTATCCATTTTCAGACATTTGAGGTTTTATTTTTCTCCAGCTAATTCTGTACCCATCAAATAATAAATCATTTATTTATCTTTCCTGGCTAGAGTTATTCCATTGAGCTTGAGTATCTATAATAGAAATTATCTTTCTAAACAACTATTTTCCTGAATATGGAGAAAAGGTGACAAAATACATTACAGCCAACAGATAGCAATGAAACACAAAGATGCATGTTTGCTGAGTGCTTATATTGTGGGAACTATACTTAGCAGTTTTCACGTATTAGCTAATTTAATCCTCCCCATAAATTAAGGAAGTGAATTTTTAATCTGAAAAAAATAGAAAAATCAGAACACAAAGCGCTTAAGTGGCTTTGCCCCAGACTGTTCAGATGGCTAGGGGAAGTTGGGAACAGGCCATCTGTATCCCATATGGGAAAGCATCACCTGAAATTCTTGTTATTGATGCAGACTTTTGCTAAAATAGGACCAGAAAAATCTCCATTTTTAGAAAGCACAATTGATAGTGCTTCTTACATTTTGACATGCAGGAGAATCAACTGGAGAGCTAATTTAAACCCCCGTTCCTGTACACCACCCCAGAGATGCTGACTCAGGCAGTCTGGCCGGGGACCTGAAAGTGTGCATAGCTAACAAGCTCCCAGGTGATGCTAAAATTTGGGGCCAGATCTGGAATAAAAAGCTTCTAAGATTTTCTGATTCAGGTGTAGAGGGTCAGTCTAAAAAACAGAGAATCTGGCCTCATTCTTGTATTATATACATAATTAATTGGTGATTGGAGAGTAATTTATCAGGAAAAGTTGCTACAGGGTTTGGTTAAAGATCAGAAAAGATTAGAGAGGACAAAGTTGAAATTTATTAGAAGGAAATTTTAGAATTCTGAGAGATAAGAAGGAAAACAAAGATCGGTTGCAAGCTTAAGGTAAGGGGATGGGGCTTCTAATCAAGGTTTGGTGGTTTTAACCTGGGAAGCAAGTGTCTGAGGAAGATTGGCTTCAGGGTCTCCATGAATACCAACAGAAGCCAGTGCTTAAGTGCAGGATGATATAGAATATATGTACAATTCATAGTTCTTTTTACCCAGTAAATCATCTCTGAATAATATGTAATTCCTGATACAATGTCAATGCTATGTAAAGAGTTGGTATATTGCTTTTTCAGAGAATAATGACAACAACAAAAAAGCTCAGTAAATATTCAGTGTAAATTTATTTTTTTTCAATATTTTCAATCAGTAGTTGGTTGAACATGCAAATTCAGAAACCATCGCTACCAAGTGCCAGGTCCCCCTGGAGCCCAATGTGGTAAGCTATAGTTATGTTGCTGGGAGAAGCTAGATTTCAAATAGGTGTGGTGTCTATGAACTAAATCATGCCCTAGACACACGAGCAGTAAGGAGGCCTAGGTCTTCAGAGAAGCATGTTCATGGTTGAAATAATCAGCCAAAGACTAATGCCAAATGCATGTGTTGGTTTTATCCTAAAGAGGCCACTGTTAACATATTTGGCCACTATTTATCAGGTGAGATGACAAAAACCATTAACCTGGAACTGTTTTACCAAATGAATAGAACTTCTGTAAAATGATTTTAGCTGGGAATTATTACACAGGCTAAAGAAGCCCACCCTGAGAGCTCCTAAGTCATGAACAACAACCATACAGCTTCAAGGCCTAGTGGAATGTTTAGTAGTAACTTGAGATCTTCATCCACTCGAAAAATTGGCTTGACCAGTGTTTTAGTTACTGTATATTCTGCAAATGCGAAATAGTGGACTTGCTGACTTCAGAATATCAGGACAAGCATTTGCCACACAGGGCAATGCTGTTGTCCATATGCTTCCGAAATGGAATATGGCATCCATAGTTTTCTACAGCACGTCTAGAAGAAGTCTTCCCATTAAATCTTCAAGACTAGACACTGGAAAGAACATCAAGACAACTTTATCCCCTTAAAATCACTTCTTCATGTAGGCAAATGTCTTCTGGGGGAAGAGCTGTTTACCAGTCTGGGATGACCACGCCTCCTCTTCCCTAAGTCTTCCATGATAATCTTGTGCCATAACAAATATTTAAGTAACTTTTGTGTTATAAGATTATAAGACACCATTTATTTATTGGCGGTACATTGACAAAATCTGATAAGATTTTCCTAAAGACTTGCTGTGCATTTTTTTAGTAAAAAAAAAAATACTATACTATATGTACTTGTATCAGGTACTATACATATCTATACATATAATAGGGAGACAATATTCTAGTTTTTCATACCACCCCCAATCAAACAAATGATCAGTATGTTTCTTTTTTTGATGATACATATTTTTTTTATCTTGGTTGGCTTTATCAGGATCAAACTCTACATAATATTGTATTTATAGTTTTAACAGTGTCATGAAAAATATAGCAGTGTTGTTACTTGATCGCTTTATGATCACGTTTGTAACTCACCTCACACTCTGAATGCTTCTGTTCAATTTACTACCCACTGTTTTCCAGTTCTCATCTATACCATCTGTGTACGTTTTTAAGTACCTCCCCAGTCTATCTCTGAATTTCATGGCTGTTATCCTCTAGTTCTTTTTCATTGACATTCTCTACGTTCCAGTTCTCATATCAACAATTCTCATACTTATAGTGTAGAGAGCCTGAATCTTAACAATTCTTGGTGCAGAATAAACTTTCTACAAATATTTTAATGTAGTGAATACTGTAAAATGCTATTCAAGTAAGGTATAGTCTACAGAAGTCAGTCCTTCATGCAAAGAAATGCTTGCTGCAGGCCCCACATAGTTTGTGTGCATTTGAGAATATGTTTTAACTTTGATTACTGTAATATAAAACAGTAGTGGTTTCCTCTTGGAAATAATGCAAAACCAATACAAAATTATTGCCTCTCTCAAATTGCACCATATAGAGTTGACACATATGAAGAAAATTTAGTTCTACAAAGAAAAGAACATTCAGGTTCTGGCTTTGCAGTTAAATCTACACAGGTAGATTTTATGCACATTGAATTTCACCATGCAGGGGAGGGGAGGAAAATAGATATAGTGGTGAGAAAATATGACAGCCCCAGCCTCAAGCCCCTGGTTATTCATTGAGGCTAGTGTCCAACATTTTCAAATTACACATCTTTTGTAGAAAGAATTGCAGTATCCCTTAAGGCATTGCGAAATGGCAGTGAATTTAAGAGTAGAGAGCAGACCCAAAAACCAACCGTCTCTGCTCGCTGAAATACAATGCTTTTCTTTTCAAGTAACTGAACGCCTGTGAACTTTTAAGCCTACGGATCTGCAGCTTAACACTGCAATTTATTTCTCTTGGCAACAGGTACAATGTTACTAGACTTCTGTAGAGGAAGAAAAAAAAATAATTACCTCATTTGAAATGGTCAAAACTCTGAGAGAAAAAAATATGATTTTGATTTTCACTACTAAAAGAAAATCAACTGTGGTAGTGTGACATTCCGTGGCCCCTTCCCTTGAGAATTCTGAACAATAATCACAAGCAGTGTTAGATATTCAATTATGTGAAATTGAGTGGAAGGCTGAGATTTTCCAGATTCGACTGAATTAAAAGACTCACGAAGTCATAATATAAGGTTTTAGAATTTTCAGCATGAGTCAAATGCACCACATGCTCATTGACTAACAGGAAGGTGTGTTTGGGAGGGGGACATATCCATGTTTCTCAATTCCCTCTCTTCTGGGCTCAGTACATAAACAGAAACGAGAGACTTGAAGCTTCCCCATTCTTCAGCAAATCGCTAATCGGTGGCTTTGTATTTTGTTTAAAGACAAGACTCATTTACAATGTAGTGAGACTTATTAATATTCAGGAGCTCTACTGTCACCAACAGGAGGGGAAACTGCTTCTCATTCTGAGAAAACACCAACACAGCATGTTTCAAGCTTGCAACTGAGACACACCATGACATGGAATAACAACAGGCTGGCATCAGGATGTTCATGTGTCCCTGTGACATGTTCTTCTTAAGTGCTGGACTTGGAGTCTAATGGTTGCTCCAGTGGGTTAGTTTCTCTGGAGTTATGATAAATAACCTCTTGAGAGCAGGCAAACTTTCATAAAAAGTAACTGATTCTCAGCTTCTTTCCCCATAGTAACAATCTCTTCAAATGTTGCATGTTTTTATCATTATGATACTAATTTGGTTCTAAGTGAGCTTGTAGAAATTAATTAGAAGGTAAAATCTGGGCCATGAAGATGGCTCAGGCAGCAAAAACACATGTCTTGTGGAAAGCCCGATGATGTGAGTTCTATCCTCAGAACTCCGTGGAAGGAGAGAGAAACAACTCCTAAGAGTTGCGCTCTGATCTACACATACACACTGCTGCATGCATGCATATAGCACCCCCATGCATCTGTGCAGGCACACACACTAACAACAATAAATAAAATTTAAAATTAAAAAAATCTACTTACTCTACAAAATATGAGAAAAGAAACTGAGCAAAGAAGGCAGCGTGGACACAATGGTTCTTTTTCGTTTTTCTTAAGGTGTTTTCCAGACCGTGCCCACATGTGTAACAAGAGGGCTGATAGATTCAGATGCTCAAAAATACAAACATAGTCCCATTTTTGTTTGTCATTATGTCCTAAATACCTCTGTACAGCATGCATGGCATTCAAAATATCATCATTAATTAGCACTGATAGTTTATCTTTAGTTACCAAACTGTTTCTCTACTGTTAGAAACATTTCACAAGGTATATATTAACTATGCCTTTCTTGCCAAGTTTCCCAAGACTGCAACTATCTACCAGAGGCAGTGTTCCCTTAAGCGCTGTTGTAGGCTCCTCTTCCTTCTCACCTCTTCTCTTTTGTTAGCCTTACTAGCTCCTGCTTTTCAAGATTCTTCCCTCCGCCAGTAGCCTATGCTAACTTTCCTCTTCTGCCTTTGAGTTCTGTATTCCACTACCTTTTATGGATTTTTTTTTTCCTGGGTTTCCTTGGGAAACAAACAGAGAAAAGTTCCCAAACTTACTTCCCATTTTATGGGGTCCAGAGGTCATGTCAGAACCTTGGTAATGATCTTCAACTCTTCTCCCTTATTGAATTTGGACTTAAAGCAGGCTTGTTTCTGTTACAGAGCCTTGAGTTATATAGTAGGATATGGCTAGCCAAGCTACACAGCCTTGTGCAGGGCGGTTTACTAAGAAGTAATTGTAAGCATGGCATACATCTAGTATGACTTTTAAATGGCTCTTTGATGCTATTAAGAAGAACTGCAATAACGACACATCTGACGCTCAACTATCATGTGTATTATAATTTAGATATCAGTAATAAATGCTAAGGTAACAGGCAGATTTCTGTGTAGTCTTTATTGCATGCCAGGATGTGGCTTTCAGTGGTTTTGATTTGTCTATACAGTGTTCATGGGTCATAGAGATGTGTCATCTTTTGTCATCTCAGGAAGTGCCACCATGAATAAAGTTCCTAGTCTGGTGAGGAAATGATGATAGTGGGAGGGGCTTGTCTGCCACATGGAAGACTTTGTACTTCTTGGTTTGCTTGTTTAGTTTGGTAGACAGTAAGAGTTTGGGTCAAATTCAGTAGAATATAGAGACCTGATCAAAGCATTCTCTAAGATGAGTGTGTAGTGGAGTGTAGGGTGGTTAAGCAGAATGCAGCTGGGCCCTGTCATTCCATATCAGATCTCTTGGCCTTGCCACTAATTCTAGCCTATTGTAAGGAACAGCTTCATGCATGTGAAAATGACAGTGGCTGCTTTGGGCTCCACCTTTCAACATTTGCTCCATCTGGAATCACATTGTTATTGTCTATTGTAAGTAAAAACACCCCCTTTCCACCCATCAAGTTTCTCAAGCTGCTGGTCCCCTGTCCTGTTTCATGGTATCCCCTGTTAAGTCAAATGTTCTCATTTCCTCGGTTTTCTCCTCAGAGACTCCTTTGAGGATAAACTAAGACCAGTATAAGAAAAAAAAATAATAAAAGTGGCAGTGATTAGATTGCCTCCATGCTTTTGATGTTGATATCACAATCCCCAGGAAGGAAGTGAAAGCAATGGAAGCTCAGAGAGATTAAATAAACTGCCCGGGTTTACACAGTAGCTACTCACTCCAGCCCGTGCTCTTAAGGACAGCATTTAAGAGCTGTCTACTTTAAATTTTAGTTTCTTTCCAATGAAGTATCCCACCCTTCCCACAGCAGTCATCTCTAATCCATCAACGCTGCTGAGAAGTGTCTTGATCAGGGCTCTGTCTTTGTCATTCATTTTCTTTCTTACTGTTGAGTTAACTGAGAGCACCCTACAGAATGGGATTCTAAGTGCTTTGGAATTCAGAAGTGCAGACCCAGTAAGAGAACTTAGCTGGAAGCCTCCACAGCAAATCCAGGGTAATGTAACGCTTCTTCATATTAATGAATTCTTCTCTCTTCTCTGTCTCTCTCTCTCTCTGTCTCTCTCTCTCTCTCTGTGTATGTCTGTCTCTCATAGAATCGAGACAATGATTTCTAAGTTTAATTTTACTTTTTGCTGAAATACCTGCTTCTTTTTGTGTTTTATTTTATTTTTTTCTGAGTACTTCTGTAAGTAGTTTTTGTTGGGCAACACTGTAGTATAAACTGTAGTTTCCTTCCTGGCATTGAATCTGAGTCTATGGAAATAAATCTCTCTGAAAAGCTCATTATTTTTTAATTACAAGATATATTTGTATCTTGCTTTAAAAGTCTGCAGAGGGTTGAATGAATATTTTGGTTTTGGAGAAAGTTTCTTTTTAACTTCTTTCTGATGTAATGACATCATGAAGTATCAGCAGCATTAGTTTGTATAAAAATGAAACAATAAGAAAATGTACTGGATTGTTTCCAGGTTCTTATTACAAATAATACTGCTATGAACATAGTTGAACAAATGCTCTTGTCATATGATAGGGCATCTCTTGGGTATATTCCCAAGAGTGGTATTGCTGGGTCCAGGGGTAGGTTGATCCCAAATTTCCTGGGAAACCGAAACACTGATTTCCAAAGTGGTTGCACAAGATTGCATTCCCACCAGCAATGGATGAGGGTACCCATTCCTCCACAGCCTCTCCAGCAAAGGCTATCATTGGAGTTTTTGATTTTAGCCATTCTGACAGGTGTAAGATGATATCTCAAAGTTGTTTTGATTTGCATTTCCCTGATCGCTAAGGAGGTTGAGCATGACCTTAAGTGTCTTTTGGCCATTTGAAGTTCTTCTGTTGAGAATTCTCTGTTCAGTTCAGTGCCCCATTTTTTAATTGGGTTAATTCGCATTTTAAAGTCTAGTTTCCTGAGTTCTCTATATATTTTGAAGATCAGACCTTTGTCTGTTGCGGGGTCTAGATGCCCTTCAATGGAAGAATGGATGAAGAAAGTGTGGAATATATACACAGTAGAGTACTACGCTGCAGTAAAAAACAATGACTTCTCGAATTTTGCATGCAAATGGATGGAAATAGAAAACACTATCCTGAGTGAGAACCTTCATCTGGTGATGGTTGGAGATAGAGACAGAGACCCACACTGGAGCACTGGACTGAGCTCCCAAGGTCCCAATGAGGAGCAGAAGGAGGGAGAACATGAGCAAAGAAGTCGGGACCACGAGGGGTGCACCCACCGACTGAGACAGTGGAGCTGATCTATTGGGAGCTCACCAAGGCCAGCTGGACTGTGACTGAAAAAGCATGGGATAAAACTGGACTCTCTGAACATGGCGAACAATGAGGGCTGATGAGAAGCCAAAGACAATGGCACGGGGTTTTGATCCTACTTAATGTGCTGGCTTTGTGGGAGCCTAGCCAGTTTGGATGTTCACCTTCCTAGATATGGATGGAGGGGGGAGGACATAGGACTTACCACAGGGCAGGGAACCCTGAGTGCTCTTTGGATTGGAGAGGGAGGGGGAGAGGAGTGGGGAAGGGGGAGAAGGGTGGGAGGAGGAGAAGAAGGGTGGGAGGAGGGGGAGGGAAATGGGAGGCTGGGAGGAGGCAGAAACTTGTTTATTTTTCCTTTTCTCAATTAAAAAAATTTTTTAAAAAATGTACTGGAATGAAAGAAGATACTTCAACTATTTTAGGGAGGAGACAGAAGAGGTAAATCAATGGTGGTTAAAATTTTTTTCTTTTTCATTTTTTTTGGTCTTTTTTATTTTTCCATTCAAAAATTTACACTTCCTCCCCTCCTCCCATTCCCCTCCTGCTCCCCTCCCCCACTACCCCACTCCCCCTTTTCCCTCCTGCTGCCTCCTTAAGAGAGGGTTGGGTATCCTGCCCTGTGGAAAGTCCAAGGCCCTCCTGCCTCCATCCGTGCCTAGGAAGGTGTGCGTCCAAATAGATTAGGGTCCAAAAAAGCCAGTACATGCATTAGAAACAGGTCCTAGTGCCATTATCAATGGCTTCTCAGTCTGCCCCCATTAGATCAGGCACACTGTCTCAGTGGGTGGACCAACCCTCATGGTCCTGACTTCCTTGATCATCTTCTCCCTCCCTCTGCTCTTCAACGGTGCCTTGGGAGCTCAGTCGGGTGCTTTGATGAGGGTCTCCGTCTCTATCTCCATCCATCGCCGGATGAAGATTCTATGATGATATTTGAGATAATTATCAGTGTGATAGTGGGGCAAGGCCAGTTCATGCACCCTCTCCTCTGCTGCTTGTTGTGAAGAAGACCCATAACCTGCAGCACTGATTTTACTCCAGGTGAAGCTAGGGGTGGGTGAAATTTGCTTTGGAGGAAAGAAGAATTAGGATAAAGTAAACTTTGATTGCATTGGTTTAGTAAGTTACCACAGTCCTTTCAATATAGAGCTAGATGTTATAGTTTACATTTTTTTTTGATACCACACACAATATTTGTGATCTTCTCTGCTGTTTGGAACCTTAATTTTACATGAGTAAATTGGAGAATAGTAAGATTGCGAAATAGTTTAAAGGAGAACTTCCTTTACAACGTGCCCTAGTCCTTGTTTCTGAATGATGAAACTATTTTCAGGTGACACAATCGTCTCACTCCCAGGGAACCTGATCTCATGATAGCCTTTCCTCCTAGTTCATGCCAGAAAGCAATGCCACCATCCTTTTGTCCTATCGATATGGGCCACCATAACAATCTTCTGTTCACTTTGCAGATGTTTGCGGAGCACCTGCCACCTTCCAGGCACCGTGCTAAGTGATGGTAATGAGGTAGAGCATAGGACCAGTATGGTTCTGTCCTCAGAAGCTCTCAGTCTACAGAGGAGAAAACAGAGGAAGCAAGCAGGTGGTAGCTTTACGACTTACAACAAATACTGGGAGTAAAGGGTGCTGAAAACACAGATATAACAGAGAAAGTTAGCAACTCAGCCTGGCATGTAAATGGCTGGTGTGCATTTTAAAATCCATGAAAAGGAAGGCTTTGAGATTTAACACTATTATCATTAACTAGCAACAGCAAACAGTATTTGTTGAATATTAATTATTGATAAGCCATTAAAATAACTTCATAAGTCCATATTCATACTGATAAGTGAAAGAAGCCCAACTGACAAGGTTATATCTGGGGTAGCTCCAACCATTTGACTTCTGGAAAAGGCAAGCAATTGGAACAGTAAAGATGAGTTTCTCAGTGGACAGAGGCAGTAAGTGTAGGGAGAATGTCAAAGTTGGAACACAGGATAATGACATCCAATGCAGGCAAATGGATGGAGCTAGAAAACATTATATTGAGTGGGGTAACCCAGACTCAGAAAGACAATTATCACATGCACTCACTCATAAATGGTTTTTAAACATAAAGCAAAGAAAACCAGCCTACAAATCACTATCCCAGAGAATCGAGACAACAAAGAAAATCCTAAGAGAGACATATATAGATCTAATCTACATGAGAAGTAGAAAAAGACAAGATCTCCTTAGTATATTGGGAGCATGGGGACCATGAGAGAAGGCTGAAGGGGAGGGGAGCAGAGAAAAATGTAGAGCTCAATAAAATCAATAAAAAATGGGAGAAAACAAACAAACAAAGTTGGAACATGTTTCAGGTAGGGGAATGATTTTGTATAATGCTGTAATGATAAATAAACATCATATATTTATCCAAAAACATAGAGGTAGGCATAAAAAGAGTCAATTCTAATGTAACTATAAAAATAATTCATCATTATTGACTAGTAGATTGTAACAAGTAAATTGAACTGATGTAAGAAGTTATGAATTGGGAAAGTTGGATTGGAGCACATAAGAAGGTAAAATGAATCTCTCTGAACTTCAACAATTTTCTCTAAACTTTAAATTGCTCCAAAGAAGAAATTCTATTAACAAGAATAAGTAGAATCTGTGAAAATGCACTAAGTTCAGTATAGTACTTCAGAGTAGAAAGTAAAGACTCATCATTTCTCAACAGTGAAGTACTAAATTAGGATTTGAACCCAAGTCTGTCCCGTTAAACCCATATTCTTAAACTCAATGTCATGAGAAATGGCTTCATCTAGCTTATTCCCCTTCTTATTTGTTAATGATCTCATTATTCCTCTGAGCCTCTGGGATTAGGATCCCAGAAATACATTTGCCTCCTTCCTCTCTCTCTTCTCCTACACTCGCACCGTTCTTCACAACCCACAGATCCTCCTTCCAGAGTTTCTTGGACCCATCCCCTTTTCCTCTATTATTATTATTTTCTGATGTTATTATTGCTTTTTCTACACAATACTTATTTTTCTATTTTAATTGTTTTTTAAACAAACATCTTTTTTTATTAAATTTTTTTAATTAAAAATTTCTCCCTCCTTCCTGCCTCCCTGTTCCCTCTCCCTCCCCCCCTCCCCCCCTCTCCACTCCTCTTCCCCTCCCTCTCCAGTCCAAAGAGCAGTCAGGGTTACCTGCCCTGTGGGCAGTCCAAGGTCCTCCCCCCTCCATCCAGGTCTAGGAAGGTGAGCATCCAAACTGGTTAGGCTCCCACAAAGCCAGTACATGCAGTAGGGTCAAAACTCAGTGCCATTGTCCTTGGCTTCTCAGCAGCCCTCATTGTCCACTTTATTCAGTGAGTCCAGTTTTATCCCATGTATTTTCAGTCCCAGTCCAGCTGGCCTTGGTGATCTCCTAATAGATCAGCCCCACCGTCTCAGTGGGTGGGTGCCCCCCTCACAGTCTTGACTTCCTTGCTCATGTTCTCCCTCCTCTGTTCCTCGCATATCACCATAGAACCTTCATCTGGCGATGGATGGGGATAGAGACAGAGACCCACATTGGAGCAATGGACTGAGCTCCCAAGGTCCAAATGAGGAACAGAAGGAGGGAGAACATATTTTAATTGTTTTTAAGGTGTATCACAGCGTCGGGGTACACGAGTTTCTAGATTTTTTTCTCTCCTCCACTTCTCCACTGCAACATCAAGATTGATTTTTCTAATCATTGCTCAGTATGATGGATGGCCTGCCCCTTATTTAATGAGTGACACATATTTTTATGGGATGATGATATTGAGGAAGGTGTTATAACTAATTGTACTTTTCTTTCATCTCAAATGACTAATCAGTAAAGCAAATTTGGGATGTCACTCTCAAGAAAGGGAAGACCTATTTTTATAAAATCCCTCCAAAGTAAGGTTCTGTAGTTTAATATATGCTCTAGCTATGGGATAAATGGTACAAGAACAACAGAGATGAAGAGAATATTTATTTTCCCTCCATCTTTTGTAAACCTAGATTTCAATATAGGACAATATAGCAGGACATACTTGTCTTCACCTTGTAGGCCTGGTGATTTTTCCCAGTAGAGGCCTGTCACTCTAAGAGGCACTCTGACCTGATTCTGCAGATAGCAAACCTCTCATCTTGAAGGACTAATACCATAACTTAATGCCAGCAGAAAAATAATAAACAAAGGTTATGTACAAAAAAGATTATACTCTTCCAAGTACTCAGTACTTTGCCAATGGGGAAAGGGGAAGGGACCTGCATTCAAAACTATAAATCCGCTCTTTGAGCTCTCATGGCCTATCTACCATGTCAGTTAGGCGGGACCAGGTTCTGCAGAATTAAAAATGAACTGCTTCACTGTGGCTTCTTGGTGGCTTTTGAACTTACGATTATAAAATATAGATCCTCATTCCCCACACCTCGAATCATAAATGTGCTGTAAGATTGTTGAATTTTTGGGGTATGTGTGGAGGAGAGGTTCTGACCATCTTTAGGTAAAGGGATACTTATGAGAGCAGAACCCAAGTGCATACTGATGGTGCTGGTTTGATACCATGGAGAAACAGAAGATTATCTACCTGAATATACAATACTGAGCAATTTCCACCCTTATCCTTGGTTTAGGGATTAGAGTTATTTGTCTGTCACAAGGATGAATAAAAATGCAATAGCAACTGAAGAAAATAAAATAAAACAAATTGTTTGGGGGATGGATATCTTGGTGTATTTATTCAGGCTAGTCTTAAACTCCTGGCCAAGTGAAACTTCCTCTTCATCTTCCAAGATTACTGGGACAACAAGCATTCATGGCCACACAAGCTAGGTTGTAGGCCTTAATGCTCAATTTTGTTTGGTTGTCTGAAAGACAAAGCTGAGGCTCAACTCTAGACCCTCGGGACTGTGAGACAAAGAGGACTATATCACTGAGCCCCAGCCTCAGCACCACTTTCCTTTTACTTATCTGGTGAAGGTTAAGTTCTCATCGTTCCCTCCCCCAACTCTGTTTGTAGCCAGTGTAGTGGTCATTCCATTCACTTTGTTTTTTTTTTTTCGATTTCCTACTGGCACACTTTCTATTAATGAAAGTATTTACTGAATATTTGTTGAACTAATTTAGACCCACAAAGTGTCTTTACCTCTTTTGTTGTGTTTATTATTGTATTTGCTCAATTAAGTACAAAAATCAGATGACAACAAAATACATTGAAATGTCTTTCAATTCTTACTCTGAATTGCTACTTACTGTTTTGTTTGGACTACTCTTAATACATTTTCAAGAAAGTATAATTTTCCATTAATTGTACTTCCATTTACATTCATGTGATTTTATATATAAAAGAAAGGTTCCTTAGCCACGCGTCTTTTTCTAAAGAGTTGTATCTCAAGCTGAATAAAGAAAATAATGGCAAATTGGATTTAGATGTATAAATATTTGTTAGAACTGTTTCTCAGAGAGGTTAAAGCACAAAAGTCCAAATCACTTTATGAGCCCTGGAATTCATTTGATTTTTCTCTTTCCTGAAACAAACTTACTCTTGAGGAGGGGACTTGTATGCAGTTTGCTTTTCTGGTGTTTTTCCTGGAATTTCCAAACAAGGCTTAACTTACTTTCATGGAGGGATTCAATTGTTTTTTTTTTTTTTTATGATTTTAGGGAGAATAGTTCAAATGCATCTTGCTAGTCATTGTTCTCTCAAAGTGTGTCTGTAAACATTGCATTGATAATCTTGATCATAGCAATTGCTTTAATCATTTTAACCAAGTTCTTACATGAAAATTGAAGCTTCCAAACTATAGCATGGATAATTGCCTGCATTGTCTTACAACACTGCCGAGGCAGCTTTGGACAAAACTTTTAGCATCTCTACATGTCAGTGGGTAGACAGCATTATCCCATGTCAAAACACGGGGTTGAGCAGGATAAAAGTGTAAGGAGAGAGTTGCAGAAACCGGGTGTGGTGAGATGTGTTCCATGGTCCTCTACACTGTTTTATGCTCTATTGAGAATGAAATACTCGGAAGAATATTTCAGCTTTTCTCAACAAGATTCTTTAATCTTAGACTATAAGCCACATGCAAAGTTCTTTGTGGCTTGCATTTGAAAAAATCTTTGCCTGAATGATCATTACACATGCATTCTCATTATCCCAACACATTATTTGTAATCAATAATTAATTGTTATATACAGTCTTCATTTTTGTGTTCAATTTTCACATTCAATTCCTTTAGTAAGAAATACCATTTTTGTAAAATGAACAGAGTTCCAGATTGAGCATGGTTCTTTCATGTTTATAGTCCTCAAGAGGGAAGTATGACAAACATATTCCTCTTGGTATACCTTTTCTTTAGACATTTCAGAACCATTGCACCGTTATGGGTATTTTTTTAAAAAAAAATGCAATAGTCTTTCTTTTGAATATTTCTTTTCCCTGAAAAATGTTTCCTCTTGGATTTCCTCAGCTAGTACCTTGATATTTATGGCCTAATCATTTCAGTAAATGTGAGAAAACAATGTTTGCTGGAAAAAGCTAAGAGGGGATATAAGGAGTTTGTGGGTTTAAGTTTAATAAACACATTAAGCTGTATTGAGGTTAACCTTTGTAGCCTAAAGCCAAAATTGAATATTGAAAGGAATGAAAAGAGGATAAAGAACACTCCACATAGACAAATGACTCTTATCAAGGTGTGGATTATCTTCTGCAAATTTGGGATCCTGAGTTATTCTTTATCTAGTCATCTTTTTTATTCTGGAATAAAATATTTTCTCAAACAGATACTATGTGGTCATAAAATGGATAATAGACAGCTCACTTTGTCTAGAAAAGCTCACAACTACACAAATGACAACATTTTCAAATGGACTCAGGATGCATTCATCTCTACCATGAGATCATCATTCAGTGTCGTGAGTGTAGGGCAGGGTTTTGTTCCATGGTCATTCATTGGTCCAGAATCCTTCCAACTGCCTTCCTATCAAGTCTATGTTCTTACAAGTGCCTCTAGATAAGAAAAATGGGTATCTTGCCTTAGAGGTAGTTTTGATTTAAGTCAAAATAGACACACAACAATCGACCTCACAGTCTAGTCTTGGGGGTGTATGCATACAACTGACATGAGGCTTAAGACTCCAGTAGTTTTTCCAGGGAGAATAAAGTGATGTGAGCATTTAATTTGTTGGTTCTCACTTGCACCAGCTACTTTTATGAGCCAATATTTATATCAATTCATTTATTCCTCAGAAAAAATAAAAGAAATGGTCATTTTAATTTTTGGAAACAGGAAACTGATGTATGATACAGCTATTTCATCTTGGGAAGGCATGGAGGTCATATGATATGTGACTGGCCAGGGTATGAGATGAGGGCACTTGGTCTGAGAATCTACTTCTTGACTTCCACATTCTGCTTTCATGTACACAGACAGCTATAACAGAATCTCCTCACTGTTCACTCCTTGTAGATGAAAATGTATATTTTAAAATGTTTTATATATTACATATACTTGAATATGGCAATATCTACAACTGATAAATACTTATAAAGCAGATAGAATATGACATTTAGGCATAAGCTTAAATGGCCTCTATCACAGTCATTTCCTTTGTCTACTTCTTCTGTTTTCTGAAGGAGAGTCTGAGATGAATGAAAGGAGAGTGAAGAAGAAACACATTGAATACAGTGTTCTTGTTTATTTTATCCTGAGTTATTTTTTCACACATAACATATTTTGAATGCATTGTTTCCCTTTCTTCAACTCCTCCCAGGTCCCCTAACCTCCCTACTTATTTAATATCATTCTGTCTCCCCCTAAGCAAAACAAATAAGACAAAGCAACAAAGCTAAATATCAAACAAAAATTATCAAAGCAAAGCAAAAGGCATGCACATGCACACACACACACACACAGGAGAGAGGGGGAAAGAGAGAGAGAGAGAGAGAGAGAGAGAGAGAGAGAGAGAGAGAGAGAGAGAGAGAGAGAGAGAAGGGAGGGAGGGATGAGAGAGAGAGATGGGGAGATTTTGTGTTGGCTATGGTTGGTATACCCAGTGACACTCCATTAGAGGAAAATGATTTGCTCTTTCCAGCAGGTATCAATTGCAGATAGCTTCTTGATTAGAGGGGCTGGAACTTTGTGTCCATTTCTTCTTCTTCATCCTGGGAAATGTCTAGCTTGGTTGTATGCATGCTATCACAGTTTCTTTGAGTTCATGTGTGTATCAGGTGTCTCAATCCTGTTGAGTCCAAAAGACACAGTTTCCATGGAGTCATCCGTAACTTCTTACTCTTTCAACTTTTGCCTTCTCTTCCACATAGATACCTGAATCTTGAGGAGTGAGATTTTGTTGACAGAGATTTCTGTCCCAATGGTCCCATAGCCATTCAGTCCCAAAGAAACACGCAGAGGTCTACATTAATTATAAACTGGTTGTCTTATTAGCTCAAGCTTCTTATTAACTAATTTCTACATCTTAACCCATAATGCTTGTCTGATTTAGCCATGTGGCTTGGCAACTTTATCAGCGAGGCATTCTTGTAGCATTAAGAGCGGCGGGGCTGCGTTCCCGCCTGGCTAGCTTATGCCCAGAAATAACAACACACAAACTGTATTCATTTAAACACTGCTTGGCCCTTTAGCTCTAGCCCTTACTGGCTAATTCTGATATCCTGATCAACCCATCTCTAATAATCTGTGAGCACCGGTCTTACCGGGAAGATTCTAGCCTACGTCCATCATGGGTCAGAGCTTCATTGCGTGTGCCTCAGAGAGCAGAGCTCTCGCGTCCACCCTGGAGATGGGAGCATGGCATCTCTCTGAGGCGTCTGCCCCCTAGAGGAGAGCTGTCGAGTCTGAGCTCACTTCCTCTTCCTCCCAGCGTTCTGTTCTGTTTACTCCTCCACCTATGTTTTTTCCCATGAGGGCCAGCCAAGCAGTTTGTTTATTACTTAGCCAATGAAATCAACGGATTGATATATGACACTCCCATCATCACATTCTCATGTTGCTTCCTCTACAACTGGGTGACAACGGCAGACTGGACCTTTCCACTTCTCAGTATTTTCCTGTTCTCACCACCCTACCTCTACATCTTGCCTGGTCACTCTGCCTATATTTCCTGCCTGGCTACTGGAAAATCAGAGTTTTATTAAAATACAAGTTACAAATCTTTACAAAGTACAAGACCATTGTCCCACAGCACTTCCCCCCTTTTTTTCAAAACAAGAACTTTAAATCTAATCTCCTTTGTTTAGCTTTCTTTCTGTCCATTATCCATACAACTTGTAACCAACACTCTAAATAAAGAAAAATACCCATAAGTCATTTTTTGGGTACATGAGCATAGTTTTCAAGGCTACATTCTGTGGATTGGGGGCACTGATAATATTGTGTGGACCTAAAGAAAATTTAGAATTATGATCAAGTCCTGACTGGAGTATTCTGTGAGACTTTATCATCTCAGCCAGCAGTCTTGAAACTGTTCTGGATGTAGAACTCAGACATCTGGGTCATTTGCTTTTATTAAAAATTTCTCAGGGGGTCTTCCTTGATCAAACATGAATTTTCTTAAAACAGAATGAATCCACAGTCCCCCATAGCCTGTGGAAACAAAAGTAAAACCTTTTCTCCAAAGTAACATATATTTTGACTTATATTTTAAAGTCAAAGTATTTTCAAAATACAAATGTTGGATTAATCCAGGAGCATTTTTAATCAAATGTCTTTTAGCAGCTATTGTTCCTTCTTTAACCAATCAAACAATTCAAAGATCACATAATAGCATATAGTATTTAGACTGTGTGTGTATTGTTCATCTTTACATGGCTTTATTTAAAATTCTATGTTTTTTTATTTTTATTTGTAATTTTTTTTTACATAGGATTTCTCTATATATCTCTGGCTGTACTAGAACTCACTCTGTAGACCAAGCTGTCCTTGAACTCACAGAGATCTGCCTGTCTCTGCCTCCAAGTTTTGGGATTAAATGTGTGTGACACCACACCCAACTGCTTTCTTTTTTCCTTTTTTTTAAAAAAAAACTTTATCATTTTTCTTTTTTCCCAAGCCTACATTTATTTTTAAACACACTCTAAATCATTTAGAGTTTTTTTTCATTTGAATTTATCTTTACTGTATATCTCTCTCTCTTTGACTACATGAGTCTTTAATTTGCTAAGCAATATGGCTAGGATTAGAGTCATGGCTTTGCTGGCTGGATCCACCGCATTTTTTAGCTTTTGGAGAGTCTAGCTTCATGGAAGAGGTACTAGCCAGAGCCATATTTATTGCCACAACTCTATGGAGTTTCAAGGTCCCTGCCACCACCAAGAAGCATGCTGTTGGCTATTTATAAACACCATTTAAGTGTTTGTGGAAGATCCTCTTAAAAGTGTTGTAAGGTTTTTACAGTTAAACCTGAGTCATGAAGCCTCTCTTAAATGTGACACATTTGTCTCTACCAAACAAAGCCCACCAGAGAAAATGCTGCTACCAAAAAGCCATGCTTAACTTTGTTCTTTTGTGTCTAGAATTACTTCCAAAGCCCTCTCAGGTTTTATGTGGATGTAGTTGTCCACGTTGGCACCATTTGTTGCCCGATATTTCTGTCCCGCCTGGTCCCGCAGCTGTTCAGTACTAAGGAAGCACACAGAGGTCTACATTAATCATAAACTGGTAAGCCTATTAGCTCAGGCTTTCTAATTAACTAATTTCTACATATTAGCCCATAATTCTATTCTGTGTTAGCCATGTGGCTTGGTACCTTTATCAGTGAGGCATTCTCATCTTGCTTCCTCTGTGGTTGGGTAACAACTGCAGAATGAACCTGTCCTCTTTCCAATATTTTCCTATTTTACTTGCCCCACCTATACTTCCTGCCTGATTACTAGCCAATAGCATTTTATTAAAATACAAGTAACAAATCTTTACAAATTACACAACCATTGTCCCATAGCAGGATTTGATGACTACATCCCATTCTGGAATGAGTGCTCAAAAGTCTCTCACTCTCTGAAGAGTGTCTAGCTATGGGTCTCTGTGCTGATAGATAGATCAAGGTCTCTGTGATAGACCGAGTGAAAGAAGACATTGCCCCAGGAATGGTTGAGTGATGTACTGCTCTATGGGTATAGCACTATCCTATAAGGAGTCATTTTATTGCTATGTTCATTTATCATATTGATTTAGTGTGTGTATGTTTGTGTGTTTGTGCATGTGTGTGTGTGTGCGTGTGTTTGAACATGTCAGGACATGACTGTGGATATCAGAGAAAATCATTGTGGGAGTGTGTTCTTTCTACCATTAGGGTCCTGGAGAGAAAAATCAGATACTCAGCTTGTTAGGTTGATAGTAAGTGCTTTTAGCTGCTAAGATGTCTTACAGTGTTGTAACTGTGCTGTTGTAAGTGGTAAAACTAGCAACAAGTTTGTAAGAACAAGTTGAATAAGATGGAAATATATACAACATATTATTCTATGGCTACCACAGTAAGAATGTATATGTGTACTTAAGACACAAAATATGTGTTACTATTATGGACACACAAATTACAAAAATTCACATACAAAGGAGTATTTTTCATTTTTAAAATGTATATATGTATTTGCATTAAAATATTGTGAAAGATATAATGTCTTGATATTGGTTCATCTTAGTAAAATTTGATTTTTAAAATGTGGCTCATTTTTGTATAAAAACATTTTATATTTATGGTGTAAAAGAGAACTTTCAAGCAGTAACTTTCAAAAGTAGCCACATTTTCTCGACATGAAAAATGATAGAGATAAGTACACATTCACTAAATTTGCTAAACTTTATGGCATTCCAAAGAACTGTCTTTTATTCATTTTTATATACTCAGTTATTATGTACTCTCTCAGCCCCTTTTATACATATGCACATTCATCCAACCTGGTGTACAGTAACCAAAAAGAATGATCCAATTTATGCCTGTCAAGAATGTACATAGCAGGGGAAGAAAGAGATTGCAGATGTCCCTAATTTCGTGTAACAACATTGAAAAAGATTCTCTTGCAGAGCATAGTTTTAAGTAAAATAATTTAGTACAAAGTATAGATGCTGTCAGTCACATTCGATGGTAATTATTACTTTAAATCACTCAGTGGCAGAAAAAAATAGTTTTCAGCTTTACTAGATTTTTGGATTTTTCACCTCAAAATATCTAAAAAATATTCTATAAAAGCTTCTACCAGGATCTATTTAGCATATCATGGAGGCCACTTGAGAAGATCAGAAATTCTTTAAGTATCTCTTTAGAATTGGTGTGGGTTAACATCTTCTAATATATCCCCAGGGGAAAGTAACTGAGAAGTCTTGAATTAAAAATAAATAAGGGGAAAAATGACATTTCAGTCTTTCATGGTTCATATTGGAGAGTCTGAAGAAGGAGGAAATTGGATTTAATTCAATTCAACACACATTTATTGTAACTACATTGCAGCTTGTGCCATCATGTCAGAAGGGAGTTTTGTAGTTGATGATCTCATGAGTTGATCATTTCTACCTTCCCTTGAAGGGAATGTGTGTGTGTGCATTTACAGGCCCAGAATATCAAACCATAATTTTCTCTTTATCACATGGTACTATATTCCTGAGGTCAGAGGTCATGAGTGCCATCACATAATGTGGTTCTAGGAAGATAATTACCTTCTTTCAAGGGCCACTCTTGAGACCTAGCTACATTTCAACCTCTATTTTCTCATTATTCTCTTCAAAGACTAGCTATGGAAGAGCAGGTGCAATACTTTCTCAATTATAAACTTTGAAAAAGATGGAGGGGTGGTGGAGAGAAACTTGGAAGAGGAAGGAGTGAAGAAATAATAAAAAGAATAAATTGTATCGTTAAAATTTATTTCCTATAAAAAATAAAAAGATGAGAGAAGACAGGACAGTAATAATCATAAGATTAGGCAATAATTTAAAATTGATATATGTAACCCCACAAGCACACACTGTGAGACAATGCACATGAACCAGGGTAATTACTACTACAGATGTAGTAAATTGTGTGTTTCTGGACATGACCATTATGTGTGTGTGTGTGTATGTGTGTGTGTGAGAGAGAGAGAGAGAGAGAGAGACAGAGACAGAGAGACAGAGACAGAGAGAAAGAGAGACAGAGAGATGGAGAGACAGAGAGACAGAGGAGGAGAGAGACAGAGAGACAGAAAGAGAGGAGGAGAGAGAATCTGGATAGTCATAATATGTCAGTCACATAAGTCTCAAGAAAAATCAAGATCTGCAAAGCAACTAAGATTGTAATTATTTGGACAATAAAATGACCTTTGCTATAGAACAGCTATTTTGCATAAGTTTTCACTTACAGAGTGTCCTAAATAATTTAAACTACTAAACTTTTACACTTCAGAACAAGCAGCTGTGGATGCTTAGTGGGCTTCTGAGGGCAGATCCCCATGGCATAAGAGTGGAGACTTTCCACAGGAATGTGTCCTCTGAGAGTAGTGGAGTCTCAATAATCTATTCTGCACGTGAGAACTCTTAAAAGAGGCTGAAAGGAGTCAAGAACAACACATTTAGTTATTTATTCAAACACAGGATTTTACCCAGCATCCGGGAATAAAAGTCAGAAAAGTGGTGACATGAAAAATCTCCATTGATGACTGAATTTGACATAGTCAGTTGAATAATCACACAAAAAAATCCACCATAAAAGAACAGTTGAGTAATAAGAAGAACTTAGTTGGAGAAGTAGAGTAATAAAAATGCTGTCATGTTGACATCAACAAAATATGATTTGGAACTGTGATTCTCTTTCATTGAGAGCCAGTAACTAAAGTCCAACATCCTCATCTAAAAAATGGGGGCATCAATTACTACTTTTTAAAAAATAATGATGCAAAGCATCAGTACCCTGGTAGACAGAGGCACATATTCCCTAGTCCCTCCTTTGATTTGCACTGTTGCTTTCCTCAGCAAGAATAGTGACCTCTAGATGGCACTTTTGCAATGTAATAATTTGTGGGAGGGTGCTGGTTTATGAGAAGGAAAATCGTATGTAAAGATGCCTCTTTAATTACATGAATCTCATCCATGGTCACAGCTTTATGTCCCAGACTAAGCCAAGCTGGGCTGGCGGCATTGGTAGCTGTGGAGTTTGTATAGAACCCCAAATTTGTTTCAGTTCTCTGGCTATTGATTGTCCTTTGGGCAGGCATGCATCAAATGTTGAAGAAAGTCAACACATCTTTCAGAAGCAAAGGGGTGAATAATCAGAAGTAGAAGTGCACGGATGGGGCCACTGTCAAAGCTTGAAAAAAAATGTGTCTTTGTGTTTACTGTTATTGGTGGTGGAAAAAAGTCAGGGAGTATGAAATTCCCATGAGGAGAGGGATTTTTAGAAGAGTTCAGATGAAGGAAAGGAATAGAAAAATACAGTGTTTTGCTCTTTGAAATCCTGGAAAGGTGGATAAATTGGCCAGAAACCAGCAAGCATCTCATTTGTGTCACTACCTCTCAAGTCAATGCCCATGGCAGACATTACTAATTGATGATGCCATTTTCCCCTGTTGATTCTGGTGATGACTACACAAATATTTTTGTCATGTCTCCTTAGATACTTACTTCAAAATCCTAGGAATTGATGCACAGATGAAAGCACAGCCCTAGGCAGGTTCAGTCAGTTCACTCACTGGTTTGTGTTTTGTTTCATTTTGTTTTCTCTTATGTGACCGGACATGAACTTGAAAGAACTATTTTTGAAGTATATTCTTTACTTGTATTACATGCTGTTGACCATCAGTCAGTTGCTGAGGCCCCATTCAACATGTCCCCAGCTCTGCAGCCCCAAACTAAGGCTTCAGTATCACATCTGGTTTGGAGCATGGCATTCTTAAGACAAGGCAAGCAAGATGACAGAGAAAAGTGATGTTTCCTAACAAGGAGCTCTCTTGTGGCTTGCCAAGTCCAAGTACATCATAATGTTCATATTATACATCATGTGGACAAGATCAACAAGAATGTGGTTGGGACATGTATCCTTCCTAGAAGAGAGGGGCCAAAAGCCATGACAATGGTTAAGATCCTGTCATCCTCTTATAAGAAAGGAAAAAAAAAACAGATTTTTTGGAATTGATCTTGTATCCTGCCACACTACTAAAGGTGTTTATCAGCTATAGGAGTTGTTTGGTGGAGTTTTTGGGGTCGCTTATGTACACTATCATATCATCTGCAAATAATGAAAGTTTAACTTCTTTCTTTCCATATCGAATCCCTTTGATCCCCTTATATTTTCTTATTGCTATTGCTAGAACTTCAAGCACTATATTGAAGAGGTATGGCGAGAGTGGACAGCCTGTCGTCTTCCTAATTTTAGTGGGATGGCTTTGAGTTTCTCTCCATTTAATTTGAGGTTAGCTGTCGGCTTGCTATAAATAGCTTTTATTATAGTTAGGTATGACCCTTGTATCCCTAATCTCTCCAAGACCTTTATCATAAAGTAATGTTGAATTTTGTCAAGTGCTTTTTCAGCATCTAATGAAATGATCATATGGTTTTTTTCTTTCAGTTTATTTATATGATGGGTTACATTGATAGATTTGTGTATGTTGAACCAGCCCTGCATCCCTGGGATGAAGCCTACTTGATCATAATGGATGAGAAGCCAAGGACAATGGCACTAGGTTCGATCCTAATGCATTAACTGGCTTTGTGGGAGCCTAGCCTGTTTGGATGCTCACCTTCCAGGACCTGGATAGAAGTGGGAGGACCTTGGACTTCCTGCAGGGCAGGGAATCTGGACTGCTCTTCATTCTTGAGAGGGAGGGGGAATGGAGTGCGGGGAGGGGGAGAGGAGTGGGGAGAGGGGAGGGGAGTGGGGGTAGGGGGTGATGTGTGGGAGGAGGGGGAGGGAAATGGGAAATGGGGAGAAGGCAGAAATTTGTTTCAACAACTAAAAAAAAAATAAACAAAAAAAAAGAAAGAAAAAAAAACAGTGATGTAGTTGACAAAGGATTCAATTCCAAGGCAGTGTGGAATGGTTACAGGTTATAGAAGGTAACTTTGTTCTCATGGTGATTACTCAGTAGTGGCTTTGTTATGATAGAAAAGATACTGAGTACTGTGTGTGGAGGAACAACATTGGTGGAATCTCTTTAAAATGAATGTGGATCTCAGAAAATGCTGGGCATGCGGATGCCTTCTCAGAAAGCAAGGATCTTCTTTTATAAGTCAATGAGAAAGCAAAGGTTTTCCTAGTTTGGGTTCCCCATCAGTTATAAAATCTATTGTTAGGCAGGATTGAAATGATAGCCTTCTCTAGTTTTACCTTTTCCCAAATACTAGAGTAGTAATATCAATATCCTCACTTAAAAGACAGAGTTTATTTCAATAAAAAATATTGTATTCCAGGATAAAGGGTATATGCTGAAGGTCAAAATACTATATACGGATGGTGAAAATCTGAACTTCATATTGTGGGAGAGACAGAGAACTGGAAATCTAGTTGAGCTATTGTCCTCTATTTAGAAGAAACAACATTGGCTGTGGGTTCACACTGACCTAAGTTTAAACTACCGGTCTTCCACATTTGAACTGAGGGATTTCAGATAAACTAGCTGACATCTCTGAGATTTAGATCATCATTGTTAAAATTAGCAGTGTGTAACAATCATCTTTGAAAATATCAGTGAGCTACTAAATATACAAGAAATGGTAATCCAGGTTCACACTGGTCAATCATTAAACTCAGGAGTCGGAGTCAAGAGGATCACAGGAAAGGCCTTGTCTCAAAAAAACCACACACATGAAGAAAAAGTAACTTCTGCTATATTAAGTAGCAGAAATAACCATTTGTAACAATATTTATGCATGCACATCTATTTCACTTTGAGAAAGTACAAATTTCTATGATTTAATAATCAGGGTGGTAGTAAATTACACTGGATGTTTACTATGTGATGAATCATACTAATTTCTTTACATACATGATCTCATCTAATTTATGCTAATGAAGTTTTGCAGATGGGTTGTCATTATTTGACAAATCAAGAATTGAAGAAATGAAAAGCATGTTACTGTAACAGTGCGAAGAGACAATGCAACTTCCCAAGACTTGTATATTTTTACCAATACAGATTATTTACCTAGCATTTTTCTACATACTTAGGCAAAAGTAGAGAGACTAAAGGAACAGATCTTATTTACTTTCCTTTCCCACATGTTCCCACTATGACTTGCCATTGCACCACTGTCAAAAAGCAATGAGCTAGATTAGCATGAACTTAAACCTTTGACACAATGCGCTGAAATAAGCATTTCCTCTTAAGCTGTTTGGTGTCTTAGTCCATTCATGTATTAAAAAATAACACTAATAAAATGCTAGCACCATCATTTATCTCTTTGAGAAAAGTATTTTCTGTTGGTGGGGGACACTAGACATAAGATGCAAGATATATCACAAGAGTGTCAATCAGCATGACTGAAACTGTTCTTTGAATTCTCTAATTTCTAGGTAAAACATTAGCATTATAGAAATTTCAACGAAGTTTCTAAATAGACCAAAATAGAGAAGTTAGGATGGTGTGATGTGGTGGTGGTGGTGGTTGTGGTGGTTGTGGTGGTGGTGGTGGTGGTGTGTGTGTGTGTCTGTGAGAGAGGGGGGGAGGTATAGAGAGAGGGGGGAGAGAGACAGAGAGAGAGAGAGAGAGAGAGAGAGAGAGAGAGAGAGAGAGAGAGAGAGAGAAGAAGGGAGGGAGACAGAGATGTATAGAAAGAGAGAGACAGATAGACAGAGTTAGAGAGACCTGTACTAATCCTGTGAGGTACACTATAAAGACAGAGGACAGGCAGGAGTATTCTGTTTGGGGCTCATTGAACCACAGCAATATATATAGTAGAGTTTGACATCCAGTGTCCTGACCCACAGGAGTAAGAAGACACCTTTAATGTTTAGTTTTCCCTCTAGGGAATGGCTTAGCTAGCTCTTGCTCCACTTCTCCTACAAAAACGTCAATACATTGATTTCAGCTTAGCAGAGAGAAGACAGTAAAATTGAACACGCTCAAATAAAGAGTGAGGAGGTAGAAGACTGACGGTCCAGTGCTATCATGGCCCATGCAGCTCTATAGACATCAGCCTGCTGGGTGGCCAAACTGTCCTCCAGGGGAACAACTCTTTAGGTCTCACAGTGATTTTTTACAACCCACCCTGAATTTCCAGTGTAAATGCCAAGCCATTTTAAAGTCTCACCAATAACTACAGTGCCTGGTGAGGTTTCTTTCTTCCAGAGTTCCCGGGAAGAAGTTAATTGTAGTGATATGTGTAGCATGTGGTATTCACCAGCTCAAGGGAGAGCTCAACTTTAAATGCTGCTCTGACTGGATAGTCCTCTGACTGCACCATGTGCAAAGTCATGGAGGAGACCTGATGATGGTCTAAAATATTTCAACAAATGGTTTCACACTTTTCTTCTGAGAACATGGGATGCTTCGCTTCCTCCTCCTTTGGTGTATTGTTTTTAGTGTTAGCCTTCTCTGTAATGCTTGATTTTAAGATACATGTGACTTGCCTTTGCTCTCTCTCCAGAGAGAGGAGGTTGCAATGATCCAAAGACATTCAAGTGACCTATAGAAATGTTTATGAAGTAAGAATCTGGGATGCCATGCTAATAGCTATGTCTTAGACAATGACTGTCTGGCACTATACAAGCTTTCTAAAGGCTACAAGCTGGGCTGGTTTTCTGTGTGCAGCCTTTGGAAGACCTTAAGCCTGGCCCTCCCACCTCTGCTGTATCTGAATTCATGACCCACAGATTTAGTGAATTGAAGGTTTGTATTAATCCACTAAGTTTGGGGAATTACAGACACTGGCCCATAGACAAAACTTTTAAAAAGACTATTTCAAGTAGTTTTTTTTTTTAACAAAACAAAACAAAACACACTCATACCAAAAATTATAGAGGCTACCCAAATTAGAAAGTGTGTGTGTTCTTGCTATCACTTACAAATTATAATTAATTTGTGCTGGGCACAGAACTGTGTTTCGGCATTGATGGAGAAATGAGTCTGGGAGAGGCTGCTCTTCTGAAGAGCATGTGACATCTTCTATTTAGCCTTTGACAAGAATTCTTGAGGTTTGGCAGCCTACAGCTTTTTTGACTTAGGCAATCAATATACACTTACCATTTCTACTTGCAATAATTCCATAAACAAGTCAACCCATACAATCTTAAAGGAGGAAGACATAAGTTGAATACTAAGATTAAGGCACGACGGTGGTACCTGCAAGATTTAAGAGACTGTGGGACTAACGTGATGGGTCCGCTGTTAATAGCACATACTGCTTTTACTAAGGAACCACGTTCAGATCCAAGCACCCATGCTTCTTGGAATTCCAGCTCCAGAAGATCTGACACCTTCCTGGGCAATTCATTCATGTCCACATGTCCACACTCTGATACAAACATACCTATAATTAAAAATAATAAGAGTAAAAATCTTACAAAAATAGCTTAGAGACTTGTTTTGAGCAAATACTTCTCTGTTAACTCTAGAAAGAACACTGTGAATGGGAGCTGGATCAATAGACAACATTCATTCCTAGATACAGGCAGTAGGTGGAGCCTCTATGATCTCTCAAACACACGCTTCCTCATTCTCATTTTTTCGGCTAGGCCTGTGAACAGAACCATGGTCCTGTACAGTAGTTTGGCTTGCTGTCCAACTTAACCAAATAAATTCTTGAAATTATGAGATGAATTTTTATTTTGTACAAAGGCCATTTCAGTTCTTAACAAAATGTAAAAGTAGAACATCAGTTGAAAACACACATTTCTATCAAACAGTGGCCTGCCATTGTGGCCTTGATTCAGATGGGTTATCTTAAGGCTGATATGTCTGCAATAGGAAGTGAGGCTACACAAAGTTCTTTCATCTTCACAATGAGACCAATAGCGGAGGAGTTCTATAAAGTGTAAATCATGCTTATTAATTTACAAGATAAAGTGCCTGTTGCTCCGGGAATCAGTCCCAGAGCACACTGTTTTCACATAGCCCTATATTGTGGGTAATTATACATAAATATTAGCTTGATAAAGATAATTATAAGAATCTATCATTGCTGAGGTTTTGCTCTCCTTTATTGTGAACTTTTGGGGGCTTTGGATTGGAACATTAACTTTTATTGGGTATTTATTTGTTAGTGAATGCCTGAAATCATTACTAAAATTAATACAGAGAATGCTTTTACTTTTTAACAATAAATTCATTTGCTTAACAGTACAACATCTATTCACTGGGGGATTTTAAGCACCAGCTGTGAATTTCAAATCATCATTTTGAACAGTTGAATTCAGAAATTTAACAGATCAGAGAAGAAAATGTGTAATAGTGAATCTACAGTGTGTGAGAGAGAGGGAAGGGGGAGGAAGAGAGGGAAGGAGGCAGAAAGAGAGGAGAAAAGGGGACTGGATTAATCTCTCTTTGATTTTTTGATTTTTGATTTTGAGAAGACACTGACAAGTTAATCTTGATTCCCTTGCCCTTTAGTCCTTGTTCCCACCCCACCGGGTTCTTGCCCTCCCTCTCAGAGCATCACACTGGCCTCTTTCCATCCATAAAGCCTTCTACCAGGGTTCTGGGATTACTAACCATTTTCTTAGAAATTTCTTCCCTGAGCCCTGATGTCTCAGCCCACTGATTATTGCCTGGAGAGTGATCATTTTACTCATTTGTTAATAGGGGAATGTTTTAGCCTTTGGCGAATGCAAAATTAAATTAAATAACATATTTTAGGGATGGTAAACTTGTGAAGAAACACCTGTGTAAATAAACAATTGAGATAAGGGAAACTCGTCCTTAGGATTATAACTGCAAAACAACACTAACCCTTTCCAGAGCTAAGCGTACTTCTTTCTAATTGTAATAGAAATCACACCGTGCTAGTAACTTTTCATTGCTTGACTCTTTAGGACACTCCTACAGAGGACATTCATGCTCCTAACAACCATATGCAATTTTATAACCTATTATATAAGTATTTCATAATTGTAAAGTATAGATAAATTTCAGTGGATACAGCCATTTAAAGAAGTCTATTTCTGGTTGTGAGCCTATCCTTTAACTGCTGAGTCGTCTGTCCAATTCGCAGCCCCAGAAAGGCTAGATATCAAAAGGGCCTGAAGAGGGATGCATGGATTTCCCTAGGAAGGGGAAGTAAAAAAAAGATCCCCTGGATAAACTGATGGTGATAGTGTAAGGACATGGAAAACTTTGGAAAGCTTTGCTTGTTTAGGAGCTGGTTAAGGCACTGGGTTCAAGAAATTTTGTAGCATCAAGACTTAGCTGGAAACATGAACCTTTGCAAAAGTGCAAACCAACTGTCCCTAACAGCTAGCTCCCTGTCAACACCCAGATTTTTGGTCTAGACAAGAGCTAAAATAACTGCCTGGGACGGAAAGCAGGGGACATCCACAGAAGCAGAAGTCGTCCATACCCTGTACTGTGGGAGTAGTCCATACCCTGTACTCAGCAAAACCAACCCCCTTGACCCTGGGTGAATCTGGCTTGCAGTTTTTACCTATATATGTCAACCCCAAATGAGGAATGGGAGCTCTCCCTACTGTGCTGCCTCTCATGTAATGGGGAACTCCCAGCTAGCTGGAAAGAAAAAACCTTGCTTATACATTCTAGACTTGACTGAATTCCGGTGGTCTCTGTGGTGGTCTCAACTTGGGCACAAGAGTGGATAAGATGGGGAGTATGGGAATTTGTGGGTGCTGTTTGGTTGGGCTGGGCTCAGGAGGCCTTTTGGGAGTGAGACAGAGGGAGAAAGTGCTAAAAGATACATCTTGATGGGGGTGGCATTTCAAGGTTAGGGAGAAAACTAGTGCCAGGGAATCTCCCATGAATCTACAAGGATGACCCCAACTAAGACTCCAAGCAATAGTAGATAGGGTGCCTGAACTGACCATCTATTGTAATCAGATTGGTGACTACCATAATTATCATCAGAGAGCCTTTATCCAGTAAGGAATGCGAGCAGATGCCAAGATGAGGTTCACAGCCACATAGCTAAGCACTGAGTTAAGCTCCATGGGAGTCCTCCTGAAGGAAGGGACAAAAGATTATATGAGTCAGGAGGGTCAATGTCATGAAGGGAGAACCCACAGAGGCAGATATTCTGAGCATGTGGGGTATACTTGAACTCTGGATCAACAATGAGGGAGCCAGCATGGGACCTACCTAGGACTTCAGCATGTATGTGACAGCTGTGTTGCTTGGTCTGTTTGTAAGGCTCCTAGCAGTGAGATCAGGACCTGTCCTTGGACTTTAGCTGACTTTTGGGGATCTGTACCCCATGTTGGACTACCTTGCTCAGCCTTGATACAGGGGTGAGCTTGGTCCTACCTCAACTTGATGTGCTGTGCTTTGTTGACTCCATGGGAGGCCTGCTCCTTTCTGAACGGAGGATGAAGAGTGGACGTAAAATAAAAGAAAAAAAGTTAATAAAATAAAATTTAAAAGTCTATTTCATCTTTTCTGAGACAGAGTCTTGCTATGTAGCCCTCGCTGGCCTGGAACTTGCTGTGAAGCTCGGGTTAAGCTCAAACTCATGCTGCCCGTCACTAAACTTCTAAAGCAACGGGATTCTAAGTACAAGTCACTGATCCTGGCTTAAGAAGCTTACCTGTCTAGTTTTCTGGTCTTCCTTTGCTCACTGTATATGACTTGACTGATAACATTCCTTTCAGATATATTCAACATTACTGCTAATATTTATTACAGCTCAGAGTCAAGAACATTTTCTACAACACTCATGAATGAACTAAACATTCTAATCATTAAATCTCCTCAGGCCTTAACTTTGGATTTCTAAGCCTCTAGAACTGTGAGAAACAAGTTTTAACTATTCATAAATTAGCCAGTTTGCTGCAGTGTTGGAATAAGACAATAATCATATATGACTGAGTCATAAAATAAGCATACATTCTGAATGCTCCCTCACTAATGCTTCAGTAATGCTTATTCCATATCAGTCTGATCCAACTCTTCCTGGTGGATTAAGAAATGGCTTCCATTCTAGTCATCACCAGAACTCATTTTCAGTAGATTCCTGGGCCAATCAGGACTCGGAATGATAGCTCTGGTCAGCTTCCTGCACATCTTTATTTTCAACAAGGTCCCGGGTGATTCTGATGCAGAGCTAGACTTAAGAAGCACTCAATTTTTGGTTGTCAGCCTAGCCTTAAATGGCAGAGCCATCTCTCCAAGCCATGAGAGGGAGTCCATGCCCTACACTGCTTGGATGGCCAGGGTCTAGAGATTGGATAGCCAAGAGACCCAGGGTAGAGCCAAGCACGACTAGCCAAAAGATAAAAACAACAAAAACAAAAGCCAACCAAACAACCAGCTAACCAAACAACAGCAAAAATAAAAGAAAAACAAAAATCAATTAAATGATTCTTAGTGATATTCTACTATTCTCATTTCTCATAGATTGGTGCTTGTCCATTTAACGTCACAGAGGCTTCCTTCTGCAGCAGACAGGAGTGGGTGCAGAGACCCATAGCCAGACATTATGAGGAGGGAGGTCTCCATTGGGTACCTCCCCTCAGAGATGGGGAACCTCTTGGAGAAGGGGGTGGAAATATTGTAGGAGTCAGAGGGGATAGAGGACTCCAAGAGAACATGGCCCACTGAATCAACTAAGCAGGGCTCGCCAAGGACTCACAGAGACTGAAGTGGCAAGCCCTGGTCCTGCATGGGTTTGGCCATGAGTTTATGTTGTGTATAGTTGTTAGCTTGGCATTTTTGTAGGGCTTTTAGCAGTGTGCGTGGAAGTGTCTCTGGCACCTTTATCTGCTCTTGAGACTCTTCATTCTATTGGTTTGCCTTTTCTAATCTTGATATAAGGTATTTTTGCCTTTCTTATTATATCCTGTTTTGTGCTGTTTAATTGTTGTCTCTTGGAGGCCTGCTCTTTTCTTAAGGGAAATGGAGGGTGAGTGGATCTGGAAGAGAAGGGAGGTAGAGGGTAGCCAGGAGGAATGGAGAAACTGTGGTTAGGATGTATTGTATGAAAGAAGAAACAATTGTCAACAAAGTAAGAAGAAGAGGAAGAGGAAGGAAAAGAAGAGAAGAAAAAACTACACTATGGTGTTCTCATGAAAGTCTGTTCCTAGCTAGAAATGTTCTGTCATATTAGTTTGCTCTTGAAATCATAAATAGGAAGATATAAGATAAACAATGTTTTCTCCACTTTCCATCACTGATTATGGTTATCCCCAGACTTCACACGTTTACTCACGATTATTCCTAGTCTTATAAGTTTGTACTCAAACCAGTCTCAAAGCTAGCTCTATTGATACATGGACTTTTTCAATTCTCACTGGATTCTGCTAGCATTTGGTGATTAGGTTTTTAATATTTGATATCTGGATTAATCCTTATATCTTGGTTTTTGAAAGCCTGCCTAGTACCTTTGGCACTCTAGAAGTGGAGCCCCATCTGAATTCTATCTTCCCTCCTTGAGAGAATGTAATCCTCTTTTGAAAATGTTAGTTAACTTACACAATATATATACAAATATATATATATATATATATGTACATAGATAGCATGTAGTACACTATACATGTGTGTAATTTCATATGTCAATTTAAAAAAGAGGTAAGAATGTATTTTTAAAAATCTTTGATTCAGAGGCCAGATTAGAGCCACAAGCAATTAGAGTGTCTCACAGGTCTCCCAGCATGCTTGACTCCATGAAAGCAGTTTGTAACCTGATAACACACCAACATGTGGAAACACCTTGTGTTTGGTTTTCCTTTGGATTCTGGACTCAGGGACTGTTCCATTCCAGAGAATATGTTCTTTCTGTGTTCTAAATAGCTGGGTCTTGCTCCTAAGAAATAAGTTTGTTGTTGACAGTTTTTTTTTTATTCTGGTCTGTTCACTAAATCTGCTCTGCCCTGGTTGCAAAGTAACAGCTGGATTATTTTCTGGAGGTGAGGGTTTGAAAAGGTCGTGACACCTATTCTGGAGTGTTTTTAGGGTAGTCATCAAAATGAATGTTCGTTTGTGATAGATTTAAAGACCAAAGGGTGGCCAATCATGACTCCGAATAACAGAATAGAACACATGGTTGCTAAAAGCAGGAGTATTCTTTCTCTGGAGCCCTTCCTAAGCAATAGGATAAGCATGCTTGATATGTCAGGAAGATCCAAATTAGGGTGTTTGTCATTCAGCTTTGCGAATAGTGTCATAATTCACTAACAGGTTTGCACCGTGGGTTTAGGATCCACTATTGCTTTATGGAGTGGTTCAATGGGTAATATTGGATGGCCCAGAAGGGTACCACGAACTAGCTAGTACAAGATAAGCTGATGTTCATCTTGATTATATTCCCCTTACTATAATATGATTTCTGTCTATCCTGAGTCAATGGCATGGACACCACTTGTTCTGAAATGATCTTCTGTTTTGAGAAGATGCCTTCTTACATAGCTCCAAATGATAGAGGAATTTGTTTGTTTTGAAATGGTTTCTCGAAAACGTTGGTTATTAATCATTGAACAAGCTTTAAGTCTCCATTATGTGCTTGGCTAAAGATACAATTAGTTACATTTCAGGATTTTCTTTAGAACTTGATGGCTCTCTGGGTCTCATAACTTTACAAACATATAGTTTTACCATCCAGGTAAGGTTGATAGTGAGTCTCTGAATATGTCACTGCAGAAACTGTCTACATTCAGTAATCCACACTGCAAGAGGAAGGGTAGGATCCATGCAGACTGAAATTTCTTCGTTAAGACTATGCTTCCAGGAGAGCCTCAGTGCCCAAGAATGGAACTGAAACAAACACTCAAGATGTATCCTCAACTCCCCATAACCATGGGGCAGCTCTCATGGCAAGACTACAGGGAGCTTATCTCTAAGTCAGGTCTCAGGCACAATGCCAGATACTAATGCATAATGTATAGGGTTGAACATGACTGTAGGGTTCAGGGAAGCTACATGAACATCTGCATGAACATTTTTGTCAGCATCCCCCCAGGGTCAAGTGAAGAGAGGAATATCTGGGTCCCATCTGTCTCCATTAGTACACATTTGGAAACTGCCGTCTAGGCTGACCCTCTTCTGAGATCAGTGTTGCATCTGTGTTCAGAGTGTGTCACGTCTCTAGAACTCAAGCCAAATAGAATATTGCTCCAAGTCTCCAGATTTGCCTGAACCAAGTCACCTAACATGGCGGATAAATAATATCATTTATGATATTTGATAAATAATATGTATTTATCAAAATACACATCATAAAGGATTCTATACAAGATCCCTCAAGTAATTCTAATCAATGCTAAGTTTTGTAAACTGTTCATCAGTTACATTCTTTCCTGTTTATTGGAGATAGGGAGAGTCCTGAGAGTGACGATTATGCCAGGGATACGGACATTGTGATGACTCAAAAGTGTGTTTCAGAAATCAAACCATTACAACTGTGGACTAAACATAATTTACTTCAAAATATTCCCTTGAGCGAATTAGAACATCAAATGTCATAGAACACAGAATTTTCATAAAGGTTAGTGTCTATTCCTAATATGTTCCTCTATTCACTGGACCTGTCAATTGTTTTCAGTTAGTGGGAATTGGTGACGAGCCAAAGGTGGGCAGACACTATTAGCTTACCACAAATGAAGGCCACTCATAGTCTTTCTCCTCCTCGAAGAAGGAATATTAGGAAGACAAACATCCAGAAGTGTTGCTAAATGAAACACAAGGAGAGGATCACAATTCATAGGATCCACTTTTCTTGGGGAGAATTATGTAAATAACAGGAAGTTATGGGTATTCAATGCTGTGTTTTGAGCATGCAATGCTTCTGTAGCGTTTTCATGTTTGAAAAAGAAAATTCGGAGCCCGTGCATGTGCAGCATTCCGTACCATAAACGCTCCTTTCTGAACTGTGATTGTACATTGTTTTATGGCTCTTGCTGACACACACTCAATTCCCATCGGAGTCAGGATGACGAGTTCTGGGCTGATTGCATTTTGACCACACTCTCGATGGAGCTTTGAGGCATTACTGGAGTATAGCGGTGTAGCAGTGTAGCTGTGCAGCTGTGCAGTGTAGCTGTGCAGCTAGCTGTGCAGTGTAGCTGTGCAGTGTAGCTGTGCAGCTGTGCAGTGTAGCTGTGTAGCTGTGCAGTGTAGCTGTGCAGCTGTGCAGTGTAGCTGTGCAGCTAGCTATGCAATGTAGCTGTGTAGCTGTGCAGCTAGCTATGCAATGTAGCTGTGTAGCTGTGCAATGTAGCCGTGCAGCTGTGCAGTGTAGCCGTGTAGCTGTGCAGTGTAGCCAAGCTGACTTCCATCAGATATTTGCAGCTGAAATTCTGTATGTTGCTGAAGTTAAAATAAATTGTATTTGCCAGGTTAGACTCACATTTGTTAATGGAAATCAGAAAATTGTCCAAGCAAATAGGCATGGGCTTTGTCTTTTGTTTGACCCAAGCTAAGTATGTTCAATGAAGCCCAGCTTTGTTCCTAGTAATGATATAATAGATAATGCAACAATAAAATAGAGCGGAGCAGAGGGTAGTTGACAGTTTGACGAGGATCATAAGCAAGCGGAAACTGGAGTTGTTTTGTGAAAAGCACTTATATGTGTGTATTTAAAACAATGTGTAGCCAATTCACCCATGAGAGACATCTAGATAAGGTTGTAGACAATAGATGGTGCAGAGGAAGCCATGGAAATTTGTAGCTTCTACCATTCTTCTTTCCACTGAGGTGCTAGACATTAGTAGCATATTTTGAAATAGTAAGAAGCCATAAAAGAGCTATGACATGGCCCTCAAATAGGACTTCCCTACAACTTGCCAAACCCTTTGATTCCTCCCCCAACATCTTCAAGAAAATCCCCCAACTCAGAACTCTTTCTAGTATCTTTAAAACATGGGACGATCCCTACCTAGCTCTTTGGGTTTCCTCCTGCTCCAGCCCTATCCATTTTGCTCCTGTAAAATTGTCTTTCATTTCCTTGATGCACCATATTCACTATAAAGTCTGAGTTATCTCATAACTGGATGTTTCTGACCTAATTGTGCTTTCTTTCCCCAGCCCACTGTAGTTAAATGTGTCTTCTCTGTTAGGTCTTAGTTCACATTTTATTTCTTTCAGTGTGTGCCCTATGATTTCCTGTTCAGTTTAGTTCTCCCTCCCATCTATTTCTGTATGGGAGTAAAGTCCTTCATGCCACATCAAAGTTGAAATCATCTTTTAGCATTTACTTCCAGTGTACATGAAGTCCATGTGTGTTACAGTGTTCAAGAATGAGGCCTTGTGGATTTCACTTAGTTTGCAGCCAATTCTACAGACTTAGTAAGGACAGCTGATGATTGAGTTATTTTTTGAAATTAGGTAAGTCTAAAATCAATAAATAACTATATATCTCTTGTAAGAAGTAGAAGCATCCTTAAACTTCATCTGTCTAAGAAATCAAACATAGGGTCATTTTTTCCAAACACCGTCCTGATTTTCACAACCAACCCCAGCAAGCAGAATCATATTGCCCCGTAACAAACCACTTTTGGCGTTTCTATCTTCCTCACCTGTAGTCAATCTTAACTAGTCCCAGAAGTTATGTGTTTCTTCAATTCAGCCTATCTTTTCACCCCACAGTCCATGAGCACTTGTGAAATTCTCTTTTATCTGGTCTGGGAGACAGCTAGGAGTGAAATTCAACAGCTTATCTTAAAGTGAATTTAAATTTGGAGGTGGCTGTGCAAGTGAGAACTATATTAGGTACTTTATTAAGAATCTCATCAAGCTCTGGGCAAAGGATTGTTTTATCTTGGATATCTTCCTTCATTCTTCTCCCTTGGGGATTTTGTCTGCTAAATATTTTGATCCTTGGAATAGGTCATGCCCCTGTCTCCACCCAAAGAAAACAAACTGCACAAAATGGAAATCTAACATCTGTCAACTTCTCTGTTGGCCACTTAACAGTTTTTGTACTCCTGCATCTTTTTGTTTCACCCAGAGTAGTTATATTGTGAGCAAGGCCCCGCAGTCTCTTGTCTCTGTACTTGACTCTTGGTACAATCCACCCACTCCCCAAATCCCACCCAAATATTTCTTTCCTATTACAACCCAGCTGTGCAGGGCATCTCTTGTTTTTCAGACCTAAGAATTATTTCCTTTTTAAATTCAGCATCTTTGCATTTGACCTTTTCTGAGTATGTAATTATTTTACTCTTAACCTTCCTACATGAGATTCCTCAATAAAATTCTGCAATATTCTCAGATATGCTTTTCCTGGTACTCTTGTCTAAAGAAAATTAACGTTTTAGAGTTTTTAAAATATACATGTAGCTAGTTCTATTATTAATTTTTTGTTTGACTCACATATTAAAATGTGAATCCCATAAAGGTTGGGGTTGTATGTCTTTCACTGTCACTATATCCTGACATCTGTAGCAATTTAGCATTAACTAATTAATATTGGGACTGTGGGAAATAATTTCCTAGCTAAGATAAGCATACTTTTTTTATTTGAAAAATAATAACTAACCAAAAAATCAAGTTTACAAAGCAATAAAGTACCTAAGGAAATTTTCCTGAAAAGAGGATGTATGTGTCCCATGTGCAGATTTCTGCTTGTAGACTTTTTTTTGATATATATCTAATTAAATCTGGAAGAGGGCAACTTATCCTGGAAACTGGGGATAAACTGACAGTCTACCTCATTGGGTTGGATGTAGGATTTTTAATGGAGGGATGAGTGCAATACTTAGAAAGTGATAAGAAAGCATCACATCTTGGCATTTGCTTATCACGTTCTCAGTCTCTGACACTGCATGCTCTTTAATATTTGCTAACTGAACATATGAGTCTATGCAACAAGACGCAACCTGGAAATCTTTATTTACACATAAGTTACTTTTATCACTTAAGTCAGCCATGTTTTTCTCTTGCTTAAACAACATATTGCTGACTTTATACCCAAAGTCTGTAGGGAAACAGATTCACTTTATAGCCAATTTTGCTGAAATGTATTGGCCCACAAAGTAAGAGACATTTAGGCTCTGAAATATTCATTGTCATTTAGCTTTCAAAAGCAGGAGTTTCTTAGCTGTTTCTTGGTTTAATCGTTCCCCAAAGCTAGATAAATAGAAGAAATGGGATATGTTAGCATTAAACTACATTCTCGCAAGGTGACTTTTGTTTATTTCATGTAGTTCAATTATTAGTGAAACACTGTTTGTGTGGATAATTGTTTTCATCATAAATTTCTATTAGACCATGAAATATGTACTTCAAAGAAAAAGGAAAAGGCTCCCAATGTTCTGAGTTTAAAGTATAATCCCCAAAATTATTAAGTGTAAAATAGTACCAAGACATCATTTTCAAAAGACAAATTTTTAAATTAATGAATTTAATAAAAATTGATGACACAATTATTAGCAATCTTGCTAGTTTCCACTGCAGAACTACGGAAGTGGGATAAATAATATCTATGCCACAAGCTCATTGTTATTTTGCCTTGAATTTTCCCACCAAAATGACTAGCCTACTGCTTTTTAATTCAGTCCCATGCAAGTACTCAGGACAAGGGCAAACTGCAGCCCTATTCTTTGCCAAATTATAACCTGAATGGCATCCTGCACAATTCCCTGCAGTTCCCCACAGAGTCCATGTTCTTTGAAACATCATGGGCCTGGCTTCTGCTGTCTGCATTTGTCTCAGCCCTGATACTTCCAAAATACGATTCCACGAGAATGAAATAAAATGACATATTCCATCCCCATTAGCATAACATGCATGCCACTTTCAAATTGGAAACGAACATAGTCATTCTGCATTTCATTATGATTCTCAGGATCCTATCTACACAGAAGCACTCAAATCATAGAGAAGGAAGTAATCATATAAGTGTGCAGAGTTACAGAGAACTGGGGTATTAAAACATTTGCTTTGTAGCTGAGCATGTTTGGTATATCAGATATCCTAACACCCAGAAGACTGAAACAGGAGGATGGTAAGCTCAAGAGTAGCCTAGACAACATGGCAAGCCTAAACCTCAGCAAATAACACTTGCTTTATTGCAAAAACAATGACCACAGTTAGGTTTCAACCCTAAAGCTTTGTCTTCTTTTGTAATCATCTCTCTATTCTTTTAAAAAATTTTTTTCTTCTTTTTTTGGCAATTAGCACTCAATGTTAATATTGAATTTCATTTCATTTAAAATATTTTTTGTTTTTTATTTATGTATCAATTTATGTGTGAGTATCTACATATGATTGCAGGTTCCTTCAGAAGCCATGAGGGGGCGATATCCTGAAGCTAGAGTTACAGGTTTTGAGCTGTGTGACCTAGGTTCTGGGAACTGAAATTGTGTCCTCTATAATAGGACAACTTACTCTTAACTGTTGTGCTATCTCTCCAGGACCAACATCACATCTATTTTATCATTGTGTTTCCATCCATTTCTCTAAGAACGTTTAAGGGATTTCTCTAGTGACGGTAATATGTGTTCTTCTATTATTATGATACTTTAATACAACATTATAAATAACTTACTTTCCCCTTGTTTTAAAAGTATCACGACAGTATCTTTAATGAAAAAATTTCCTCACTGCTTTCCTATCATTTATATTATTCTTATCATGCATATCATTTCAACCAGTGTTATAACTCAAATGAGATTTAAAGAGTTAAAAGTAGGAGGGGATGAACTAATCTTTGAAGTAGCTCACTACACACTTGTACACCCTCCAGTGTTTCTGACTGTTACTGGGCCTGTTGACTCATTGGTGGCACATTCTTCCTGTTTTAGTTGATGTTCTCTAGTCGAAAAAAAAATCAGTGGCATAAATATTTACACACACACACACACACACACACACATGTGCGCGCACACACATACACATATACACACACACAGATATATTAGGCCATCTTTAAAATAGTAATAACAGCAGAATCACCCATGAGAGCTAATGAATGGATAGTTACTTGGTCTTTGAGGTGTTCAATAGTGGGAATTGTCTCCCAATGACTGCCTCTTGCTAAAGGCGGCAGTAACAACCAGTAGTAGTTGCTAAGACTATAACGTTGGGTGTCTCAGGAGTCTCAGGCTGGCACTAGAAAATATGAAGGTTCCTGAAGAGTAGCTGGTCCCTAGTCCACATTGGAAGAAAGGAAACATACATTTTTAAGTCAGGGAAGGAATCAGTAGCAGCAGTAACAGGGAGAGTACATATCCCCCTGCTTGCATTCCTAGAGAAAGAAAATAAATGAACCAAACCTCAAAGTGAGAACATTGCAGGCAAACAATGTTCACATTCTTTTCAATGATGCCAACACCAAAGATTAAAGAGCAAAGCTATATAACTTCTCTAGACTAAAAGACATGACAACTAAATACAATGTGTGATGTGCGACCTAAAGTTGATCCTGAACCAGAACCAAAACAGTCATGGGGGCAACTCTTGGGAAAATAAAAAGGACTGAATGCTGTTTATGGAAGAGAAAAAGGTATCCCTGTGTAAATCTCTGATTTTCATAATTGCGCTTTGGTGATATGGCATTTTCTCTTCTTAGTGAACATACTGGAACTATGAGTGTATTTATTAAAGACAAACATTTATTTTTAATTTAAGTGATTTTAGGGTTCTCTCTCTCTCTCTCTCTCTCTCTCTCTCTCTCTCTCTCTCTCTCCTCACCTTTTGTCTTCTCTCTCCATTTCAATATCCTGTCTTGAAATAGGGCCCTCCAAAATTCATATATTCTATGGGAAACCTGCTCCTCTCCTTTGATGGCATGAGTTCATTCCTTCCTTACTCTATGTTTCTGCCCCACGATCTGTTTCTATTCTTTATGAACTATCTAAGCTGAAGCATTTGCTTACTAGGACATAAACCAAGTGGTTTCAGACAACTTGTCAGGACAATCTTCTGTTCTCTTGGATCTGGGCTTGCCAAAACATTACTTCTTCCTCAAATTTCCATTTGTATCCACATTCACACAATCCTTTATCTAAATCCAGGCTCAGGGCATGTGCAGAAGCCTTCTTTTTATTCTCCCAGCAGGGTATTTTCCTGGAAAGACAACTATCTTACTCAGATACAAGTGAGCCTTTTACTAGGGTCCCCAGTGTCTGATCCATGCTGCAAATAGTCTACCAGTTAAAGTATGCCCGATAATATTGTTGAAACTGGTATTATAATGGCTAAGTGTCCAAGGAAGATGGTGGCTCTTCTCATTGTCATCACTGAGAAAACAAGAGTATTGGAAACTGCACTCGACGTATACTTTGCCATAATAGAACAAACATCACATAAAAGGGAACATATCACATGGGAAATCATAAAATTTAAGTCTTCCTGTCAAGAATAACTTCATTCACTTTTGTTCGTCTGTCCTTGGTTAACATAAGTTCTCTGGACATACCTATTTCCTCAGTGGGTGAGAAGTACACTCTTCCAAATCAGAGCCTGTGCAGTTCTGAGTTTGCTCTCTCTCAAGGTTTATAATATCATAGCGAAGATATTGTGCCTGTCAGTTTTCCCCAGTGAACTGTGACAGCAGTCACAGCAATTTCTACTTATCTTCCCATCCAAGCCCCGAAGGCCAAGGTTTAGTACTAAGGAGGTAATTGATGCTTATTATCTGACTGAATAGAGATTCAGAGACATTCCCCAGGCCATAGAAACTCGGACGTTAGGATTCATATCTTTACATTTCTAGTCCTGTGTATGTCTCCTGAGTGTAATAAAAATATACAGGCTTTCTTGGTACGTTCTATTTTTATTAAGTTGCTATTAGCCAATAAAAAAATTTCTACCTTTATTATTTAATATTTTATATCCCTCCAAACATATGCAATAAACCATTTAAAATTATGCCTGCAGACAAAGAATGTCAAAGAAATTCAATTCTTTCACTCTGCTACAATTTCTCATTTTTGCTCCTTGGGATTTACTCCAATTATTTTTTGTTTTTTTTTATATTTTCATTATTAAACATACTTTTAAAATTGCATGTCTTTCATAAAAAAGTCGAAGAAAATTCCAAAAACTGCAAAAGCTATATGAAGTATGAAAATCTGAACCTAAATTTGAAAATAAGTTTCATATATTCTTGGTGAAATAAATATATGGGGCTGGTGAGATAGGTCAGTAGGGAAAGGCACTTGTCACTAAGCCCAGTGACCTGAGTTTGGTCCACGAGACCCATACAGTGGGAGAAGAGAATTGTGCTCTGTCTTCTCAACCTGTACCACTGCACATGTGCTCTTCTCTCCTACTATTAATAAATAAAATGTAAAAAAATGCGAATCAAATTTGAGTAAACATTTTCAGGTTCTATGAGCCATCATAAACTTATATATTATTATCATTTTCATATTATTAGGGTTTTTCTCAGGTCACAGGAGAATAACAAATCATTGATCATATTTATCTTTGGGGAAAGGAGAAGAGAGTTGGTTGAGTAGAGGCTTTAATAAAGGCTGTACTATTGGGCACACCGCATCACTTTTCCATGGCAATCGTCAGTCTTGCATATCTCAGCAAGGCTTTCAACAAAAATTCAGAATTTCAGTGCATCACACAAAATGAATAGAGATGATAAATCCAGGAAGCAGCATTCAGGAGGAAAGCATCTGGTGTTGTGTGGATCCCAAGAAACAGACTTAGAAGATTTGTTCCTTATTCTGCAGTGCTGTCTCAGAAGCTGTCGGCAAACGGATGAGCTGGGTCTACCACCATCAACCACGGAGCTTTGGCAAATTCAGGGTTGCCTTCTTCACTCCAACTCCCAAGCAGAGAAGGCATGAAACCTATTCATGTATCTTTGTTTAGCAATGAAGTTTTGATACCTTTGAGTGAAAGTGGGCAAGTATCCAGCGACATGATGTTATATGAAGCTTCTAGCCAAGATGAAGAATCTGCTTTGATAACATGGGATTGGAAAGAATTTGAGGATGGAAATTGAATAGAACCCAACTGAATATCTGAAAAAAGTTTGAATGGGCACAGATAATTAATGCAAATTACTTGTTTGGGGAGTGTTTTGGGGTACATATACCAGCTTGCTTGGTTTGAAGATGGATGAGGGGCCAGAAGAGCTTAAAAGTGATTGTCTTTTGAACTCTTTGACCCAAGAAATTACATATAAAATATTAACAGGTTTAAAGTTCTTGTCATACAGGTTTTCCACTTGTTTTGTTAGAGTTACTTGGAGATATTTTATGTTATTTGTGGCTATCGTGAAGAGTATTGATTCTCCGATTTCTTTCACAGCCCATTTATCATCTGTGTACAGGAGGGCTACTGTTTTTTTTTTGAGTTAATGTTGTTCCCTGCTATATTATTGAAAGTGTTTATGAGTTGTAGAAGTTCCTTGGTAAAATTTTGGGGCTTGCTTATGAAAACTATCATATCATCAGCATATAGTGAGAGTTTGACTTCTTCTTTTCCAATTTGTATACCTTTGATCTCCTTATGTTTTCTTATTGCTCTAGCTAGGGCCTCAAGAACTATATTGAATAGATATGGAGAAAGTGGAAAACCTTGTCTTGCTCCTGATTTCAGTAGGATTGGTGTGAGTTTCTCTGCATTTAGTTTGATGTTTTCGAAGAAAGAAATTAGAAGTTGAAGAAGGCAAGAGAAAATGTAAAGATCTCCCATGCTCTTGGGTAGGTGGAATTAACATAGTAAAAATTGCAGTCTTACCAAAAGCAATCTACTGATTTAGTTCAATGCTCATCAAAATCCTAGCAAAATCCTTTACAGACCTCGAAAGAAAAATACTCAACTTCATATGGAAAAACAAAACACCCAAGATAGCCAAAACAATCTTGTACAATAAAAGAACTTCTGGAGGCATCACAATCCCTGACTTCAAACTGTGCTACAGAGCTACAGTACTGAAAAGAGACTGGTATTGACATAAACACAGACAGGAAGACCAATGGAACAGAATCAAAGACCAGATGTTAATCCACACACCTTCAAACACCTGATTTTTGACCCAGAAACAAAAAAATACAAAATAGAAAAAAGAAAGCATATTTAACAAATTGTTAACTGGCATAACTGGATATCAACATATAGAAAAAATTAAATACATTCATGTCTATCACCATGTACATAATTCAAGTCCAGAGGAGCAAAGACCTTAACATAAAGCCAGCCACACTGAATCTAGATGAGAAAGTGAGAAGGACACTTGAACATATTGGCACAGGAGACCACTTCCTAAATATAACCCCAGTAGAACAGACACTGAGAGAAACAATTAGTGGGACCTTGTGAAACTGAAAATCTTCTGTAAAGCAAAGGACACTGTCAGCAAGAAAAGTAGAAGCCTGTAGAATGGGAAAATATCTTCACCAACCCCATATTGAACAGATGGCTTATATACAAATTATACAAAGAACTCAAGAAATTGGTCAGAGTACAGACCTAAACAGAGAACTCTCAACAGATGAATCTAAAATGGCTGAAAGACACTTAAGGAAACAATCAACATCTTTAGCCATCAGAGAAATGCAAATCAAAACAACTCTGAGATTCTATCTTATACCTGTAAGAATGGGCAAGATCAAAAGTACTGATGACAACTTATGCTAGAAAGGTTGAGGGGTAAAGGAAATATTCCTGCATTGCTAGTGGCCATGAAAATTGGTACAGCCCCTTTGGATATCAGTATGGTGTTTTCTCAGAAAATTAGGAAACAACGTTTTTCAAGACCCAGCAATACCACCTTTAGTTCTATATTCAAAAGATGTTCAATTGTACTACAAGGACATATACTCAACTATGTTCATAGCAGCATCTGTCATAGCCAGAACCTGGAAACAACCTAAATGCCATTTGACTGAGGAGTGGATAAGGAAAATATGGTACATTTACACAGTGGTGTACTACACAGCAGAAAAAAAAATGACATCTTGAAATTTGCAGACAAATGGATGGATCTAAAAAACATCATATTGAATGAGGTAACTCAGACCCAGAAAGAAAAATATCAGATGTATTCACTCATAAGTGGCTTTTATACATAAAACAAAGAAAACCAGCCCACAAATCACAATCCCAGAGAACCTAGACAACAATGAAGACCCTAAGAGAGACATACATGGATCTAATCTACATGGGAAGTAGAAAAGGACAAGATCTTCTGAGTAAATAGGGAGCACGGGGACCAGTGGAGAGAGTTGAAGGGGAGAGGAGCAGTGGAAAATGTATGGCACAATAAAATCAATAAAAAAAATTGCAGGGAAAAATATTAACAGGAATATTTCTGAATTTTATGGGGTTGTTACCATCACTATGATGCCATTTATCCTAAGGTACTGAAGACACCACTATTACTACATTTGACTGTTGGATGAGCTCAGAGGAGGTATGATGTTGTCCCGTGGCCTGTATCAGTCCAGACGTAAGACTTGAACAAAGGAAATCTGTCTCAGAATGCCATTGTTGAACTGGATTATACTGTGGAGACCTTAATTCATGCAAAGTAACCCTAGAGGATTATATTGCTCCTCATCACACAGAACAATCTGAATATAAGAAAATCTCAGAAAAGTTCACATCTGTCAGCCTGACCCTAAACTCTATAGATCCTCCATTTTGATAGGACATTTTTATTATTTCCCATGGAAATTGAAGGGATATCATATTAACCAGCCAGCCTTCAGGCTATTGAATTTCTAATCAGACCCCCTCTAGCCCCCATAGCATCATTATCAAGGAAGTTAGACACTCCTTGTTTCTTAGTCTAGTATATAAAAGGGAACTACTTGAGCTAGCGTGGCTTGCCTTGGGTTGCGCTGAAGATCTGCTTACATAGTCAGAGTTGTGTAACATGCTATGCAAGCTTTTCCTGACAGAGACCGAAGCTTTTGAGTCTTAGAAAAGCAGCACCACCATGACGGCACAGCACGAATAATGATCCGAGGTGGGATTTCTCTTTGTGTCTGGCAGAGAGACACAGAAAACAGCACTGACATAGATCCATCCCTGTCGATTTATGCGACAACTGAGGTAGATCCATCCCTGCCGATTTATGCAACACCTCCTGCCTTCGCGTTTGTCACCCGGCTTGTCTGGTATGTTTTATGCCATTTAATGCTACAATGTTCCTTTTTGACTCCTCAAAATCCATTTTCACAGAAATTCTGCCAGGATATCTGGCAGCTGACACTGCCTTGCTATTCAAGAAAGTGGTACATTTGTTGTGTATTTGATCACACTTTTATTGTTGGTGGGAACGTGCTTGTCAGTTCTTTGTGCTCTCAGGATAAGAAGTATGCCAAGGGAAAGAAAAATATGTTTGCTAAGCCTTCAAGAGGATGTATTGACAGTCGTATTAAAGTCTGAAAGCATGGCTTCAGTTAATAAAACATATGGAGGGATTCTATTCATTTTATCAGATAAATCCAAGGTTTGAGTGCTATATGCGTATCATAATAATACAAAGACAAATCACCCTCACGTGTGTTTTCCATCCTAACCCATAAAAGGACCACTTAATATAAATTGGATAAAGCTTCTCAAAACATATAGAATATCATTTTTAATACAACTGGATATTCAGACTGCCAGCTGTATAAACGCTGGAGACAACTATACAATGGCCTTTATAGAACACAACCCTAATCTACAAGTGGAGAAATATTACTAGTAATAGACAAATGAAGCTGGATAAGACAAAAGGATCATTGTTTAGTTGCCTAGCCTAAAGATTGCTTTTAGAACCATCCTTTCCCTGCTCTCTACCCTGGAAAGCAGACCTCAAGCAACTGTTCTTTATTAACCGGGACTGAGTGACTCAAGTCACTGGCCTGACATCAGCAGTCAGAGATTCTCTTCCTCACACCCACCTTGCTTTGACACTTAGTTTCTAGAAACACCTTTGTGTCAGTGATCTCTGCTCTTGCCACTCTTTGCCCTCTGGCAGTTTGACTATCATGGGGATCCAAGCAGCAATGTTTTATCTTTCAGTTCTTTTCACCTCTATTTGTATATTGGTATGAGCACCTTTCATCACTGCTACTGCCTGTGTTTCTCAATACCTCGTATTTATTTGTTTTAGTATGGAATAGTTCAAAAGTAGAGCCTTCATATAAATGCTCTTCATTGAAACAGTTAAGTTGAAGTATATCTCCTTCCATTACTCTGACAGACATAAGCCTATACACACACACACACACACACACACACACACATATATATATATATATATATATATAGCATATAGGTGCTAAGATGACACTCCATTTACTGTTCTTATGATGCCTGGCACAGTTTAAAGAAGTTGCTGCTCTTTAAAAAGAAATGAATGTGCGTTATTCAAGAAAGCTTATATGTTCTAACAGTGAGCAAAAACTAGACAGTAAGTTGCTTCTTTCTCAGAGAGATTCAGGAGTTTCTTTGAGGGAAACTCATGCTTCTACTAAGAATATATATATATATATATATATATATATATATATATATATATATATATATCAGGCTTTAACTTGTACTTGTTACTAGACAGTTTACTGGACAAACATAATCCATCAGTTTTCAATAGAATACAATGAAAATATTCTACACTGCCCATAAATAAATCTGTGAAATCCACCAGTCACAAGTGGCCACTGAGCATGTCATTATTGTGACTGAGAACTAAATCTTACTTAATGTTCACTAAATAGGTTTATATCATTCCATGTGGGCAGTGACTGGGGATTTTTGCTTTGGACAGCACAAGAATAGACTAAGTGCAAGAAGCCAGATAATACTTCTGGATAGAGGTGAGGAAGAGAAATTGAGTTTTCTCTGAGGTGTGACTGGGTAAGAGCACTAAGATCACTCTGCAGATGAGTTGTTCCTCATTAGACAATGAGAGATAGAAAGAACCTGCTAGGTTATAGAACAACTTAGGTAAGTGCCAAGTAGCCTTGACACACAGAACCATCAGTAAATTCAGGATACCACACAGAAATCAGAACTCTTCAGTCGTATTCTCTTTCCTACTCAAATATCACATCAGAGGATAAATGATTTCCAAACATGCTATTAGTAGTCAATATATATTTTTCATTTGAATTACTTCATTGAGCTTTCCTTTTTTTTGAGCTTTTAAGAAAATACTGTGACAATTTAGTCAAATTAATTTTGTCATGCCTTGTCTTGGGAAACTGAAAATTGTCATTGATGCACAGTGATCAGCAATCTAGCTCCATTCAGGAGTATACAAATTTCCTTCCAGCTTAGACAAAGGCATATTAGTCAAGATTCGAAATGAGGATGGTTCTAGTAGGTTGCGAGGTCTGCGTTTGACCTGAGGAACAGGTGTGCAGAAGTTGTCCAGCAGAATGTGATATGCCCATCCATAAGCATTTCATATGAGTGGTGAGGGATGGTTAAACTACATCACAGTGTGTTCTTATTAGAAAACATTATGTATTAGACAGCGACGGAAGAGAGAGGAAGCTGGAATAGAGTAAAAGAACAGATAGAAATATATAGATGTGTCTCAAAAGATCAAGCTGGCTAAGTATGTGGAGAATGATTTGTGTAGAGATATGATGTAAATGTTCCCTCTAAAGCTATAGCATCAGTACAGGGGACACATAACATGTCTAGAACACAGACAACACCAGTCTCTAGTTCCACGAGTAAAGTGTCGCCTTGGCTTATTTTTTACTTTCAAGGGCTTATCTCTGTTTCCTTGAAAACTGAGACAAGAACTTTCCTCCGTGTTATAATAATGGCTGTTATTTCGTTAACAATTGCTATGTGGAGGTCACTCTTCTGCGTCTTCTCGTGCTTTCCATTAACTCATGCGTCCACAAACAACCCTGGGGAGCTAATGCCTTTATCATCCCCCTTCCAATCCATGTACAGACAAAGAAACAATGACTCAGTATCTTTAATTTTCCCAAGGCCACTTTTAATAAATTAATGTAACCATTTTAATCTCAGCCATTTGCTTCTAAAACAGACCATGAAGTCCTAGTCTTCTGTACAACTTGCAGGCACACTGAGCCTGCTGGTGAAACTGTCTTTCTTCCCTTATAACTTGAACTTTGAGATCTCTGGGAAATAAGATCAATGTAGAATCAACTTAAAATTACTTTGCTCTTGAACAGAAAAGGGTAAAGATTGTAGGAACTACGGCAATAAATGGCTGCACACCCAACAAAATACCAAATTAAGTTGTCAAAACAGATGACTTGATTTACCATAATTAACTTCGTAATATTCTTATTAATCAAAATACTTTTCTAGCAACTATTTCAGTGTGAATAATTTTAACTATGGAGCATATTTAATTTAAAGATATTTTAAGAGAGCATGATTTGGAAAGTAATCTCCTGATAGATGAGATTATTGTCAATGAGCACTAAAACATATATGTTTGGGAACACTTGATAGGTTTTTATAGCTTAATGGAAAACTGTGTTTGCAGATTTACCTTGAAATCACCCAATACAACAAGGCGCCACTAAATCTTGCCTGTTTACTGTTTAAATTATTTTAAAAAGGTTTACTGCAAGTAATGTCCTTATGGTAGAGAACCAATAAATCCTTCTTATTCTATTAGAAGCATCACACAGACAATTGGTGCAGGAATTAAATTTGTCCCACTTTTAACATGTTGTGCACATGGCAAATGTGCTTGGTCAGGGGAGGGAGCTTCGCTCAACAGTCACTTATCTCTCGGTTCTCTAGTAGCTCTCAAGGCTGCTGCAGTATTTCCTCACATATCCCGGATGCTCATCATTCCTGTAGAACCCACCGCTCTTACTCACAGTATATCAGCGGCATACATGGAAATGTGATGTGTGAGATGTCCCTCCTTGAGAATTTCCCATATTTCCCCATAACAGACCTCACTGATTCACTCTTGCCTGTCTTCCTTGTAAATAGAGCATTATTAGTTTACATGCACCAGAACAGGTGGGTGTATGCTAGAGCTAGAGAGATGGCTCAGTGGTTAGGAGCACTCGCTGCCTTCTAGAGGACTTGGTTTCCAGCATCCACATGACAGATCACAACCATCTGTGACTCCCATGCCAGAGGATATGATTTCTTCTAGTTTTTCTGGGCATGGATCATGAATGGTGCATATACCTGCAGGAAACACACACACACACACGTGTGTGCATGCGTGCACACCCCCCCCCAAAGTTAAAAATCAAAACACATAGCCAAGGCTAGGCTTGCACATTGTTGCTGTACAGTGCATGCCTCCTCTCATTTTTAAAACCCTCACTGCAGTTCCCAGTAACAAAAGAAAATGATACATTTGAGTGCTAGTTTCCTGAAAATGGAGACAAAGGACAAGAATTTATAACGTTCAGGGCTCTTGGCAAACGTCCTGAGTAAATTCTTCATCTCTCATTCTTCAGTTAGTGATTACACAGTAAGGGATCACAGACTATTCTAGTAATTCAAGCAACAGCATCAGGCTAATGTTTGCAGATTTAGGTCTGCTTTGAAAGTCTGAGATCTCAGGGGCTACCAGAATTTGGTAGGAAATGTAGAAAAGACAAGACTCTCTGTGAGGGTGAAAGTCAGATGAAGAAAGCTCAAGTCTGTGGAGAGGAACTCCATGCACTTGCAATGGGAAGCTGCTGAACGGCAACTGCAGAGACGGTAGAAGCTCCAGAAAGTTCCCCTGGGCTCCTATGACAAAGCAACAACCACGAGGTTCATTTCATTAGAACTTCAGCACTGCTAGCTAAGGAAATGCATCCTGTTTTTGTGGACCCGTGTTCTCGCTCTGTCATTATGACCCAAGGGGGCAGAGGATGGCTTCTGACCCAGCCCTCTGGCACTGGCACCGTCTTAGGCTTGCGGAAGTGGGCTTTTGTAGAGGCTGAGAGTGCTTTGCTACACTGGAGTCTCAATGGAATTCTCCTTCTTTCTCCAGTGATCTTCCAGCTCATAGATATTTGCTGAAATTGGGGTTAATTTGCTGTCAGTGAGATTAAAACCAACCAGCGGCCAGTCCACTGTTGTCTAGCAACAATTCCCAGACAAAATATGGAAAGCAAGGTCTGTGAATGCTCGGGCAATGGCTTGGGTTCAGCCCGGAGGCGTGTGAAGCTGGAACAGAAGAAACACTTTCAGTTAATCATGGCCTGGTTAAGCGTTGTTTAAGACACCTCCGTGCTTAGAAGCAGAGCCCTCTCTGCAGACCTAAGCAGAGCAGCCCTTCCTCCGTCCTTAGAACCAGGCTGCCCTTTCAGGCTCTATCTCAGTAGTGACACAGTTTTATAAAAATACATCTTATATCCAAAGAGACTAAGATTTTTGCTGGAACTCAAAAGCAAGTAAATAATACACTTTGAGATCCTTAAAATTTAACCAGCTAGCCTACTGGGTACCAAGTAGGGTTGTTTTACCTGCCTGTAAGTGAACAATGGAACAACCAGCTAACTGTCCTGGATCTTCCATGACATCATCTTTTATAACCAAAGCTAATGCATATCTCTAATCTTAGATTAGGTCCTCTCCCACGGCCCAACTCAGAGTAATTCGTGTGTGCTGCGGTGATCATTTTCTGAAAATAGCCAACATGTTGGAAGCAACTTTATACAACAAACAACCTCCACCACTAATGTGGGAAGCAACCTGTGAATATTAACTTGATAATTTATATTTGTAATTATTTGTCCTTCTGGACACTTTAGGGTCAGTTGATGAAGGGCGTGGTCGATCAGTTGTTAGAATTAACCAGACCAGCAGAGAAAGAGACAAAACAAGGGGCGGGCACCCCATCCCCAGGTGCTTCTTCTTTCACCCCAGGCGGCCACACCCTAGCCAAATGTGATTGGCTGAGCTTCCCCATTAAGTTAAGATCAGTTGGAGTCAGTGACTCAATGCCTTGGGAAGCTCTGTTGAAGATTTTTGTAGAGAATCCCTCATTCCTTTTCCAAGTGATGCAAAAAAATACAGAGCAAAGCCCTTTGCTAAGGACAAAAACAGTGACAGACAGCATCCACCCAGACCAGACACATATTATAGACAGGTGAGCAACCTCCACCTACAGACAAAAGAAAGGCATGAGGAGAGAAGTGAAGAATTCACACTTGAGCTCAATCTTGGAGCAGCTGCTCCAAGGTTAGGTGCTGACTTCCCACTGCTTCGCACAACATCAAGTCATTCTGGCGCCTCTGTGGTTATCTTTATTGAGACTATGACCAGAACTGGGGGATGCTGACCCTCTAGAGTAGATGAACATACACACACCTCAGCCTCTTCACCTGAGGGATTTGGGGCAGGTTATTTAAATGTTCTAATCCTAACTTTTTTTATCTGAGAAAAAAAATAAAAAGTAAAATCAGATGACTTAGATTCTAAGTATAGGTAAGCTCCAGGCCTATATGCCAGGGACCATATCTGCTACCCACTGAGCTCAACAGCAAAACTGGGTTCTAGGCAGGTGTCCAGCAGGTGATCGAGGAAAGGTCCTGTAAATAAGGGGAACAGAGCAACATAATACACAGCAAGCATGCTTTATAACCATGGAGTGCATTGGTAGGGCAATGCTATGTTTCTTTGCATTCTAAGTTCAACAAAAATTCACACAGGTGTGCATGAAAACTAAACCACATATGATTAAGTTCTAAATAGATTTTCCTAACATCCAAAAGCAGCAGATGCTCGCTCTGGTACTGTAAATCCAGCTGCTCCAGAGGGTGAGGCAGGGAAGTCACAAATCCCATCCAGGTATGTCTGGGCTACAGAGAGAGTTCAAGGCTAACTTAAGCAACTTAGTGAGATATATCTCAAATTTTAAAATGCACACACACATACACACACACACCCCCACACACACCCCCCACAAATCTTTTAGAGCAGCATGTAAGGTCATCATTTCATTATTTGTTGGCCTTTGTGTCACTTCCCATGTATTAGCTGAAACCCTAAGAAGTAGTACCTGTTGTTGGTCCAGCTAATCACTGAAGAAATCCAGTCCAAGAAAGGCAGGTAAATTCCCCAAGACAATGCAGTACTGAGAGCTGATGCTATGATGAGAAAGCCAGGTCTGCCTGATCACAAACCTGCTCTTTTCTTGCGTGCAAACGTCAGACTTCTTTTATCTCAAACATTTAAGTTTTTCTTTTTTATCAATCAAACCTTAAACTGTCAAGTCCTCTTGAAAGGTGTAATCTAAAAGTGAAACTTCTGTGCTAAATATGGCATTGTATTTAATTCAGTAGATATCTTTGAACACCCCCAACTCTAAAGGTGCATTAATACCATTTTCTTCTAAGAATTTAATATATATATAGCTTTTCCTAGATATGATCAATGTGGAGAAGATGGTGGTTCACTCATTATAGTAATAAGGGGCGGCAGGGCTGCATCTCCAACACCCCAGCCACCTGCCCGGCTAGCTAATGCCCCGAAATAATTACACGGACACTGTATTCTTTTAAACACTGCTTTGGCCCATTCCTATCTAGCCTCTTCTAGGCTAATTCTCACATATTAATTTAGCCCATTTCTAATCATCTGTGTAGCGCCCCTAGGTGCGCTTACCGGGAAGATTCTAGCCTAAGTCCATCCTGGGTCGGAGCTTCATAGCGTGTGTCTGCCCAGGAGCCTGGAGCATGGCGTCTCCCCTGAGGCATCTGCTCCCGAGAGGAGAGCTGTCGGGTCTGACCTCACTTCCTCTTCCTCCCGGCATTCTGTTCTGTTTACTCCTCCCACCTATCTCCTAACCAATGAGAGCCAAGCAGCTTCTTTTATTTTAACCAATGACCTTCCTCCATCAACTCATAGACCTGGACTTCTACCATTACTTGTCAGTAATTTCATCCTTTTGTCTATTGCTTTTCATTTTAGAAGCAGACATTTATTCTTAAACTGTGAGTGTGCTCCAGAGAAGAACATGACTTGCTCTTTGTGCAATCATTTGATATATTTTCCATTGTTTTATAAGTGTAAGTTATAATATTAGAAAAAGAGTAATTTCCAAATCTTCAAGTGATGGAGGTGGGTCTTGTATTTGTCTGTTGCTTTCATTGATTAATTAACAAAGAAAACTGCTCGGCCATAATAGGACAGAAAATTAGGTAGGCAGAATAGACAGAACAGAATTCTGGGAGAAAGAAGCTGAGTCAGGGAGTCGCCATGATTCTCCCACCCGACACAGCCGCAGGTTAAGATCTTCCCTGGTAAGCCGCCTCGTGGGCTACACAGATTATTAGAAATGGGTTAGATCAATATGTAAGAGCTAGCCAATAAGAGGCTAGAGCTCATGGGCCAGGCAGTGTTTAAAAGAATACAGTTTCCTTGTAATTATTTTGGGGCATAAGCTAGCCATGTGGGCTTCCGGGTGCCGGGGACGCTCCTTATTACTACATTCAAGAGAAAAGTTCAGGTCAATTAAAAGTGAAGTTTCTCACACAACTAGGGATGGATTCATGAATGACTGGTCACAACTGCTGTCCAACTCACCTACTTTTTCTCACTCTCCTTCCATCCTCCCTTTTCTTTTTATCCTCTCCTCTTCTGGCATAACTTACCCTTTTGTCATGAGCTATGACTCACAAGAGGCAACTTTACTTAGTTCCTAAGTCAGTTTTCCCCAAACTGTCATTCTCAGTGACCATGTGAAAATGTTTTGGTTGAGGATGATCATACCACAGTCACCTGTGGCTAAGGAGTCTGCGTCCATTTATTGTGTTGCACCTGCGTTTTACCAGTAAGGACAAGTTCAGGAACAAAGAGGTGTGATCCATGAGAAATGCTGGCATCACTGTTATATGAGAGCCTGGCCTAGCGGAAAACACGATGGGAATGAAGCATTAGCTAAAATGCCATGATCGGAAGGGCTAAGCATGCTAGAGATGCACACCCTTCAAGGGAGAGTGAATCTAAATTATCAGTTTCAAAATCAAAGGTCATCTCTCTGAAATCTTAAGGTCAAGGAAGAAAAGTAAGGAAAAACAAATATACACCATCTTTTAGTGTACTTCTAAAAAGTACAGCTTGAATATGTGTTAGCAGGAAGCAGTTCTCTGGGCCTGGTGGAGTATACCTGTAATCCAGATACTTGGAGCTAAGGTGGGAGGATAGAAGTTAGCCAGGCAAACACAGCTGTCTTGAAAACAAAACAAAACAAACGAAACCAACACAGAATTCTCTGCATAATGAGAAAACTACTTGCTAAGTTTGCTTGGATGTTTTACCAAAATATCCTGGGGCAATAGTGTCTGGAAACACAACCACCATAAATACTTTAAGGTGAAAATTGGTGTGACCTTTCATCACATCCTCTCACTTAGAGACCATCTGGTCAGCAGTTTAATCGAGTCTTTTGTAAATGATAGTAACTTGCTTCGATTTAGTATCTAAGCAGGCCAAGAAAAAAAAAACAGCTCATGTGAATTGCTGTCATTAAATATTACTGGCTTCCTTCACCCAGAATTATGTTGCTCCATTTTATTTGTTATTTTGAATACCTGCTAGGTACATAGTATGGTGCTAATTACTTAGCTGTGCACAGGGCTGGGATATTTGACGGTTTTCTTGAGGGTCAGAACAGCTGAGCCGTGAAATGACTTTGGAAGGAATAAGGTGCAGTGCACACGTGAAGCATGATTATTCTCCGGAATCCTGTAGAGTGTCCAAGAAATATAATGTCATTCAGTCTTCTAGGCAACCGAAAATGGAAGACTGCCACAGGAAGAATCAACTGCACAAATAGTGATTAATATGAAACAGCTAATTGGACTGAGCCCTTGGAGAAGACACAGAGCAGAGAGATGGAGAGGCCCACATCATCCTGTTTGTTCTAGCAAAATGAAAGGCTTCTCCTGTTTACATTTCTTCTTATTAATATGCTGGGTGGACGGGTGTCAGAGCCTGTTCTGTTCTCTTTGCAGGGCACCTGATGAAGAGTGGCAAGCGCATAATATCAATCAAATGCTTCATTATTCTTATTGCATTAATCTTCTCTCTTGCAAAGATTAGTCAGTGTACTTAACTGGGGAAACTAGGAGTCAATACGAAGAACCTGGAGGGCAGAATTAATCCCAGCCTTCGAGCAAAGAATTTGGCTGAGTGTTAGAAAAAGTAGTAAAAACAGATCGCACATGAGTAAGAACAATTTAATCAGCAGATAAAGCAAAATTGTCTGTGTATTTCTGTGTCCATGGCTTTGATAGCCCTCAAAAAGTGAATGTTTTATAGATAGCGTGATTCTCAGCTCTAGACTGAGCAGACAAATAAATTGTACTGCATCTTCAGGCTGGGCTCTAAACCCTGCTTTCACCTCCACCCCCGCCCTTTTTTTGGAAAGAAGTTTTGCTTAATTATTTTAGAAACACCCTGAAATCACAGGGGAAGGAAGCTGCAGCCACTATCCATGCTCATCACATTAAGAAGCCTTCCACTTTCCTCGAGTCTTGTAATCAAAAGACATTTTTCAACTTTGAACCACGAGGCAGCTACTTGAGAACTGAAACCAGCCTGGAGATAGGACGAGGGTAAGGTGCACTCGATTGATCCTTCTGAATCACAGAAGAAAACCTGGGTCTTAGACAAACTTGATCCTATATGTTTTATCCAAGCCATCAGATTCAGTCACTATCAACTTTCCACCTAGGCCACTTAAATAGAGAGAGAGCTATTGTCAGAACCATCTGTTGAACTCTGGTTGTATGGCTAGACATTGAGGTAAACGTGTTACATTAATGACTTCATTTGGCCAAGTGTTTTTTTTAAATAAATAATGAAATTCAGCCTCTAGTAAAAATTTGGGTGTTGAAATCAGTAAATTCCTTTGAGACAAGAGAAGATTCTAATAACAAGACCTATCCAAAGGAAGTTTTCTGTCCCCGCCCCCAAAGCCCCTCTGTAAAATCAATCAGGGTTGCTATTCCTTATAAGGGATTGCCTTCTCCAGCCTGGGGAAGTGCCTACCTTTACTACAGCTTGATATGCTATGATTGGTTGATACCTATGGGAGGCCTGTCTTTTCTTGAAGAGGAAGAGCAGATGGGAGTAGGGAGTGGGGGAAAGACTGGGAGGAAGTGAGAGAAGGAGAGAGGGAGGGAGGAAGAGAGGGAGGGAGGGAGGGAGGGAAGGAGGGAGGGAGGAAGAGAGGGAGGAAGGGGAAACTGTGGTAGGGATGTAAATTGTAATAAAATACTACTACTACTACTGCTACTACTACTAATAATAATAATGATAATAAATCATTCAAAAATTAGCCTGGATTGTGGTGCTGTTGAGCTCAGAGAGAAGCATACTCAATGGGAGACTTTAGGTAGTTAACAAATGTCCAGCAAATTTTCTTTTCTTTTTAGAATATTAATATTTTTATCCGCATGTGTGCTCGTGTATGAGTTCCTGTGTATCACATGCTTGCAGGAGCCCTTAGAGGACACAGAGTGTATTGACCCTCTGGATCTGAAGCTACAGGGGCTTGGGATTCACCACAGACGATATGTGAATAGAGCACAGGTCCTCTGCAGCAGCAGTAGGAACCCTTAACCACCGAGCCTTCTCTCTATCTCCTGCAGAAAACAATCTCCACCAAGTTATTTTTGAGCTTTAAAGTCAGCCACTTTACACTAACAGCACTATAGTGATATTCAAACACAGGCCATTCTCTACAACCAGCACACCATTGCTTCCCTGACTAAGCTGTGCAGGAGGATACATAATACAATATAAGAATATTAGACAACATCTCCTGAGTAAATTTGGAGTATCAGGACCTTAGGAGAGGGTTGAAGGGGAGGGGAGAGGCAGGAAGGGGAGCATAGAAAAATGTAGAGCTCAATAAAAAAAAATGGATATCCCGTGAAGGCTCATATATTTGAATGCTTTGTCATCAGGGGATGGAATTGCTTGAGACAAATTGGGAGGGGCGGCCTTGTTGGAGGCAATGTGTGACTTTCTCAATTGTTGCTGCCCACAGATCTGGATGTAGAACTCTTCTCAGTTACTTTTCCAGCATCATGTCTGCCTGCATGTTGTCCTGCTTCCCACCATGATATAAATGGACTAAACCCCTGAAACTGAAAGCTAGCCCCAATGAAATGGTTTCTGTTATAAGAGCTGCTATTGTCATCATCTCTCTTCACAGCAGAGATCAGACTGAGAATAAAAGAAATATCTCTCAAAAGTTATGTTGCACAGACTAGGTCAGGTATAGGACTGCACGGATGACATTTTGTCCTCTTTCTGAGCCTTGTATTTCTGCTTGAAATGTAAGAATGTTTAAACCTTTCCAAAGCCATTCTGTAACTCCTTTTCTTATATTCTGTATGGAAAGCCTTATGTCTATACCATCTTTCCACACTTGAAAAGAGGGAGACACAACATAAAGTTTTGATAAGAAAAGAAAGTTCTTTTTGTTCTATCTAGCGTTGTCTTTCTGGGAAGGAATAGAACCATCAAAGACTGTATAAGCATCCTTCCTGTTGACTTGAGGATGCTTTGTGAGTTGGTTTTTGAAAACATGGCAACCACAAATGGTCTCAACTTTTTAAATTGTCTATACATGATTTACATGTATTCATCCTTACTCAAAATGATCTTGATCCACAATATACATTAGGATTGTGAATGTAGCTTTAAAAATAGTTTGTTTACCAATTGAGTTATGAAAAACTAATAACTAAGAACTTTCTTAAGATGACTTGGGCTACAAAGTCATCAGTTTGTCTTTGGTATTCTAAATAGGCTCCAACAGTTATAGCCAGTCATGTATCTCTGTGTCTCAGCCTTTGTAAGCTCTTAATATGGAACCTTATATTTTAAGTGTCTCCTGTCCGTATCTCTGAGGGATATGGAAAAGGTACTCAAGAGAAAGTAAGAGGAAATGATGTGTCTTTGGCAGCCATACTGTCAATATTTTGCTTCTCTCCCACCATTACAAATTTGGCACTGTTTAGATTAATAACTATGATTTTAATAATGTTTAATTTTTGGCACCCTGTGTTTTAGGGCCTCTAGGCATTTCAACAAAATTTACTAAACAAAATTACAAAATTAGCCAAAGAAGACCATAAACCTAGATAGAGAGTGCATAAGCCTCGAGCAGGAAATTAAGTTATACAGGAAGGCGTGAGACAGGCCTGCCTCTAATGATCCAGAACTGGAGCAGTCATATTTTGAAGATGCGGCTGTTCATTTGAGCATGTCATCTGCAGCCTGCTGGGCAGGAATCCTGTCAGCCAGATATTTTCCTGGGGATTGTTTCCTTCTCTATTCAGGGTGATTTCTCCTTTATTGGACAGACTTTCTAGTATGCACAGGCTATTAGGATGGGTACGGTTAAGATTAAGATGAGTTTGGGGGGAATGTGTGTGAGAGTATCCTCTGGGTTCTGACTGCAACTCACTCTAATTTTATCACCTGAGAATCAGCAGCTGCTGGGAGCTGATTCCTAGAAAACAGGGGGGCTGTGTGGGGCAGGAGAGACTGAGGTGTGTTTCAGGGATTGAAGTGCTGAATGACTGTGTTTGTGGTGATAATGATGGAAAAGAGGCCACTGTGAGAAAAAAGCAGGCAAGTAGGCAAGTTCATTAACACTGGAAAGGGTTTTATTAATGGAAAGAAAGGGCATGCAATATCTAATACTCTGTTTAAGTCTGCTTCTCTTCACAGTGGTACATTTCTTTTCATTGTGCCTCAAATCCCATAAAATTCTTCTATTCAGTTGGTGATATCTTGGACTTTGATGGGTAATAGACAAAAAATAAAATCACAGCGAAGTGAAGGGATAATTCATAGAAACACAAACTTTAGATGAGCAAAAGAAACTTTAGCAAAGGTTGCAGAAGCCACAATATTTCAAGGACCTCTCTGGGAGCTTGCTCCATGTTTCTCACAACTATCAGCCCAGGGCAATGGTGATTGTGTGCCCAACACATCCCCCTGCAGACAACCTCACAGTGATTGCCTGAATGCAAAAATCTATCGTCAATTCATTCAGTGCTATGAGTCATGTTCTTCAAACAGAAAACTAGTTATATTCAAAGACATCTTGAATGAAATAAAACTGACTCTGCATGTATTGCTAGCAGTGCTTGTAGACTCTCTCCCCCTTTTAGATCTGTGTTTTCAGCAGTTGGATTTACTTTCCCATCTTCTCCTTTTTCTCCAGTAAATGTTGGCTGAGCCTTTTAATGGGTCCAATGCTAGGCTAGACCGTTAGACCGTGGGCATGCAGAGATGAGCCTGACAGACTTGATGCTTGTCCTGGAGGTGAGCTCCACATACAGGATGATAATTACAGCAATGATAGCAATTACTCCTAAGTTACCTCTGCTGACTCACAAAAGGAAGGGTGTGGATGGGCTCAAATCGTCACAGTTTAACCATAGCAAAGTATCCTTGTGATTTTCTAAGGGGAATGGGGATTTGAATTTGCCTCCTAGCTCTCCTGAAATGCGGCACGTGGAACAATAGTCACCACATACCCAACTATGGTACAATGCTGACACATGTTTTCTCTTCTACCCTTAGCATTATATTCGAATGTGGTGGAAAAAATACTGATCTAGGAGTCAACATTTCTTTGGGCTGTATGGGCGTAACTGAAACATCGTGTATCTTCAGCCTTGGCTGAAGTTGAAAAATAATTCCTTGTGTTATGCTCCCTAAGGGTGATGTAAAGGATTTGAAGATTCTTTGCACGTAAGTGTAGGTGTGAAATAAAATTCAAGTACCGTTCTTTAATTAAATTCAACAAAATTTGACTCTCTATTCTCATACGATTGGGCTTGCAGAAAAGTGATTCTCAGTTATTTGGGGGATGTCTCCACTAAAGTTGGGGACCATTGGGGATACTCTATTATCCTTACTCAGGTATGCCTCACTCAGATGCCCCACTAGTGACATAAGAACTTATGCCAAGGTACAGATCCACCTGCTAATGTTCCAGACTCCTTTGTGCATCTATTGATGAAACTGTTTCCACAACCTGCCACTTCTGAGTGAGAGTGTTTATTATATCAAATAATAATATTGTTTTAATATTCTGAGATTCTTGACAAAACCAAGAAGATCTATTAATATCAAACAATTTTTTCCTTTGCTTCCCTCCTTCCAAAACCGGCCTGAGGCAAGAGGCCAGAAAATACAAAGCAAGAGGCATCTTGCTTAGAAGATGTAGAAGATAAAATATGAATTATTCATATTTTGAGACAAACAAAACAAAATCCATATATTAATAAATTTCCCTGTCAAAGGGCATCTGAGACTCAAGATCTCCAATAGTCAGACTAGCATATGCCATTAGAGATTGTGCCTCATTCACAGGCATGCATCTCCAGGGTGAAATGAGTAATTGACCAGAAAAGACACACAGCTTTCCCATTCACAGATGCTGCTCTCTTCCAGTTTGGGTTCATGGTTTGGTCATTCTGTGGTATTTCGGTTTCAAAAGGCCTCCAGAGTCAGCATAAACCATTGAGTCTTTGATTAAGTTTTAATAGTCTGCAATATTTTGCTATTTTCTTGAGACAGCATGTGAGTTATGTTGTAACAGGTTGCAGAAAACAGACAACATTGGGGAAAAGGTGTGGGACTTTTTTAGAGCACACAAATGAAAGAATCATTACAGTGCATTGGAATTTTCACTTAGGTGGGTTAGATTCTGAATCCCATTTCTCTCCGTCCCTTACTGTGCTCCACTGCCCACTCATATAGTCAGCTAATGGGATTAGAACACTTAATTGAAGAATATCCACCACCAATTCAGTACTGACTTTTTTTTTTGTCTTGTGTCTAAAACTTAACTTTTAAAGTGCTTTTGTATTTATTCTGTGTATCATATATCTTGATCCCATTCATTGCCTGCCTTTTCAAATCTGCCTTCCACCCCTGTACAGCCCCCAATAAAATAAATTCCAAGAAAAAAGGGGAAAACAAATTTAAAATATGAAAAAGTGAAAAATTTAAAAATCTCATCATGGAAGCTTCAGTGTGACACAGTGATTCACACTGTATACCCCATTGTCTATACATCTCTACCTGACAAACATCAATGCAGAGTCATTGGTCTGGTGTGAGGCTCTTGGTCTCCACTACACAACTGATATTGGACCCCCACTAGTACTATTCCTGGGCATCCTGCTGCTGCCTTGTGCTGTGGAGATCCTGCAGCTTTAGGTCTGCAGGTCAGCTTCCTTCATGTGCTTAGCTGTGCAAAGAGTTGAACTGTGCTCGTCTCTGAAAATGGTGTCTTCCAAAAGAAATATGACCAAGTTCTAATTGCTAGCTTCTATGTGTGTGTATCTACTTTGAGATAGACCTTTGAAGTTGTTGCAACATACCCATGGTATGTTGAAAAGTATCCTCCACAATTTATGTCCCCTTCAGAATTTAACTTTTTTGGAAAAGGAATATACGAAAATGTAATTAGTGAACTATATGAATAAATATAATATGAATTAATGAGAATAGAAGTATCTACTAGATTAGCATAGATCTAAATCCAAATACCTGTGTCCTTATGAGAGGGGAGATACAGAGATACAAATACACAAACTAAGGAGGTCATATGAAGACAGGTGTCCTGCCAATCTTTTGACACTTGAAGATGTGAGGAAGGATTCTCTCCAGATGTTCTTCAGGGATGTGATAGCCATGGAAACAGCTTTGTTTCAGGCCTGTGACCTCTGTCCTAGTTTGTTCTTGTTGCTATGATACAACACTGATCAGGAGTAGCTGAAGGGAGGAAAGGGTTTATTTCACCTTAAGTC